>NC_053492.1:391241818-391584318 GCF_905171775.1 Rana temporaria
CCCAGACATGAAATTTCAGTTTTAAGTGACCTATTAACCACTTAAGGACCACCTCCTGCAGATATACGTCGGCAGAATGGCACAAGCACGTACCTGTACGTCCTTCTAAGTGCCCAGCCGGTCCGAAGCTTTGTGGCTGCATGACCCGATCGCTGATGTAGTCCCGCGATCGGTCCCCGGAGCTGAAGAACGGGGAGAGCTGTGTGTAAACACAGCTTCACAGTGGCAGCTTCATTGATCGTGTGTTCCCTGATAGGGAAACACGATCAATGACGTCACACGTCCAGCCCCAGTTAGAAAAACATATGAGGTCACAACCCCTACAGCGCCCCCTAGTGGTTAACTCCCAAACGGCAATTGTCATTTTCACAGTAAAAACGACAATGACAGTGAAAATGACAATGGTCCCAAAAATGTGTCAAAATTGTTCGATGTGTCCGCCATAATGTCGCAGTCACAAAAAAAAAAAAAAAAAAAAAAAAAAAACACCCCCGCTGATCGCTGCCATTAGTAGTAAAAAAAAAAAAAGAAAAATGCAATAAAAAAAAAAAAAAAAAAAAAAAAATCATCTCCTATTTTGTAAACGCTATAAATTTTGCGCAAACCAATCGATAAACGCTTATTGCGATATTTTTTTTACCAAAAATAGGTAGAATACGTATCGGCCTAAACTGAGGGGGGAAAAAAAAAAAAAAAAAAAAAAAAAAAACCTTTATATCTTTTTGGGGGATATTTATTATAGCAATAAGTAAAAAATATTGAATTTTTTTTCAAAATTGTCGCTCTATTCTTTCAACCGCAAAAAATAAAACCGCGGAGGCGATCAAATACCAAATAAAAGCTCCATTTATGGGAAAAAAAAAGGACGCCAATTTTGTTTGGGAGCCACATGGCACTACCGCGCAATTGTCAGTTAAAGCGACGCAGTGCCGGATGGCAAAAACTGGCCGGGTCCTTTAACTGCATAAAGGTCCGGGTCTTAAGTGGTTAAACAGAATTAAGGTTTACACGCTTAAAACGTAAATCAATTACTTTCTTTCTCTTTTGCAGTGCTTCTGGAGGGAGGTACTTATGGAGCTGTTTCCTCCTCACATGTGTGGCTTCAATCTTCACATCCTTTTTCAGCATATTTATGTTATTTGCCTGTCTGTAAACTGCAATTCAAAAGATACTTCAAATTTATCACAGGATTCCAGTAAAGCTAATCACAACTGTGGAAATACACAAAATAAAAATACCGAATAATACACAATCAAAATCTTTTGGAGAGGTTTTACCTGCCAAGGAATTGTATTTGTCCAACCAATTCACATTTACATTGCCCTGCCAGACAGCACAGCCAGGCTTGGTGACCGGACTTTATTTTGGTCATTAAAGTGGATCTCCACCCAAAAAGGGAAAGCTTTGCTTGTTTGCTTCCTCTCTCCCCCCCACACCCCCCCGCCACATTTGTCATCTTTCGGCGGGGCCGGGGGACAGGAGCTCTGCTTTAGGAGATAAAGCCTGGTCACTTGTCACGTTTGCAATAGCAGCTGTGAGCTGGTTTTAAAACAATTTTTAGCTATAAAAAAAAAAAAAAAAAAAAAAAAAAAAAAAAGGCTCCAATGCCAGCTGATCACTGTGTGCTGGGGAAGTTCTCTCCCCTCCAACCACTGTCCGGCTGGCCAGCGAGGAGCATGGAGGATAGATCTGATGCCTGATCTCTCCTGTGTAGCTGGAAGCATTGGCTCTGAGCACTTCTGGTTATACAGCTGTAACAGGATAGCAGGCAGTGATCATGTACACTTCCTGTACCATTTGCCAAGACAAAGTGCAGGAGAGACATTAGGGGACAAATAAATTGGTATAGGACATGTCTACAATAAAGAACAAGGCTGTATAAAAACACAACACACATTAAAAGCATTAAAGACTTACCAGTATCTGTGAATAACTGAATGTCCTGCGTTAGATCAATGTTTACACTGTCTGTGTTCTCCACCTTCTTAAAGATTATGCCAAGAAACCACATGGACAAGTGCTCGTTACTGAAAGATATACATTTTGGCCACAGAAGTGTTACTATTGCATCCTTTCAAAACATACAACACATAATCCATTTTCTTAATCTCCATGGCTGCTGAATGTTAACATCCATTGTGACAGCAATAGGCATGTGACAGGTACCCTTTATAGAGAGACCTGGGATCTACAAGACCCCAAATCCCTCTTCTGATTTGATCACACTAAGATCGGTGCTTTCAAATGCTTTTGATCTTTGAACATGGCGCCATTGACATGAGGGTAAACCGGAAGTGCTGTCAGGTCATCGCTTCCGGGTTATCATAGTGGGAGAGCCAATCTGGTCTTTATTTGGCTCTCCGATCAGCTGGCGGAAGCACTGGCTGGTCGATTGCGACTCCTGGTGGGGAGCCAAAGAAAGGCAGCGGGTGGGGCACTTACTGCCTGTAAAGCATTCTAGCACCTAGCTAGCCTCTAGGATTGCTTTTACAAAAGAGCGGACTGCCAGCTGCAGGCATAAAAAAAAAAAAAAAAAAAAGGAAAGGATGCCTGCAGGCATCATCCCAGTAGAACAACTCTAGTACAAGTCTGGTAAGATATGGGTAGTTAAAGTTCATAAATGCAAATAAGGGTGTTGGGAAACTAGCTCAACAACTGGGACTGGTTTAATAAGCAAAATATTAGTATACTAGTGAACTATTGAACAATTGAGCTCACTAATAAAAAAAATGAATGACTAGACAGTCACTGGACTGGAGGGCTGCCACAAAGACTATACAGTCAGCATTTAGTATAAATAAAAAAATAAAATAAAGAGAATGCACAGATCCAGTATATGTCCTGGGTCTACAACCGAGGCTCCTTTTGTGTAATGAGTAGGGAAGCGTTTTCTTTGGACACATTTGATCCTTAAAGTGGATGTAAACCCCAAAAAAATGTTTTTCTTGTCACAATGTAGAGTATAAGATTTCCTATCATCTGTGCCCAGTCTTGCCACACAGAGTTAAGTGACAGGTTATTTACACATCTAGCTTGGACATGTTTATCATATGTTATGTTTATCATACAATGAGGTGATCCACAGGTCATTGTATATTACCAGGATGTGTTATGTGGGGGGGGGGGGGGGGGTGGATTTCTCCCTTTTTATACTGTGGATCACCACATAATAGGATAAACATAACATATGATAAACATGTAAAAGCTAGATATGTAAATAACCTGTCACTCAAAGCAAGGAGAGAGGAATGGACTTTGTATTTAGACAGGGTTTTATCTGGAAGTCTTAATTTTCACTGAACAATAAAAAAAAAAAAAAAGAGGATTGCTCAGAGCTGGATTAACTGTGGCAAGACTGGGCACAGATGATAGGAAATCCTATACTCTACATTGTGGGAAAAAAAAAAAAATTGGGGGTTAAAATCCACTTTAATTTGGCCCATCATCTTAACAGCACTGCATGAGAATCTATCTATCTGGAAAAGGGTTTACTACAATATCTGACTGTAAACTTTGATACCGATAAAAATATAAGCGTGACAAACAGTATATTATTCATGTGTACTTTCTGAACATATGTGATGTACAAGAAGTTTATATAGTATGCAGTTTTTTGCGCATGAATAAAAATACACTCATGGAAAACCTCCCCCCACCAAGAGAGTAGAGCATGAGAGTCTACCAGGGACTACTAAAGCCTGCTGGTGTCACCCACACTAAAGCAAAAAGGCATTACCCGGCCCCAGCTTGCCTGTGCTACCTTTCCTTCCTCCTCCATGATGTGGGTGAAGGCAGTCGCGGTGCTCCTTGCAGCTCGCCGACTCCTGGTAGCTGAAGAACCGTTCACCTTCCCAGAGCCACACTGGTCCGGCGTCTACTCAGAGCTTTGCCCCTCTTCCGGATCGGGCCGTGCCTGCTCCGCCTCTTCCCTTCGGTGACCGGAAATTTGCGCCTGGCTCTGAAACCGGGAGTGCACCGATTCCTCCCAGTCACTGCTTATGTCAGCCGACTGGTCCTTTGCAGTATGGAGCTCGCTGCATGTAGGGGAGGAACAGGAGGAGAGGCAAGCTGCTGAGCAGTGTACACTGGGTGGTGGACCGCCACACTGTCCGAACCACCTGTACAGCAAAATGAGGCAACCTGCGTGAAGCACGAGGTGCACAGGGTTAGTGCAACCCTCACCCGGCGTTCCTAACCTGCCTCACAGGTGTACCATCTGAGTATACGTTTCGCTGTGGGAGAAACACAATACAGAGGGACAAGGGGAAGGATGGGGCCTTTTAAGCAGCTGGAAATGGATTGTTTCTTGTAGGGAGGAGTCTCATCTCTCAGGTGTTGCTGTCTTGGAATGTGAGAGGAGAAAAAAGGATTTTTGTACTCACCGTAAAATCCATTTCTCTGAGTTCATAGACGGACACAGCCTTCATTGACCTTAGGGTTATGCTTCTTCCTACCAGGAGATTTAGGCAGAATTCTACAGCACTTAAGGTGTTAAAAACTTTCCTTCATGCTGCTCCTCCCAGGGGGCGTGGCTCCCCCAGGCATAACCCACACCCTGCTTTAGCAGCCTCAGTTCGTAACAAGCAGTACAAACAAAGGAGGGGTGGGTGCTGTGTCCGTCTATGAACTCAGAGAAATGGATTTTACGGTGAGTACAAAAATCCTTTTTTCTCTTTCGTTCATAGACGGACACAGCCTTCATTGACCTTAGGGACGTCCCCAAGCAGTGTCAAAAAAATTCGAGGGGTGGGAAAAATAACACAGCAAAAACAGGTTACACCCCAAACAAAAACCGGAGTTACTCAACGGAGGAACTCCAACCTTAAACTGCCGCCTGTAACACCCTGCGGCCAATGGAGGCATCCGAAGATGCACTCACATCCACCTTATAAAACTTTGAAAAAGCGTGGACCGACGACCAGGTCGCAGCCTTACACACCAGTAACACAGAGGCTTGGTGTCGGAAAGCCCAAGAGGCCCCGATCGCCCTGGTCGAATGCGCCATGACCCGAAAGGGGGGCGCCCGCCCTTCAGGGCATAGGCCTGAAGCACAATCCGTCGGATCCACCTGGAAATGGTGGCCGACGAAACTGCCAGGCCCTTACTGGGACCGGACACAGACACGAACAGCGAGTCCGACATCCGGAACGGAGCTGTCGCCGACAAGTAAACTCGAAGGGCCCGAACCACATCCAAAGAATGTAAAGTGGCTTCCTTCGGGTTCTTCGGCTGAGGACATAATGATGGAACAACAATGTCCACATCCAAGTGAAAAGCCGAAACGACCTTAGGGAGAAAAACGGCTGCGGCCGCAGCACCACCTCATCCTTACGGATGACCAAGCAGGGAGCCTTGCAAGACAAGGCCACCAGAACAGACAGACACCCGTCTGATCGAGGTAATTGCTACCAGAAATAAAATCACCTTTTGTGACAATAAAACAAAAAACCTCCCGAATGTCCTCAAAGGGAGCATCCCGAAGCACTGAAAGGACTAAATTCAAGTCCCATGGGGGTAATGGAGGGCGCACCTGCCAGACCCCCTGACCCAACGCACGCACCCAGGAGTGCTATGCCAAGGGTCGCTGCAAGTAAAAAACAGCCAGAGCAGAAATCTGGCTCCTAACCGTACGTAAGGCGAGAGCCTGAACCACTCCCTGCTGCAAAGACAGCAGAATCCTGTACACAACGCATGTACGAGAGTGCCAGTTCATCTCCCCACACACAGAGAAGTAGGCCTTCCATGTATGAGGAAAAAACCTACGTGAGGTAGACCTCCGTGCAGGCAGCACGGTAGAGACCACCGAGCCCAATAGGCCTCGGTCCTTAAGCCCCTGGCTCTCAACAGCCACGCCGCTAAGGCCGGTGGCTGTGAAACAGGGTGGAAGATTGGACCCTGTAACAGAAAATCAATTCCCAGGGGAAGACGCTAGGGGGCGTCTGCCAGCAGACGCACCTGGTCCGCGTACCAGAAGCGACGCGGCCAATCAGGACCGATAGAATCCCTACAGCTTCTACTCTGCGCAGCAGGCGAGGAAGAAGCTTCCGAGGAGGGAAGGTGTAAAGTAGGCGACAGCGACCCCAAGGAGCCACCAACGCGCCTGACGCGTCCGCCCACGGGTCCTTAAACCTGGCCACGAACCGTGGCACCTACCGATATAGAGACGGGACGCTAGAAGGTCCACGTCCGGAGTGCCCCACTTTCGGCACAGACCCCGAAACACCTGCGGGTGGAGAGACCACTCTCCTTGGCCCAGTGCAGTGCGACTTAGGTAGTCGGCTAGCCAATTCCGTATTCCCGGAATGTACCCGGCCGATAGAGCCGGAACGGACCCTTCGGCCCACCGAAAGGATGCGCGCGACCCCCGTCGCTGCAACAGAACTCCGTGTGCCTCCCTGATGATCAACCTACGCCACGGACGTGGTGTTATCGGACAGGATCCTGACCGGTCGGCCCTGTAGATCCAGGGACCACCTGGTAAGGCAAAGCTCGATTGCTCGGAGCTCCAGAACGTTGATCAGTAGGCAGGACTCCACCTGAGTCCAGTGCCTCTGGGCTGACTGGGTGCCCCAAGCGCCCCTCCCCAACCGGAGAGGCTGGCATCCGTCGTGACCACTGTCCAGTGGCCTGCAGAAAAATGACTTTCCGGCCCGAAGCACCGGAAACGCCAGCCACCATACCAGGGGAGACATGATCAGATGACTCAACTGAATCTGGTAATCCAGAGATGACGGAAGCTAGTCCCATCGTGACAGCAGTTCCCTCCGTAGTACCCTGGCGTGGAATTGGGCATACGGAACCGCCTCGAAAGAGGCTACCAACTGACCCAGAATCTTCCTGCAGAATCGCAGAGATGACCGCTTCTGGGTCGGCAACTGCTGCACAGCAGATAGCAGAGTCTGAAGTTTTTCCGCTAGGAGAAAAACACTCCCGCCCCGGAGGAATCCAGGACCAGTCTCAGGTATCCCTGAGACGGAATCAACCCTGATTTCAGGACAATCCAGAAACCAGCCGAACACTCGGAGAGCCCGACACGTGATAGGCACGGCTCCACCAATGCAGAGCTCGAAGAAGCTCGTAGGAGAATGTCGTCCAGACATCCCATGATAACAAACCCCCGCTGTCACAGCCGGGCCAGTATCGGTACGAGCACCTTGGCGAAAACCCGCCGAATGGGAAGGACACCATTGAAAATGGTCCCCCCCGACCGCAAAGCACAGAATCTCTGGTGGTTTGAGGATATGCAGGTACACGTTCATGACATCCAAGGATGCCAGAAAAACCTGACAAAACAAAACGAGGGACTTGAGGCCCAGGATCGACCGGGCCCCATCCTCCATGGGGACACAAACAGAATGGAGTAAAACCCAGAGACCGTTCCAACGAGGGAACTGGCACAATCACTCCCCTGACCAGAAGATCCTGGACAGCCCCTGACGGAGTCAACCGGCGAACCGGAGGAGGCCAGAAGCCGGAGGGAAAAAACCTGTTTGGCAGACAAGAGAGAAACTCAATCTTGTACCCCAAGGAAAACACTTCGCAATGCGAAGCCAGTCTCCCACCCGAGACACGGGCGGGAGCAGACCTTCAGGCGGAAGCAGGTATGTCCGCAGACTTGTTAGGCATGCGGTATCCGGTGCGCTGCTACCCCGCAGCGGGGATTCAAGCACCATGTAGACCTACCCCCACCGCACAGGGCGAGCGAAAAAACGCTCGGAGGTAGGCAAGGAGGGTCCTTGCACAGGGCGAGGTCCCTAGCCCTTCCCAAACCGTGGGAACAGCATGCGCTTACCACCTGTGGCATCCTCAATGATGCCAGTCAGGGAAGACCCAAAAGGACCGTTCACCCTTAACGGTGATCACCAAGGCCACCTTAGAGGTCCTTCTTCCAGCTCCTGCAGCAGGAGCTTCGCCCTTTTAGTCGGGGCCTGCCAGGGCCCCGGCCAGAGCCGGCCTCACCGCCGAACCCACCACCGTGAATAGGGAGCGGGCCACGGCCTCCACTCTCCTATCAGCGGGATCCTGAAATGCAGGAGCCCCTTCCACAGGCAATGTGGTGGCCTTGCGCAGTCTGGACACAGGGGGGTCCACTGGCGGAGGAGAGACCTACTTTTTTTTTTTTTTTTTTTTTTAAAGCCCCCCTCAAGGGGGTAACGGGTTGCAAAGTTTTTTGACAAACTTTTTGCGGTGCATCCCATTCCTTGTATAACATATAGTCCAAATAAGGAACACAAGGAAACACTTCAGCGATGCGTGGTAGTCTGCTGGTACTGACACGGAGGTGTCTCCGCCACATCCTCAATTTTTAGAGCCTCACGCACCGCAGAAACAAGAGCTCCAACAAATTCTTGCCAGCAACTGACTGCAGCAGAGTCATCCTCACTATCCATAAGGGTTAAAACCCGCAGCCTCTGACATAACAGAACCAGAAAAAAACAGCGATTCTGTGTCATCCCCAGAAGCAGGCTTCAGAGAGGGGGCGCTTTTTTACCCCCCATCCGGGCACTAGCTGCTTCAAACCTGGCAAGAAACCCAGGACAGCCAACATAACAGATGTGGCAGGGGGAGGGGCGTTAAGGGTTAACTCAGGCATAGCTTGAGTTCCATAGTGTCAGCGCTGAGTCACCCACCCTGCAAGGCAGGACAAAAAAAACCCACTGGTCACCTCCTTGCTGCTATTGCAGAGCATGGGGGCCCCCGGTATTCACCACCCCACCCAGCTGCAGAGGGAGCTGAAAAACCTCAGGTGTGCTCTGATGTGCTGACTGTGATGTGTATTCACCTCATGGAAGATTCACAGCACTAAAACTGTAACAGCACTAAAACTGACCAGAGGCTGTGCCGAGTCATCTCAGGGAAGAATCACATCGTTACCAAGGAGATTTCCAAGATTGCCACCATCTGAGGTAAAAATTACCTCATAGAACACAGCAGCACTGACTGCTTTGTTACCTCAGAAAAGAATCACAGCGTTACCAAGGAGATTTCCAAGACGGCCGCTGTCGGAGGTAAAAATTACCTCATAGAACACAGCAGCACTGACTGCTTTGTCTGTTACCTCAGAAAAGAATCACAGCGTTACCAAGGAGATTTCCAAGACGGCCGCTGTCTGAGGTAAAAATTACCTCATAGAACACAGCAGCACCCTCCAGAGTAACAACACAGTCCCCCTAACAACACACGGGCCCCGGTGGTAACAAAGAAAACCCAGGAGGCCCCCCTTCACAGCCACTACCCAGTCAGGGGAAGGAGGGAGAGGAAGGGGAGAGAGGAAAGCAGGGCGGACCCTCAGTCGACCTCCCCAGGGAAACCACCAGCCAGACCACTTACCTGAGTAAGGGGCCACTACTTACCTGTCCTGCGACTACCCGGCTGGAGGTATCCCAGACAGAACCAACGTCCGTAAACGGCATGGCTGTCGGCCAGACACACTGTGACAAAGCCATAGAGACCGGTCATATGTGTGCCCTAGAACCAAAGTTCCCCGGCCGCCCCTGGAGCAATGGGGCCTGTCGTGGACGTCCCAAAGCTGAGCTGAGGGCCGGCACACGCTCGAAGGCCGAACATGGGGGGACTACAAGAGTCGAGGACCCAGCCTGTCACCCAGTCGGCTGTTGATAGAAGAATCGCAGGATTCAAAAATGCAGGAACAAAATAATAAAAAAAAAGCGAGAAAAATCGCCAGAAAAAAAACTCCAGAGTCCAGGAACTCCAGAGATAGCCTTGACCTCCTGTCGTTAGGCAGAAAACAAACTGAGGCTGCTAAAGCAGGGTGTGGGTTATGCCTGGGGGAGCCACGCCCCCTGGGAGGAGCAGCATGAAGGAAAGTTTTTAACACCTTAAGTGCTGTAGAATTCTGCCTAAATCTCCTGGTAGGAAGAAGCATAACCCTAAGGTCAATGAAGGCTGTGTCCGTCTATGAACGAAAGAGAAAAGTAACATGCATGATATTTGCTATACAGCAGCTTACACTTACTCTTTACACAGCTCTCTGTCCCCATGATAAGACTGTGGATTAACATGGGCAAGTGTAATGAATTCATTTCTTTCCAAATTTCCAACAAGGACACGGATTTTGGATTCTACCAAACCAAACCTACAATGAAAAAAAAAAAAAAAAAAAAAAAAACTTCATACATCTTAAAATGATCCGTCTAAACAATTTTTATAGCATTCAACCTATTTTCTGCTCAGACTAGCAAAAAAAAAAAAAAAAAAAAAGTTTGCCCCTTATAACACTACCTATCCCATATTCCAAAAAAGGGAAACAAATATGAGTTTCTGCTACAGAGCAACTATGGTGTACTCACTCCATCAAATAACTAGACACACACACACACACACACACACACACACACACACACCTCAATTGCTCCTTTCTATACGCAGCCAATTTTGCCCCTTTGTTTAGGGAAATAAGCTCCCTCACAGATCAGTTGAGTAGGTCTAGGACAGATCTTTCTGGGTAGGATTAACATACTAAAATGTCCATCTTACCAAAGTTGCTTATCTTTTTGAAACCCTGCCAGTCGCTGTACCCAAATCCCAAATACACTCTACAGTGTCTCAAACTTTAGCTGGTGTAACAAAAGATCTAGAATAGGAAGATCCGTTCTTTTATCCTCTAGAACTAGAGGGACCTTGGGTGCATCAGATTTAATTACTACCCAGCCTGCCACCTAAGGCATATTTGATCATGGACCGTCAGGATTCCACGTAACTGCTGGGCTGAAAATGAGTCAGTTATTCTCAGTTCACTTCTTTATTCAACTCCACTGAGATGACATCCAAATTGATACCACATACTAACCTACTGAACCCTATGGCATGAGTGTAACAAGACTTTCTAACACAAGCATGCTCTCATTTGACAAAGGTCTTCTAAAATACCATAATGCCTGACAGTATGCAATATACTCAAATGATGCAGGCATTTTTTCCCCAATTACGTCATTTATCAAGGGGAAATAATCACGCAATGGCAGCAGTATATCAGACACTTTTTGGCATCACATCTTACCTTTAGAATGCCTGCCCTTCTTCCTAATCATTGCTGCAGGACCCTGAAGATGCTAAACAAATGAAGTCCCCATTTGTACAGGACTAGGCATGCACCCTGGGGACCCTTGAGAGGCAAAGCTCAGCGATTAGTCATTTAGACATTAAGCCCTTGTATTGGGTTGATTATGCAATCTCTGCATACCAATATATTCAGGATTTTCAGGGGGCTCTGTAGTACAAGGGAAGTGGACAGACATACTGAATGATGGCCTTTTTGAACCTTGCATTTTTGGTCTGGTTTGTACAGCTGCTGAAGAGAATTCACTTAAAGTGGTAGTAAAGTCTGCCTTGCGATTTTTACCTACAGGTAAGCTTATAAAAATATCTACTGTACCTGCACTGTTGAGGAGATATTCCCTCTTTTGGCAGATGGCAACGTCACCAATGCATGCGCTCTGAAGGAACAGTATATCCATGCCGTTCCTTTAGAGCGCTTTGCTGCGGCAGTGACTAGTTTCGTCATGGCTCAGTCAGTCAGGCTGCTGGAGCCCGTGAACCCAGAAGAAAAGGGGAAGATGGAAGCCCTGTCAGTGGAGACATCGCACTGTCAGAGGGCTTCATTCTAGAAAAAGGAACTTTTTTTTTTTTTTTTTAATCCCCGGCAAGGCAACGGCATAATGTACTAGAATCACATGCTAGCACATCATACCATTGCCTAGCAGAGGATTTTTTTTTTTTTTTTAATGTCACAGTTTACTACTGCGTTAACTAAGCACTCCGTTTTGCTGACCCAGTCACGTTACAGAAAGCTCTGAAAACCTGAAAAGGTTCTAACCCCTGCACAAAGGGAAAGGAAGAAGAGTGGTTTAGTGCTTGTTGCAGATTGAATTCCCCCTGACGTCACCATACAAGTGGGAAATTTCCTCCACGAGGAAGCCGCAATATAAGCATGGCCAAGGTTCTGATATTTATCTATTTGTACCTTCAAGGTAAATCGCTCATTGTGTAGTCTACAATACATGACCATCTGTAGGCTCCAGTAAGAGTAAAGAGTGTTTCAGTGCCTGTCTACAATCATATAAAACAAGGATATGTTTACAGAGGACAGAATGCAATCCTTGAAATATCAAAACTTAAATGAAAAATTACATACCATTCAAGATGGTGCTCTTCTGAAGCTGTGGTGGCAATCAGAACAATGTAATGCCTAAGAAAGAAAAAGAAAACACACTTTTATACCCATGTACAGTGGTTTAGGACTCCGAAACATCCTAAAACAGCTGAATATTCCTTAACCAGGTAAACTCTAGTAACAGCACCCAGTTAAAGCAGAAGTTTATGGGCATTAGGGGGCTCAGTTGATGGGCTCGTTTGCATTTAAATGCAGTTCTACAAAAATTAGAAACTCAAGTCAGGAGATGGGCAACTGCAAACTCTGTAGGATCCCAGTAGCATCATAAAGGGATGACATGACCAGAGGGTCTAAAGCAGCTGCAGGACCATAAAAAAGACAGGGATATATAGGACATACAAATTTGAATACAGCTAGTAACAATTCAGAGGAGTTTTAAAAGAATGAATTAATGCAAGATTCTGCAGACACCATAATTGGTAATAAAAACATCTTTGCCATTCCGAAGCTTCCCTTCAATGTGTATGTATGTATGTATGTATGTATGTATGTATGTATGTATGTATGTATGTGCGTGCGTGCGTGTGTGTAGCGGGGTTCCCATTACATTTCTCAAATTTTAAAAATATCTGCTTTCATCTCTCTTTCTATACGTCTCTAAGGTGTCACTTACTATTTTAAAATGTCCCGCCGAGTTATTGTAAAGGAACACCTTATATATGCCTCTTGAAGGTTCTCATTTTGCTTGTGGGCATTGTGAAGCCCACAAGCAATTACTTCCGGGAATACTGGGGCTGACTAGTTGAAAGGGCCGCGCGTCCTGCCCCATTCTCGTGCGTCCGCAAAAGACCTGCAGCGCCGCCAAATACTTGGGTTGCCATCACAACAAGCGGTGGCGAAAGTGCACGCCGTTGTGATGGCAACCCATAAACAAGCCAGGAGACACAGGGGAAGCGCACGGCATCCTGGGAGCTGACGTCAGGATCTGAATAGGAAGGCAGATTTCATGGGACCGCATAACAGGCATTTCAAGGTGAGTAAAAAAAATGTTTTATTTTTTTTCCTTTTCAGGTCTAAGCTGAAGCAAAGTTATATTTTTGATGGAACCTCCACTTTAAGACAACTCAATTGCTTAGCCAAAAGTGCAAGGGGGAAAAAAAAAAAAAAAGGGGAGGTTTCGCCAACAGGTGTTAGATTCAGAAGGGGAATTTAGGCTGGGTTCACACTGGTCTGACAAATGCTTCGACATTGGGAGCTCATGTCGCATGAAAATCAAGGTTTCCCTATGAGAGCCGTCTTAACTGGTCCGACACAAGTCAGTCCGACTTTGGCTATGCTCCCTGTACTACTTTGATCCTACTTCAGCCCATTGAATATCATTGAAGTCGGATCAAAGTAGGATCCTTGTCCTTACCATCCAAATTTTGACATGAGACATAGTGATTACAGCAGCAGTAAAAGGAATTTATCTCACTCTGGGATTGTTTTGATTGGTCAAAGAACAAGTCAGACTATCACAAAGTCGGATCAAAGTAGTATCCTGTTCATTCACGTCGGATGGAAGTAGGACCAATGTCGCAGAGCAAAGTAGGATGAAAGTCGTACTTATCAGTGTGAACCCAGACTTAGAAAGATGATTTTTAGGACTTCTCTAGATCATACCATTAAGTGATGCACCTTGGCAAATCTCTCAATTAGTTGTAACCAGCATGACTTACTTGTATTTTTGAAAAAAGTTGGGTGGTTCAAAAAGTTTCATCCAGTCTGCTTTGCCTTGAAGGATTTCATAAGTGACACCAAGACCTTTAAAGATAAAATCCATAAATCTGTTTGTCACCATTTGTCATTTTAGTCAATGAAATACAAAAATCAGGAAACAACCAATCTGAAGTGATACACGCAAACACACTATTTCTCTCTAAAATCATACCATGCCTGAACTCTTCCATCATAACAGCACGAGTTGAGGTAGAGGTGTTAAATGTAGAGTTCTGCTGAGGATATGCTGGCGTAATTATAGGCATAAGGTGATAGCGGTCAGCTGGGTTTACCTATATAAAAAAAAAAAAAAACATCATTTATGTTTATATAGCGACACATTAAAACTCTGCATCAGTTTTGTTAGGGAAATCATACATAGCTGGAAGATTCTACGTAACATTGTAGCTACTGCTGTGAACTCAAAACTTTGGCAATGTAAAACTTTAGTACATTCGTACCTAAAGTGGTATTAAAGTTTATGCGTTTAAAATCTGCTGACAGGCAGGGTTTTAATAACAGAAGAGACCCTAGAAGTCTGTCAGCGGGTAATATAATCTGAGCCACAAATGCGCAGCTCAGATCACATTTACACCCCCTTCTTTGTGTGGTGGTGATGCGACTCCCGCGTACATGCACAGAAGTGACGTCACTGCAGCCCGACTACTCAAGTGTCTGACGATCAGAAAGCCGGATGGAAGCACCCGGAAAGCCGTGACAGCGCTCCACTGGAGGGCTCAGTTTGCACCGTATTAGATGCATACTAGTACATTACAACTTAAATCTGCAGGTGGACAAACTTTTTATTTTTAGGACAGGCCTTTACTACCGCTTTATTGGATTGTTCCAACAACTGTATAGTGTGAGGGCCTGGTCTTAGCAATGCTTTATTTACATTTAATTAAGGGCTTGGCTTAAACAGATGTTGGCAAATTCAAAATGATATTGTACAATGAGATTGAAACACTTGTGGGGGGGGGGGGGGGGTGGTCGATCGCTGATCACCCTAAGGGCCCTTTCAGACGTGCACATTTTCATCCATCCGTGCAGAGGAAAAACGGGACATACATTGGTCCCTATGTGATTGCGGGTGTCAGCAGATGACCATCCGCTGACACCCGTAATCGTCCGCCTCCGCACAGATCCGATTTTTCGGACGGAAGAAAATCCTATTTTTCTTCCGTCTGGTGGATCGGATGAACACGGACATACGGTCCGTGTTCATCCGATCCCCCCATAGGGGAGAGCGGAGGAAAGACAGGGCAGTCCCTGCACAGTGTGTGGGGACCGCCCTGTCAGCCGACGGCTCAGCGGGGATTTTACGGAGGATCCCCGCTGAGCTTTTATGGACACACGGAGGCGGATCATTACTGATCCGCCCGTGTGAAAGGGCCCTAATGCAAAGAGGGCATGAAGGTTTAAAAAAAAAAAAAAAAAAAAAAAAAAACACACACACACTCACACAAACCTTAAAAGGGGTTGTAAAGGTGCAACCCCCCCCCAAAATAGCTTCCTTTACCTTAGTGCAGTCCTCCTCCACTTACCTCATCCTTCGATTTTGCTTTTAAATGTCCTTATTTCTTCTGAGAAATCCTCACTTCCTGTTCTTCTGTCTGTAACTACACGCAGTAATGCCTGGCTTTCTCCCTGGTGTGGAGTGTCGTGCTCGCCCCTCCCTTGGACTACAGAAGAGTCAGAATGCTCTCTACGTTGCAGATAGAGAAAAGGAGCCGTGTGCTAGTGGGTGTACCGACTCTTCTGTAGTCCAAGGTAGGGGGCGAGTACGACACTCCACACCAGGGGCAAAGCCTTGCATTACTGTGTGGAGTTACAGACAGAACAGGAAGTGAGGATATCTCAGAAGAAATAAGGACATTTAAAAGCAAAAATCGAAGGATGAGGTAAGTGAAGGAGGACTGCACTGAGGTAAAGGAAGCTATTTAGTACCTATAAAGTACCTTTTACAACCCCTTTAAGCCTTTGGAGCCACTTTGACGCTCAACATCCAATTAAAGGCCAACTGGAGTTCACAGCAGGTTAGGGCCAGACAGACGACATCAACAGCACAGTTCCAAAACAGACTCTCCAATACATATTAAGCCCACACAAACCAGTGTACATAAATATGCTCATTAGAAAGTGGTCTATAAAAACAAGGTTTTCTTATACAAAAGTGGTCTATGAAAACAATTTATTTTTGGCTTAATCTTGCCAACAGCTGGAATGGTGGATATATATTACATACTCTTGGATCCCAAACTGGTAAATTCAAATGGCTTTCTTCTGGATGCTTCAGTAACACTGGATTAGGCCATTCCCTGTAGGGATATGGAAATGCATCATTAGAGAATATTTGTGACTTCAGAAAAAATATTCTGAGAACTTAATTTAACACTCACCATTTAGAAAAGACAAGGAAAAACTTGTGGACAAGAGTGGACGCTGCAGCATTTGGGTACAACTGACAAGTCCTCGCTACCAACATTGCCCATGAAACACCACCAAGAAATCCCAATATGTTTGAATAAATACCACGCCCTTAAAACAAAAAAGAAAGATCACTTTAAAACTCCATTGTCAAAAAAGAAAAAAGAGGAAGAAGGAGCAGTTGGCCTAGCCCTATGAAGGGAAACAGTGCCATCTAATGGCCGTTAGATGTAATTGCTACCTTTGGCCATAGCTATTGCTTCGATTTATTTCCACACCACAATGCATTTCCAAAAGTAGCATTTTTTAAACTCACTGGGTGTGCAATCTGGTGCTGGTGTCAATGTATTCTTATCAACACCCCAAATACAAATTGCCTGCACCAGATGGCAGTGTACCCGCAGTACTATGCAATTTGGTGTGGTGCGCCATAGAAGACTAGTGTATGTACCATTTGTCGGTCTTGGCCGTTTCTGTCAATGACAGATTCTCTGTGTGCCAAGATTATCAGCAGAGATCATTTTCTTCACTGATCTTCTCAGTTTTATAAACTGCCAATAATCTGAGATGACCTGCGATCACAGGCGTTTTTTTTTTAATACAGAATCTCACATCATACATGATTTGATACATATAGGATTATAAAAAGAAAAAAAAAATGGCCCAACTTACTCTTCGCCCACAACTTGATAGCTCTCAGAGTTATTCTGAAATTGTTTCTGTTTGGCACTAAATGCAAAATTTCATCTGTAACTCTGCAACCTGGAAAAAACAAACAAACATGCAAGCTGAAGGACCTATTCACACACAGAAGAGAAATTATATAATTTTTTATATATTACACACAAAAAAGGAGGCATGTTCTTACAGTATTCACATGTCGAATGTCCAAAGCCGCAAATTATTATTGCAAAAAAAAAAAAAAAAAAAAATGCACCACAATGCCAATACATCATGCACAGCTGCACCCTTCAGCTTTAGAAAAAAAAAAACGCCTGAGCGATATATGCAAGGTCAAACATTTTTTATACAAAGTGCTTCAGAACCATATTGTATTCTTTGTAATGAAATGCACAATATTACAATCTATACATATTAACACATTTGTCACTAGCTTTGTGTAGCGCCCCCTTACTTTCAGTATGGGCACTACGCTAAAGTTAGTGGGGAATGGGAGTGTTATTTTGCTCCCATTCATAATTTGCTAAATTTGGCCTGCTGTCATTCCTGAACTGTCCTGTAGGTCAGTCTGCGCTCCAGGGGTGCCGATCCCACCCCTGGGTGACAGTTGGCGCTAGAGGGGTTCTGGAAGAGCCACTTTTCCTCCAGCAGCCAATTAGATGAGTTTTCCCTTGCGGAGCATGCTGGGGGAGGGTATATCTGTGGCAGACACCATCTTTCTTGGTTCTTCGCGGGTTCCAGGTGCGGCACCCACTTTCAGGGTGTACGCATCCAACAGGCCCCGGCGATATGGCCTACCAGGCCGGGGGTCGCATGCTACGCGGAGCTCCATGTTTCTGAAAGGGGCCCAAGTGACTTGCTGGGTCCCCGGTTCTATTGAAGAGATCCCAAGCTGTGCGATCGGGACATTGACAGGTACACTTCAACTGTCACCCGGTGACCCTAATCTACTGGGAGGATTCGCTCAATCCATTCAGCTCATCCAATAACTAGGCCTGTGGCAGAGGTCCCTTGAGCCGGGTCTGTGGCAGAGATCTGTTCCTCCCAGCAACCTTAAAGTGGCGCTTCGGCTGCCAAACTCGTGGCAGGAGTTTGTCCGGGGGCACTTCACCCACTCTGGCTAGAGTGACGACTAACTGTTTATTACTACTGAGAGCAGGATTGCTCGCTTTACATCCAGGCCCGATTCTGCAAAGTTCTCTATTGCTTCATCAACCTTTTCTCTCTACCTCATGTTGATGTTGGGCCGAGAATAAAGCATTCAGAAAATAAGTTCTACAAGCCCACCCTCCACATTAACTCATACTCACCTGAAAGGGCAAAATTGACAGATTACCCCCTACTAATACAAAGCAACAGTCAACAACAAAGCTCCTACAGAAAGCCCACTTACCATTCAAACTCCTTATGCATCTTATATCTACATTTTTCAAATGTGAATCATCACGCAAGTCCATATTATCAGGAATACATTGCAGGGGAAGCCTAGCAAAAACTAAATCAATCTGAAGGAAAGAAAACATATTTAAAATCAAAATTTAAACAGAACTGCAAAAAATGATAGCAAAATAAAGATGAACCCATGTACATATGGCAAGACGCTTTACAGCCAATTCATAATGAACTTCATACGCCAGTATCAGACTGACTCACACATTGCATACAAGTTCCAGGGCGGGTCTATGTAAATATAGCCTGTAAGGCTCGGTTCACACTCGGGCGACCTGCCAGGTGACTTACCTGCCTGACAGGTCGCGCTCTATTCAGTGCAACAAAACAGTTTTAAATTGCTCTGACTTAGAAAAAAGGTTCCAGTACCATTTGGGGGGGGGCGCGCGACTTCAGAGGGACAAGAATTGACTTCCATTACAGAAGTAATTTGCAAGCCGTGCTAAACGGGGCTGCTTCAGAGTCAGGCGACCTTGAAGCTGCCCCAGTGTGAACCGAAACTTAGAAGCTTTGGGTGGAAGCAGCCATTCTCCAAGACCGGTATTTAGCTCTATGACAGGCACCTTGCAGAACAGCGATTGGTCCAAAGAGAACACATTCGTTTTTTTTATAAATCTAATTTTAGATGTAGGGGAGGGTTAAAAACATCGTCAGGTTTTGTCATCTGTCTCCTTAGGGATAAAAGTTTCAATCCTACAAAAAACAGGCAGGATCTTGCTGCCAGATTATTCCAACAAGATTCCGCATGTTATATTATGGAAATCCGTGTGAATGAATGACACTCAGCGTCAGCAGGCACAAGAGTGTTAGGGAACTAGTGAATAAGTTTCTTTAGTTGATCACTTTTGATTCATCTATAGATACATGCACATCAATGCAGCAATCCAGAATCCTTTGATAAATGGGATCATTTAAAGGGTTTGCCAACTTACGTCTTACTTTTTATAACCAGCTCTGTCTTTCAAGTGTATGTGCACGCGTATATATAAAAAAAGAAGCCGTATATACCTCAGTTGTGAGCACTGATCAACGGTCACGTGACATGCCGCATCTCTCCTCTTCCAGTCTGACAGATGCAGCTGTATAGGCAGAGATTCCCCCGCTGACATTAGTCTGGAGGGGAGGAGAAAGCCTGCGTGTCATGTGGCCGCTGATCAGCGCTCACAAATAAGATACTCTAAATGCTGAGGAATTACAGCACCCTAACTGGCTGCCAGTTTTCTGGGCAAACCCTCAATGCATTAACACCCACACTATTAGTCACGATTATTTGCATCCTAGTACTAGAACCACTTCCAGCACAGTAGGAAACCCGTTTTGCCTACCTATACCATAATGGCTAAAATAAGGGGGGGGGGGAATGGGGGCAAGAATGATCTGATGTTAAAAAAGTACTAATTTTACTTATTGATATAACAATTTAGTTTACATGAGGCCTCATACCTCTATCTTGAAGAATTCAAATTTTATAACGGGTACAAAAGCATCTTCCACAGCCTAAAACAAGAAAACAAACACATTAACTTGCATGTAAACAAAACAAAAACCTACACATGACTAACAATGAAATGCATCTTTACGTCAAGCATTTCTTTGAATAGCAGAAAGAATGTTAGCACATGCCATGACCAAATTTTAACTAGGTGTAAAAAAGCCCTCAGTGATTGGCCAAGAAATCCTCACACTTTAATTTGCACTAACAATTTCCATTATCCTGGAAACGTACAGGTCTTTTTACAATGTCACATCAGTGAGCGTGCCATTGACAAGAACGCATCATCAAAAAAAAAAAAAAGCGTGCAGGCAAAAACCTCTCACCTGCTTGTATGCGTTGCATAACAAAAAAGCTAAAGAATGTCAGATAGCGAGTTGAGGACCTCTGAGCGCTGCAAGCGATTATTTGCTATAGAATTTACACTTGTCAGCACCTGAGGCTGATATCAGTTGCAGGGTGAAAGCAGCTCAATAAAAACACTCCAAAGAGCACTAGTGCAAGATGCAGCATTGTGATCCATATTGTAGAAAGAACCAATGCATCACCAAGAGGCTATACACGTTACTTTATCACCTTTTTAGCCTTGGAAATCATTACAAGTTGGTAAAGTAGTCTGACAAAATGTGAAATGGACCATGGACTTTAGACACCACAACATCATATTAAAATATAATAAGTTTTATTACAAAATACAGTAAAACCTTGGTTTGTGAGCATAATTCTTTCCAGAAACATGCTTGTAATCCAAAGCACTTGTATATCAAAGCATTTTTTTTTTTACAGGGTATAAAATAAGAGTCTAAGTGTAGCAATAAGTTGCTAAATGTTGTACCTTCAAGAGCCGGTTCACACTGGGCGCCACGACTTCAGGGGCGACTCGGCAAGGCGTCCTGAAGACGACTTCAGAGGCAACTTGCAAAATGACTTCTGTATAGAAGTCAATGCAAGTCATACAAGAACCTTTTTCTAAGTCGGAGCGACTTGCGTCGCTCCTATTAGAACGGTTCTATTGAATTGAACGCGACTTGTCGGGCGGCTGAGTCACCTGACGAGTCGCCCCAGTGTGAACCGGCTCCAAATGTAACCATATTGCTACATCTAGAAGCTCCTCTCTCTTTATACTCCGTTGTGACATGACGCTACTCTTATATCAAGAAATTGCTTGTATATCAAGGCAAAATGTATTAAAACATTTTGCTTGTTTTGCAAAACGCTTTACTCGATACAAAAAAAAATAAAAAAAACACACACACACACACACACACACACACACACACACACACTTTCCATTCATAATACAGCAATATTGCCTTAAAACATATCACACCTATTATACCAATAGCATTGGACCATCCATTCATCAAAAAATAAATAAATAAAATGGAACTAGGTCCACTGGCATTGTTACATCAGATGTAGCATTGGTGAATAGGAAGGGTGCCGTAACTCAGCTTTACATGTTGCGTGTGGGAACGCTTCTTCAGGAGCTCAGGCATGTAGTCTACATGGATAGAGAACGAACCATGACATTCACAGACATTAATATCTAAAAAACACTCATAAAATTGTACAATAAAAGTACAACATGCTAGTTATCTCACCCCAGGAATAATAAACCAAGGAACACAGCCCAGGTGTTAGTTTGTAAAAATTAAAGGAGCTGGGTTTGCTGTATTGTATATAGGAAAGATATTACTTTCTTATACTCATAGAAAATGTCCTCCTTTTGACATTACCAAAACATACCCCTTTGTACTCCAAGTATTCATCTCTTATGAACAGATCATTATAATTGTTGGCAATACATCCCTGTATTCTCTGCTGCATCCTGAATATCTGCCCTCTTGTATGCTACTATGACTGGAAAGATGCAAGTTTTCTCCTTTTCTTGTTGACAAAGTATTTATTGCACACTTATAGGTGGTCATACACCCGTTTATAAAGTGAAATCTCCCTTATGGGTTAATATTGACTGTTCTGTCTATCTAGGTACTAAATGGAATACATGTCCCCATAGCTATGGAATGCTCTATACCTGGGCTGTGCTCCTTGGTTTATTATACCTGGGGTGAGAGATAGCATGTTGTACTTTATTATACAATTATATAATGGTGTTTAGATAGTAATGTCTGAATTTTATTGTTTATTCTCTATCCAATGTAGAATACATGCCTAAGCTCATGAAGAAGCATTCTTCAATGCTACATTTGATGCAACAACAACAAACAACAACAGACCTAGTTCCATGTTTTTTTTTTTTGGAGGACTAGATAATCCAATGCTATTGGTATAATAGGTGGTGGGATATACCATATTTATCGGCGTATAACACACCCCAACTTTAACCGCTGGCCGACCAGCCGCCGCAGTTTTACGGCGGCAGGTCGGCTCTGCTTGGCTAGATCACGTAATATTACGTCATCTCGCCGAGCAGCCAATAGGGGCCCACGCGCCGCCCCCCGCTTGCCACCGACGCCGGCGGGCGCGATCTCCGCCGGGCACCCACGATCGCTCGTTACAGAGCTTGTTTACACACACAGCTCTCGGTCCTGTCAGGGGGGAGAAATGCCCGATTGTCTGTTCATACAATGTATGAACAGCGATCAGTCATTTCCCCAAGTCAGTCCACCCCCCCCCCCTTCAGTTAGAACACACCCAGGGAACATAATTAACCCCTTCCCTGCCAGTGGCATTTTTATAGTAATCAATGCATTTTTATAGCACCGATCGCTATAAAAATGCCAATGGTCCCAAAAATGTCCGCCATAATGTCGCAGTATCGTAAAAAAAAAAAAAATTATATATATATATATATATATATAAGTGTTTATTGCGATTTTTTTTTAACGAAAAATATGAAGAATACGTATCGGCCTAAACTGAGGAAAAAAAAAAGTTTACCGTATTTATCGGCGTATACCGCGCACTTTTTTGCCCTGAAAATTAGGGCAAAATCGTGGGTGCGCGGTATACGCCGATACCCGTGCCGAGTTTGAATACTGCGCCGACATATACCGAGCACAGTACACTCGTGTATTGTCGGGCAGTCTCGGGTCCTCTCGCGCTGACGTCCTGGACATTTACACAAAACTGGTTTGGGAAAATAAAAAATAATAATCTATACCTAAAAGACAAGTACCAAAAGTCTGGTGGACACAGCTCTAAAATTAGATGATATTCTCATTTCTGGAGACTATTTTAGTCAAAGGGAGTCAGTTTTCTCCGAGTCTGAACAGACTACTGAGCCTTTAAACTTCCTGCTACCCCAATAGTGGTAACTAAATAATAGACTACATGGAATATAGTGACAGATAACACATCCACATACCCGGACATTCCTTATCCCATCCTGGAGCTTTAGTTTTTCAACAAACGATTGAAAGAAATCTGTTCTCTCAACATGCCTCGGAGCAACACACAGAGCATCAATATCAGAACCTTTAAAAAAAAAAAAAAAAAAAAAAAAAAAACACACACCATTATTTATAAATGTCAAAAGCTACATATAGAGTACACAACCGACAAGAGCAGAAGTCAGCAAACCTTTAGTATGAACTCCAAGCCGATAAGATCCAAATGTGAAGATTTTGCCTCCAGCTGAGGTTATTACAGTAGGTGGAAGGCTCTAAAAAAAATAGAAATAAAGTAAAAATCACTGCTGCATGGATGGACAGTAAAGAATCAGTCTTCACTGGCAACCAAGAACTATTAAAATTGCCAAGATGTTGTCAAAGGATAAACAAGCTATAAACAGAAAAAGGAATTGCCAAAGCTCCTAAACGCAACTCCAAAAATCCATGTGTCCATGTACATATAAGGCTTTTATAAGAGTTTTTTTTTTTTTTATTGTTTTTTTTCCCCCCCCCAAGTACAAAGCAAACGGTTACATCACATTTTATAAGAGTTTAAAGCTGCTGCGGTTAAAGGGGTGGTTCCCCCTTAAAACAAATTTCTAACAATACATTTGGAAGACTGCTTACACTGCGGGTAGGCTGGCTTTTTTTTTTTTTTTCGTACATACCTCGATATCGCCGTTTCATCCCTCGACTTCCGGGTATGAGTCTTGTAGCGGTGGGCGTTCCTAGTTGATGGACGTTCCTCCGACCGACGCATACTTGACGTCACGACTTTCCGAAAGAAGCCGAAAGTCGCTGCGCAGGCGCCGTATAGAGCCGACTCTATACGGCGCCTGCGCAATGACGTTCGGCTTCTGTCGGAAAGTCGTGACGCGCAGTATGCGCCGGTCAGAGGAACGTCAATCAACTAGGTCCAGCAAGACTCATACCCGGAAGCCGAGGGATGAAACGGCGATATGATCGAGGTATGTACGAAAAGAAAAGCCAGCCTACCCGCAGTGTAAGCAGTCTTCCGAATGTATTGTTAGAAATTTGTTTTAGGGGGAACCACCCCTTTAACCACTTGCCCACCAGGTAAATTCTGGCACTTCTCTCCTTCATGTGAAAATCACAATTTTTTTGCTAGAAAATTAATCAGAACCCCCAAACATTATATATTTTTTTTTAGCAGACATCCTAGGGAATAAAATGGCAGTCATTGCAATACTTTTTGTCACACCGTATTTGCGCAGCGGTCTTACAAGCGCACTTTTTTGGATAAAAATCACTTTTTTGAATTAAAAAATAAGACAACAATACATTTTGCCCAATTTTTTTATATATTGTGAAAGATAATGTTACGCCGAGTAAAATGATACCCAACATGTCACGCTTAAAAATTGCGCCCGCTCGTGGCATGGCGTCAAACTTTTACCCTTAAAAATCTCGATAGGCGACGTTTAAAAAATTCTACAGGTTGCATTTTTTGAGTTGCAGAGTAGGTCTAGGGCTAGAATTATTGCTCTCACTCTAACGATCGCGGCGATACCTCACTTGTGTGGTTTGAATACCGTTTTCATATGCGGGCGCTACTCGCGTATGCGTTTGCTTCTGCGCGCGAGCTCGTCGGGACGGGGCGCTTTAAAAAAATTTTTTTTGGTTTTCTTATTTATTTTTATTTCGTTTTATAATTTTTTACACTGAAAAAAAAAAAAAAAAATTGATCACTTTTATTCCTATTACAAGGAATGTAAACATCCCTTGTAATAGAAAAAAGCATGACAGGTCCTCTTAAATATGAGATCTGGGGTCAAAAAGACCTCAGATCTCATAATTAGACTTAAATGCAAAAAAAATAAATAAAAAAAAGAAAAAGTAATTTTTTCAAATGACAAAAAAAAAAAAAAAATGTTTCTTTAAGAGGCTGGGCGGGACTGACGTTTTGACGTCACTTCCGCCCAGCAGAGCTATGAGGACGGGTGAAGGAGATTTCTCCTTCAGTCCCGTCCCCGCTCAGCTGCCGGACACATCCGATCCCCTCCGCCGCTACCGACGGCTCCGGTAAGCGGCGGAGGGCGCGGGAGAGCGGCGGGAGGCCCGCCACCGGCGATCTCGCGGCGAATCCGCCGCGGAGACCGCCGTTATCGTGTACACCACCGCCCCCTGAAAAGATGAATATCTCGGTTGTGGCAGCAGCTGCTGCCGTTATCGAGATATTCAACTTTAAAAAGAGGACGTCTTTTTGACATGGGGCGGTGGTCAAGAGGTTAAGGGAGGGTCAACCTCCCTCTCCTGGGGAAAAATAAAATCACATTCAGGATAGGAACATTTTGACCGCCAGCCGCTGCAAACCGTGACGTTTTGCCATGGCCGGCAGTCAACCTAGGCTGTGTGTACATGAAGCCTTAGGCTACCCGAAGGTTCCTGGGATAGATGACGTTGAGTCCCAGGGAATTGCCCAATGATGTAATCGCCTAGGCAGAGGGAACCGGAATTGCTGGCAAAACTGCATTAAAAATAAAACATTTAGGAGCAAAGCTCCTCTTTAATACAGTTACCTTAATTTCTCCTAGTTCTGCAATCCATTCTTTGACCAAGTTGTTAAGTTTGCCCAATACAAACATTCTGGAGAAAAAAAAAAACAAAAAAACACAATTATAGCCCTGAATTCACAACGCAAGCCTTTGTGTACATTGTTCACAACATTTCACAAAACAGGAACAATTTACAAGCTGCCCGTTTAGTAAATTAGCCTTCTTGGGCTTGAAGAGTTCCAACCTGTGACTGAGCTCCTCATCGTCTTCAAATATTCCAAAAGGCGCCAAGGCCTCAATCAGCTTCGCAGTGTAGACGTGATCGCTTTCTTTGGGACCAGCCCAACTAATCGGGGAGGTGATGCCATAACATTTTTGAGCTTGAACCTCCAGGTGGTCATTCCTGCCAAAGAAAAAAAGAAATAAAATAAGAATAGAACTTAATGTTTTGTTTAAAATGCCTCAAGGAATTCTCTGCATTTCCAACTGGTGCCACATGTCATGGTACATTAAAGCGGAAGTTTAATCTGCTTTCATTTTCCTTCCCTGGTTGGTCCTTTCCCTCCTCATCAATATGATAAAAAAATATAATGAATGCAATACCCTACCAGTGTAAACAAAGCAAACAGGTCATCACAATTATATTGTATAAAGGATCGCACACAGTAACTCAAACCCATCTACCAAGAAGACAGGATTTCACAACGTTTTCCACATCCCGTAACAGGAATCAGAACAATTCAGAGACCAAATGTCTCCTGGGATGGCAGGCATTTACAGCGGCTCAAAAAATTAGGCCGCAGAAAAAAATAAAGGAAAGGGGGTGTTAGAGCTGACACAGGTACCAAAAAAGTATAGGTTAGCCAACAGTTGTTGGGAATACAGACACCTATGCATAGAGGCAACTAGCATTTCCAGAGTGGTCAGGAACTGAAGCCGCTGTACATCATTCAGCACAGGTTCTTTTTAACAGGGTTTGACAAATTTGCTTGGAATCTAGGAGCCAGAAAACGCACCCCGTCCCGACGAGCTTGCGCGCAGAAGCGAACACGTGCGTGAGCAGCGCCCGCATATGTAAACGGTGTTCAAACCACACGTGAGGTATCCCGGCGATTGGAAGAGTGAGAGCAATAATTCTAGCCCTAGACCTCCTCTAACTCAAAACATGCAACCTGAAGATTTTTTTTAAACGTCGCCTATGAAGATTTTAAAGGGTAAAAGTTTGTCGGCATTCCACAAGCGGACGCAATTTTGATGCGTGACATGTTGGCTATGAATTTACTCGGGGTAACATTATCTTTCATAATATTAAAAAAAATGGGGATAACTTTACTGTTGTCTTATTTTTTAATAAAAAAAAAAAAAAAAAAGTGTAATTTTTTCCAAAAAAGTGCGCTTGTAAGACCGCTGCGCAAATACGGCGTGACAGAAAGTATTGCAACGGTCGCCATTTTATTCTCTAGGGTGTTAGAATAAAAAATATATATAATGTTTGGGGGTTCTAATTAAGAGGGAAGAAGATGGCAGTGAAAATAGTGAAAAATTACATTAGAATTGCGGTTTAACTTGTAATGCTTAACTTGTAATACCAACGTCCACCACCAGATGGCACCAGCTCACAAGCCAAGTCGCCAGGACACTATTTCTAGTCGCCATGGCGACCGGGATTTGTCGAGCCCTGTTTTAAAGTGGGGGTTCCGCGGGTTTCCTGTTTTTTTATTTATTTTTTTGGAAGATTCAGGAGCTCTTACCTTTAGTAATCGTCAACCCGTGTGTCCGAATCGTCTAGCCGGCTGCATCGGTTTTGTCCCGCAAAGGATATTTTATAAAATGCAGCGATGGACGTTTCCATCTTGACTGTGGGCACCGTAAAGCCCACAGTCACGTGACCCACGGGATTACAGTACAGCACATCTCCAGTGAAGGCTCGTCACTCACTCCCAGGAGACCGCTCGCTCGGGGAAAAGTTAATACACGCCCATTCCCCGCAGGAAAAGGGTGATTGACAGCTTACTAAATGCGGCATTACAAAGGTAAGGAATCCTCCAAAAAACAAACAAAACGGAGTGTGCTTACACGATGGGTAGTTGTTAGATTCACACCAACTTGAAATATAGGGAGAACCTCCGCTTGAATAGCACTACATACTATATAATAGGGCTGGAGAAAAAAAAGTCAATTTGAATCTGGAATCGAGTTGGGGAGGTCAAATCGATTCAGATTTTGACCAAATGGATTTTTTCTTTTCCATAGGACCGGCGCTCCGTGGACTGGGCCGAAGCCTCGCCTAAAAAATCCTGCCCGCAGCAATCCTGGGAAAAGGCCGCAGACTAGGCCGAAGCCTCGCCTAAAAAAATCCTGCCTGCAGCTCGCCACAATCCTGGGAAAAGGCCGCAGACTAGGCCGAAGCCACGGCCTTTTCCCAGGATCGCTGCGGGCAGGATTTTTTTTAGGCGAAGCCGCAGCTTTGGCCTAGTCTGCAGCCTTTTCCCAGGATCGCGGCAAACAGTATTTTTTAGGCAAGGCCGCGGCTTTGGTCTAGTCCGTGGCTTTTTCCCAGGATCGCAGTGAGCAGGATTCTTTTTTCGCCTAAAAACTCCTTAGGACCAGCGCGGTGTCCATCAGGAGAGAGAAAAAACACACACACACACACACACACACACACACACACACCAACTCGATTCGAATCGTGAAGCTTTTTTTTTTTTTTTTAAAAAGCACACTAGCTCCAGTCAGCATCTTGGGTCCTGATTGGATAGATTAATAGCAGCACAGCCATTGGCTCCGGCTGCTGTCAATCAAATCCAAAGACGCAGGAACAGAGCCCTGCCGCCCGGGTCAATGGATGCAGCAGGACATGGGAGCGCGCCCGCACAGGGCACTCGAGAAGAGCCAGGAGAGACACTGAGGGACCCCAGAAGAGGAGGATCAGACAAGCATCATTTCTTTTTTTTTTTTTTTAACAAACCTTTAAATACACGTGTGCCATGTTATTTTAAAAGATATCAGGACATGACATTTCATTGAATAAATAATTACTTCTAATATACAAGTCACAGGCAGAAAAGACAACTGCATCAGAAAAAAGGGAATATGTATCAGAAAATAAATGTAGATGACGACTGAAGATGTCCAAAGCAGCGCAAGACACTCAAATACTTGGGACTAATATAAAACAAAGTAAACTGACATCGTATTGCTTCCTCCTCCAACACAAAATGCACATCTCCCAGGACATGCAGGTATTGCAAGTAATGCAAGTTTTAAAATAGGCTGTTCCAGTCCAGCAGCTCTCTGAGCTTTTCAAAAATAGACACAAGCTTCTCCCCTCCCCCGCTCACATGTGACTATGTGAGCAAACCACCTGTGGAAATCAGCTTACCATTTGTTTTACCGGGCAATTCCAAGTTCACACTGGTTTCCATACATAACCACGGCCTCATTTCTGAATGCTCATCAAGTCCTGCAAGCTGCATCTTTGCTGCGCTTTCAGAGAATGTGACATCCAAGCTATGCTGCTTGCGTCTATGGATGCCGACAGCTCAGCTCATGGATCGAGCACACATTTGCCTCCACAGCAAGTGCTTGCTATGGGAGCAGAGACAAAAGAGGAGCCAATATCGCCAATGGGAGACCACAGAAGAGATGATTCGGGACTGCTCTGTGCAATACTATTACACAGAGCAAGCAGATATAACATGTTAAAAAAAAAAAAAAATTGCCTTTGAAACCACTTCAAGGGATCTTATATTCTGAACCCAAAAGTCCTCTACTCATTGATTTTACGTCTACCAGCTCTCTGTTGTACAGATAACGGAGTCACATAGAACATTCGTCCAGCCAGGCATCATCTTCTGCAGGGCTTGACAAATCTGCTTGGAATCTAGGAGCCAGCTAAAAGTTAGGAGCCAGGAACGCGCCCTGTCCCGCCAAGCTCGCGTGCAGAAGCGAACGCATACGTGAGTAAGGCCCGCATATGAAAGCGGTTTTCAAACCACACGTGAGGTATCGCCGCAATTGGTAGAGCGAGAGCAATAATTCTAGCCCTAGACCTCTGCAACTCAAAACATGCAACCTGTAGAATTTTTTTAAACGTCGCCTATGGAGATTTTAAAGGGTAAAAGTTTGTCACCATTCCAAGAGCGGACGCAATTTTGAAGCGTGACATGTTGGGTATCAATTTACTCGGCGTAACATTATCTTTCACAATATAAAAAAAATTGGGCTAACTTTACTGGGGTCTTATTTTTTGATTAAAAAAAAGTGGATTTTTTTTACCAAAAAAGTGCGGTTGTAAGACCGCTGCGCAAATACAGTGTGACAAAAAGTATTGCAACGACCGCCATTTTATTTTCTAGGGTGTTAGAATAAAAAATATATATAATATTTGGGTGTTCTAATTAGAGGGAAGGAGATGGCAGTGAAAACAGACAGGGAAGCTCCATTAGCATGGCTGATTGTCTTGTCATACCAACGGCCACCACAAGATGGCGCCACATCACAATAGAAAGCATAGGCCTGCAGAAGGCCGCAAAGCCGTGGCCTCAATTACCGGCTGGCGCGATCGCGTGGCGGGGGAGTTGGGGGCGCACAGAGACACAGGATACCCCAGCTGTGCCACGACAGGTCGCCAATTCTAGTCGCAATTGCGACCTGGTGCCCAGGGTTTGTTGAACCCTGATCTTCTGTGTGTGAAAAAGCTCTACTCTGTAGAGTTTGTTCACATCATGCCTGTACAGCTGTGTTTAGCTGAAAAGATTACCCCAGGCTCAAGGAAATGGCACATCAAAAAACAATCTTTTATGTGCCCTGGAGCAGGCGTAAGAACAGACAATTGTAGAGCTGGCCATACCTGGATGGAAATTCAGCCGGTTCAGCAGGGACTGACCAAACTGATCCACGTATGGCCTTTGAACCTATATCTACCAGTTGACTTCTGTTCAACTACCCAGCCAGAGAATTTCTGCCCAGTGTGAGTGTGGGCTAAATATGAGTTAGGGACCCAAGATTGTAAGCTCCTTGAGGGCAAGGACTGATGTGAAAATAAGACCTAGCGCCATTTTCCAGGAGGGCTACAATATAAGCCCTACCCCGATAAATAAGCCCTAGTTTTAAAATGCTTGTAAAATCCTATAATCCACTCTATTTCAGTAGTATGTAATGTACAATGTGTGTGTTTTTGTAATATAATTGCGGTGAAGAGAGCTCCTGCGGGTCACAGAAGCGCAGAGCGGCGCTCTAACGAAGGCATTTGGCACAATTATATTACAGAAACACACATTGTACACTACTGTAATAGTGGAGAATTGATTATAGAATTTAATCCACGTGACTGCGACATTATGGCAGACACTTTTTACGCCATTTTGGGAGCACATTTATACAGCGATCAGTGCTATAAGAATGCACCGATTACTGTATAAATGTGACTGGCAGTGAAGGGGTTAACCAGCAGGGGCAGGGAAGGGGTCACGTGTGTCCTAGGGAGTGACTGTTAGGGGGCGTGGCTTACTGTGACACGTCACTGATCACTGCTCCTGATGAGGGAGCAGACGATCAGTGTTGTGTCACCAGACAGAACAGGAAGATGCCTTGTTTACAAAGGCATCCCCCCGTTCTGTGACCAGCCGGCAGCGCGCGCTAGTGGGCAGGTTCAAAGCAAAGTATATAAACACACACATTGCTTTGCCTGCCCGTGTCATTCTGCTGACGTATATCTACGCGAGGCGCCTCGTCATCGGAGATTGATAGCAGCGCAGCCATTGGCTGGCGCTGCTGTCAATCACACCCAATGACGTGGCGTGCCGGGGCCGAATTATGTGTTTGGGTTTAAAAAAAAAAACAACAAAGCCATTCAACCCCTTTAAGCTCCAACCCAGGATGTACACATACTGCAGAAGGAATTATGCCCGCTCGTGTGTGGCTGGCACTGACACCCACCGAACACATACTATTCAAGTGAATGAGTCTGCAACCACCCTGTTCAATGAACGCAGTTGTGGCACAGTAGTGTGGCATTTAGGGATTTAGGGATGCCTCTGAAAACTGAAGCAGGCTCCGAGCATCAGTCCCTTAGCACTAGTGTAACGAGAACATTCATTCTCTTGTTTACCTTCATCACCGACAAAGGAAGTAAAAGAAAATTCAAAATGTACAGTTGTCACCAGAGCGGGAATAGAGGGGAAATCTTCCAATGGGGGCGCTAGTTCTGGTGCCAACCAGGGATTCTCCAATTTCCTGTTTTGGCTCTGGAACGGGAAGTGAAGGGCAGCTTTTAACCCCCGCTAGCGGCTGAAAAGGGGTTAAACGCAACCGTGGTGCTTTGCCAGAGGCTCGGCAGCGCTACCCACGGATTTCAATGGACAGGGGCACCTTAGGAGCGGTGTACACATACACCTATATACTGTCCCCCCTCCCATACACTTCTATATACCGTCCCTCCCCCCCATACACTTCTATATACTGTCTCTCCCTCCCCCCCCATACACCTATATACTGCCCCCCCTCCCATACACTTCTATATACTGCCCCCCCATCCATACACTTCTATATACTGTCTCTCCCCCCATCCATACACTTCTATACACTGTCTCTCCCCCCCATACACTTCTATATACCGTCTCCCCCCCCCCCCCATACACCTATATACCGTCTCTCTCCCCCCCCCATACACCTATATACCGTCTCTCCCCCCCCCATACACCTATATACCGTCTCTCCCCCCCCCCATACACCTATATACCGTCTCCCCCCCCCCCATACACCTATATACCGTCTCCCCCCCCCCCCATACACCTATATACCGTCTCTCCCCCCCCCATACACCTATATACCGTCTCTCCCCCCCCCCATACACCTATATACCGTCTCTCCCCCCCCCCATACACCTATATACCGTCTCTCCCCCCCCCATACACCTATATACCATCTCTCTCCCCCCCCCCATACACCTATATACCGTCTCTCCCCCCCATACACCTATATACCGTCTCTCCCCCCCCATACACCTATATACCGTCTCTCCCCCCCCATACACCTATATACCGTCTCCCCCCCCCCATACACCTATATACCATCTCTCTCCCCCCCCCCCATACACCTATATACCGTCTCTCCCCCCCCCCCATACACCTATATACCGTCTCTCCCCCCCATACACCTATATACTGTGCCCCCCCATACACTTATATACTGTCTCTCTCTCCGCCCCATACACCTATATACTGTCTCCCCCCTCCCATACACTTCCATATACTTCCCCCCCATACACTTCCATGTACTGTCCCCCACCCCCCATACACTTCCGTATACTGCCCCCCCCCATACACTTCCGTATACTGTCCCCCCCCCATACACTTCCGTATACTGCCCCCCCCCCCATACACTTCCGTATACTGCCCCCCCCATACACTTCCGTATACTGCCCCCCCCATACACTTCCGTATACTGTCCCCCCCCCATACACTTCCGTATACTGTCCCCCCCCCCATACACTTCCGTATACTGCCCCCCCCCCCATACACTTCCGTATACTGCCCCCCCCATACACTTCCGTATACTGCCCCCCCCATACACTTCCGTATACTGTCCCCCCCCCCCCCATACACTTCCGTATACTGTCCCCCCCCCATACACTTCCGTATACTGCCCCCCCCCTCATACACTTTCATGTACTGTCCCCCCCATACACTTCCATGTACTGTCTCCGGTCTATCGCCCCCATATAATGTGATCTCCTCCGCTGATAGGAGGCCAGCACTTCATAGACTGAGCACAGCTCCCCCCTCCCAGCTGTAGAGGACTACAGGCCCCAGCCCCTCTCCCAGGCCCGCCCGGCTGGGCCTTGTAGTGCGGACACACTCACGTGAACTCTCTCATGGCTCCTCGGGTGAAGTCAGGACACAGCAAGTAACACGTCAATCACCCCCTGAGATCAAAGTGTCCAGGCAACCATCCAATACACCGCCCGCCCGTCCGCCGATCTTTATTTATAAGAGACACAAAGCTACCAACATGGCGTCAGACTCTCATAGACTCTCCGGCGGCTCCCTGCTTTTCCCAGCCTGCACTGCGCCTCGGATATGGCCAGCCTTCCGCCCATACAGCTAACTGGGCTTCCTGAGGAAAGAGCGCCGCTGCCCTCTAGTGGTGGGAGTCTGGTATGAGCGGTGACTGGAGGACAGCTCCACTAGAAGATGTCCTCCAGACGTCTCAGCTGAAATGCTGATAATGATAGTTGCCTGACTTATGGTGGCCCCCTTCTCAGTGCCAGGAATCAGAGACCCAGCATAAGATAATAAGGACCTCTGACTTTCCTGATCTGCATACCACATATGGGTCAGATGACCTACAGAGCTTACATGAGTCAGAAATCATACTTGCCCACATACATTATATTACCAAAAGTCTTGGGACACCTTCCTTTACACGCACATGAACTTTAAAGCGGGAGTTCACCCCAAAAAAAATTTTTTAACATTAGATTGATGCTCATTTTGTCAAGGGGAATCGGGTAGTTTTTTTTAAAAACGAAGCAGTACTTACCGTTTTAGAGAGCGATCTTCTCCGCCGCTTCCGGGTATGGGCTACGGGACTGGTATTTGATTGACGTTGGTGCGGCTCTATACGACGCCTGCGCACTGACGTTCGGCTACTTTCGGAAAATCATGAAGCGATAGATGCGACCGTCGGAAGCCTGTCGAAAGACTGTCAATCAAATAGGAACACCCAGTCCCGCAGCCCATACCCGGGAGCGGCGGAGAAGATCGCTCTCTAAATCCAATCTCCAATCACGGCTGATCACGATGTAAACAGGAAGAGCCGTCGATGGCTCTTCCTCACAGACTGACGCGAGTATAGGAGAGCCGATCGGCGGCTCTCCTGACAGGGGGGGTTTGCGCTGATTGTTTATCAGCGCAGCCCCCCCTTGGATCGCCACACTGGACCACCAGGGATGCCCACCCTGGACCACCAGGGTGGGCAAAAAAAAAAAAAAAAAGCCTGAAAAAAAAAAAAGCATAAAAAAAAAAGATGCCAATCATTGCCCAAAAATGGGCACTGACTGGCAACCTGGGAAATCAGTGCTGCCCCACAGTGTCCATCAGTGCCACCCCAGTGTCCATCAGTGCCACCCCAGTGTCCATCAGTGCCACCCCACAGTGTCCATCAGTGCCACCCTACAGTGCCCTTCCGTGCCCAGTGCCCACCTATTAGTGCCCATCTGTGCCACCCATAAGTATCCATCAGTGCCACCCATAAGTGCCGCCCATGAGTGCCCATCTGTGCCGCCTATGAGTGCCCAGTGCCGCCCATGAGTGCCCATCAGTGCCGCCTGTGTGCCCATCAGTGCCGCCTATGTGTGCCCATCAGTGCCACCTATGTGTGCCCATTAGTGCCGCCTATGAGTGCCCATCAGTGCCGCATACCAGCGCCGCCAATCAGTGCCACCTCATCTGTGCCCGTCAGTACTACCTCATCGATGTCCATCAGTGCCATCTCATTGGTGCCCATCAGTGCCGCCATATCAGTGCCCGTAATTGAAAGAGAAAAACGTATTTACAAAAAAATTAACAGAAAAAAATAAAAACTTATTTTTTTTTCAAAATTTTCAGTCTTTTTTTAGTTGTTGCGCAAAAAAAAAAATCGCAGAGGTGATCAAATACCACCAAAAGAAAGCTTTATTTGTGGGGAAAAAAGGACGCCAATTTTGTTTGGGTACAGTGTAGCATGACCGTGCAATTGCCATTCAAAGTGCGACAGTGCTGAAAGCTGAAAATTGGCTTGGGCGGGAAGGTGCGTAAGTGCCTGGTATGGAAGTGGTTAACATTTCCGGGTGAACCTCCACTTTAATGACATCCTATTCTTAGTCCTTAGGTTTCAATATTGAGTTGGCCCACCCTTTGCAGCTACATACATAGTTTCATTGAAAAAAAGACACAAGTCCAACCTATGTGTGTGATTATATGTCAGTATTACAATGTATATCAATGTATGTTGTGGTCATTCAGGTGCTTATCTAATAATTTAAAAAAACTATTGATGCTCCCCACTGAGACCACTGCCTGTGGAAGGGAATTCCACATCCCTGTCACTCTAAGGCCCCGTACACACGATAGAATCCATCCGCAGATAAATCCCAGCAAATGGGTTTCTGCGGATAGATTCTATGGTGTGTACACGCCAGCGGATCTGTTTCCGCGGAGAAATCTCCTCTGGGATGGATTCCAGCAGATCGAATATTTGTTGTGCTGCACAACATATCCATCTGCTGGAATCCATTCCAACGGATGGATCCGCTCGTCTGTACAGACTTACCGGATCCATCCGTCCAAAGGGATTCCCCGCACGCGTCGTAATGATTTGACGCATGCGCGGAATTCCTTATATGACAGCGTCGCGCCCGTCGCCGCGTCATAATCGCGGCGACGGCGCGACACGTCATCGGCAGAGGATTTCCGCGCGGATTTCAATGGGATGGTGTGTACACTCCATCCCATCGAAATCAGCGGATATCTTTGAGAGGATTTATCCGTGGAAACGGTCCGCTGGACCGTATCTGCGGATAAATCCTCTCGTGTGTATGGGACCTTACAGTAAAGAACCCTCTACGTAGTATAAGGCTAAACCTCTTTTCCTCTCATTTTAATGAGTGGCCACGTGTCTTGTTAAACTCCCTTCCACAAAAAAGTTTTATCCCTATTGTGGAGTCACCAGTACGGTATTTGTACATTGAAATCATATCCACTCTCAAGCGTCTCTACTCCAGAGAGAATACGTTCAGTGCTCGTAACCTTTCCTCATAATTAATATCCTCCAGAGCCTTTATTAGCTTTGTTGCCCCATCTTTGTACTCGCTCCATTTCCAGTACATCCTTCCTAAGGACTGGTGCCCAGAACTGGACAGCATACTCTAGGTGCGGCCAGACCAGAGTCTTGTAGAGTGGGAGAATTATCACTTTATCACCTGAGAGTTAATCCCTTTTTTAATGCCGATATTCTGTTTACTTTGTTAGCAGCATCTCGGCATTGCATGCCATTGCTGAGCCTATCATCTACTAGGATCCCCATGTCCCTTTCCATCCTAGATTCCCCCAGAGGTTCTCCCCCCAGTGTATAAATTGCATTCATATTTTTGCCACCCAAATGCATTATTTTACATTGAACCTCATTTGCCATGTAGTTGCCCATTAATTTGTTCAGATCTTTTTGCACATCCTGCGGAGAAGTTATTGCCCTGCTTAGCTTAGTATCGTCCGCAAATACAGAGATTGAGCTGTTTATCCCATCCTCCAGGTCTTTTATGATCAAATTAAATAGGATTAGTCCCAGCACAGAAACCTGGGGGACCCCACTACCCACCCTGACCATTTGATAGACCCTGGGACAGGTGAGTGTCTGATTATTAAAAGTCAGCAGCTAAATTTTTTGTAGCTGCTGACTTTTAGCCCTGGTTCACACTGGGCTGCGGGAGTGAAGCCGTGCGAGTTCAGCCGAACTCGCACGATTTCACTCCCGCTGGCAGTCCCGATTTCGGCCGCGATTTAAGAGACATCTGTGCAGGTTTCTGCACAGATGTCAATGTAAATCGCGGCCCGAAATCGCAAAAAAGAGTACAGGAACTACTTTTTGAAATCGGTGCAGCGCCGCAGATGCAGCGTCGCACCGATTAGGACGGTGCCATTGCCGATAATTGCCGGCAAATGCCGCCGATTTGAGATGCGATTTCACATGTGAAATCGCATCTCAAATCGAAGCAAATCGTACCCAGTGTGAACCTGGGCTTAAAAATATTTTTTTGGCGGAACTCTTTTCAATTCAAATTTGCAACTTTGACATGTGTTAGTAAATCTGTACAAATCATCACAAGTACTTTGTGTATCCAGGTGGATTATACCTTGTTTTTTTCAGGACAAATTGGGCTCTTTTTTGGTAGTAAATGGTTAAGTATATCTCTCGAATTCTATATATCTTAAAGGAAAACTGGCCCGAAATAGAAACTTTTTATTTTTAATTAAGCTGTATATTTCTTGTTACTGCCATAACCTACCACTAAAAAACACCCCAAAATAAATTCTCTTGCTCCTGACGATTTCAGCGATACCACATATGTGTATATCATTTGTTGTTTGTGGTCATAGTCAGTGGGGGCTGGTGCTCAATTTTTTTGGGGGGGGCGCAAACAAACTGAAAAAAAAAACCCATCAATTGCAGCCACTGAGCCTATCAAATGCAGCCATCAAACACAGCCACTGTACCCATAAATTGCCACCACTGTGACCATTAAACGCTGCCACTGTGCCATCAAGCGCAACCACTGTGCCCATCAAACACAGCCACTATGCCATCAAATGCAGCCACTGTGCCCATCAAACGCAGCCACTGAACCCATAAATTGCCACCACTGTGCCCATTAAATGCTGCCACTGTGCCATGAAGCGCAGCCACTATGCCCATCAAGCGCAGCCACTGTGACCATCAAACGCAGCCACTGTACCCATAAATTGCCACCACTGTGCCATCAAACACAGCTACTGTAACCATCAATTGCTGCCAGTGTGCCCCATCAATTACCACCAGTGTGCCCCATCAATTCGCGCCAGTGTGCCCCGTCAATTGCCGCCAGTTTGCCCCATCAATTGCTGCCAGTTTGCCCCATCAATTGCCATCCATTTGCCCCATCAAATACTGCCAGTGTGGCCCCCGCCCGGCACTTACCTGTCTCAGATCACGGTGCTGTCTTCCACGCTCCCTCTGAGTCCTTGATGTCTTCTCTCCTCCTCTTCTGCTATGATTGTACGCCTGATAGGTACAGCGCCTGTCGCTTCAGCCAATCAGGTGACAGGTAACCAGAACCAGGTTGGCTGAGAGGCGGGTCAGAATTAGAGAAGCAATTTATTCGCTTCCCTAACACACAACACTGTGTAAACAGCGAACACAGAGCATTGCGCCCACTGTTTACCAATTTGCCGCTGTCAATCAAAGCCAGCTAGGCTAATCAGGGAAGAGAGGGGTCGGGGCTCCGTGTCTGAATGGACATAGGAGCTGTGACTCAGTTCAGGTGCCCCCATAGCAAGCTGCTTGCTGTGGGGGCACTGAACAGGAGGAAGGGGCCAGGAGCACCAAAGAGGGACCCGAGAAGAGGAGGATCCGGGCTGTTCTGTGAAAATCCACTGCAACAGAGCAGATAAGTATAACATGTTTTATAATCACTTTAAAATGGTGAAAAATGTATTCATAATGGTTTTTATATCTATACACAAATGTTTTGCCTTTCATTTCTATTTTAAACAGAATGGATTGTTTTACAAGGTGATCGTTTACAATCACTTTAATTCAAGGTCAACTATACTAAAGGTATAGTTGTCATTTAACCACTTAAAGATCGTCCACTGCATATACATTAGAGGTCAGCTCTATTGCGTGAAACAACATACCTGTACAGTATGTCATTTCATGCAATAGATAGTTTGGGCGTGTGTGCAGTTGCGCCCGCAGAACAAAGGAGGAGCCGATGCGTATGCCACCCACGATCGCTTCACAAAGAGGCAAAACGGGGATCTGCCTATGTAAACAAGGCAGATCTCTGTTCTGACAGCGAACAACATGGAGAGTTGCTGTTCCTAGTGATTATGAACAGCGATTTCTGTGTTGTTCCTGTCAGCACTCCCCCCCCACACAGTAAGAAAGCACCAACAGGGAACACATTTAACCCTTTGATCGCCCCTGATGTTAACCCCTTCCCTGCCAGTGTCATTTATAAAGTAATCAGTGCATTGTTTTAGCACTAATCATTGTATTGATGTCACTGGTCCCCAAAAAGTGTCACTAAGGCTGCTTTCACACTGAGGCGCTTTGCAGGCGCTATTGCGCTACAAATAGCGCCTGCAATGCGCCCTGAAAGAACCGATCCATTCTATCCAGTGTGAAAGCCTGAGGGCTTTCACACTGGAGCGTTGCGCTGGCAGCAGGGTAAACAAACTCCTGCCAGCCGCATCTTTGAGGCGCTGTGGGAGCGGTATAATTACCGCTTCTACAGCGCCTCTGGCCATTGAAATCAATGGGGTAGCGCCTCCAAACCGCCCGCAAAACTGCGTTTTTGCGGGCATTTTTAACCCTTTTTCGGCCGCTAGCGGGGGTTAAAATCACGTCGCTAGAGCCCACAAATCGCGGCAAAAACGGCAGTATAGCGATGCTATATCGCCAGCGCATCCAGCGCTTCTGTGTGAAAGTAGCTTTAGGGTCAGATTTGTCCACAGGAATGTCACAGTCCCGCTAATAATCACTAGTAAAAAAAAAAAAAGTCTTTGCAGACACTATGGGCTAGATTCAGAAAGATAAGCGTATCTTTCTGCGGGCGTAACGTATCTCAGATACGTTACACCGCCGTAAATTAGGGCACAAGTTCCGTATTCAGAAAGAACTTGCGCCCTAAGTTACAGCGGTGTAACGTATGTGGGCCGGCGTAAGCCCGCCTAATTCGAATGGGGATGATGTGGGCGTGTTTTATCTAAATTAATGGTGACCCCGCGTATTTTACGTTTTTTACAAACTGCGCATGCGGCGTTCGTGAAAGAATCCCAGTGCGCATGCTCGAAATTCCGCCGCAAATCGTCATTGCTTTCATAAATTACATCCAGCCCTATTCGCGAACGACTTATGCAAACGGCGTAAAATTTTCAAAATTCGACGTGGGAACGACGTCCATACTTAACATAGGATACGCCTCATATAGCAGGGGTAACTTTACGCCGGAAAAAGCCTAACGTAAACGACGTAAAAAATTGCGCCGGGCAGAAGTACGTTTCTGAATCGGCGTAACTACCTAATTTGCATATTCCTTGCGTAAATATACGGAAGCGCCACCTAGCGGCCAGCGTAAATATGCAGCCTAAGATACGACGGTGTAAGACACTTACGCCGGTCGGATCTTAGGGAAATCTATTTGTAAATGATTCTATGAATCAGTCGCATAGATACAACGCCGCAACTCAGAGATACGACAGAATATCTGGAGATACGCCGTCGTATCTCGTACCTGAATCTAGCCCTATAACTTTTGCACAAACCAATCAATATAAGCTTATTGGGGTAGATTCAGAGAGCAAGTACGCCTGCGTATCCATAGATACGCAACGTAATTGCTTAGTTGCGCCGGTGTATCTACTTTCTGTATTCAGAAAGCTAGATACGCCGACTTTAGCCTAAGATACGACTGGCATAAGTCTCTTATGCCGTCGTATCTTAGGGTGCATTCTGACGCTGGCCGCTAGGTGGCGCTTCCGTAGTTGTCAGCGTACAGTATGCAAATTACATACTTACGCCGATTCACGAAAGTACGTGCGCCCGGCGGTAGTTTTTTACATCGTTTGCGTACGTCGTTTTCGTCGTAAGGCTGCTCCTGCTATTAGGAGGCGCAGCCAATGTTAAGTATGGACGTCGTTCCCGCGTCGCGATTTTAAAATTTTACGTGGTTTGCGTAAGTCGTCCGTGAATGGCGCTGGCCACAATTTACGTTCACGTCGATACCAATGACGTCCTTGCGACGTCAATTACCGCAATGCACATCAGGAAATTTTAGGGACGGCGCATGCGCAGTACGTTCGGCGCGGGAACGCGCCTAATTTAAATGATCCACGCCCCCTACGGGATCATTTTAATTACACGTGCTTACACCGGCACCTTTTACGCTACGCCGCCGCAACTTTATAGGCAAGTGCTTTGTGAATCAAGCACTTGCCTATAAAACTTGCGGCTGCGTAACGTAAATGTCATACGTTACGCCGCCGCAGTTTTGCGCGCCCCTACCTGAATCTACCCCATTTTTTTTTTTTTTTTTAACCAAACATATGTAGAAGAATACATATTGGCCTAAATTGATGAAGAAATTTGTTTTTCTATTTTTTTGGGATATGTTTTATAGTAGAAAGTAAAGAAAAGAAAAACTGCAGAGGCGATCAAATATTAGCAAAAAAAAAGCTCTATTTGTGGGGAAAAAAGGACATAATTTTTTTTTGGGTAAATATATATATAGTAATATGCGCTGAATATTAACTCAAATAATGTGAAAACCGTAATACAGATGGTTCAATAGTCCAATGAACCAAAAAGTGTATGCAAAAAGAAATGAAAAACAAATCCAAAACAATTAGTCCAATTACATAGACGTGTACCAGTGCTTCTCCTGTGGACAACACCTAAACAAATGTAATGATTTGAGAGATGTGCGATGTGTTCACACTCTAGGACTCCTGTTTCATATATGTGCAGCGCCTCCTCCACACTGACAAAGCTCATAGGAAACAAACAGAAGAGAAGGTTCTCATAGCGCAAATATGTATGAACAAAATAGAGAAAGAGATTAGGACTTCTAGCAAGGGCCACTCACGAATCCACCGATTTTAAATAGCATTAACACCAAGGCACCAATCCACCATTAACCGCTCAGCTTAGTGATGTACTCTCCTCATTCGGATCTGTAGTCCGTCCCGCTCGTAACTCCTCCCCCACGCGTTACGTCACTAGACACGTGACTTAGTCAGTTTTTTTTGGGTACAGCGTCGCACGACTGCGCAATTGCCGTATCGCAAAAAAATGGCCTGTCATTAATGGGGTAAATCCTTCCGGGGCTGAAGTAGTTAAACCGAATGGATTGTGGAGATAAGACAATTTCTTATTGATATGTATTAATATACTTGAGTGAAGTACTGTATTTATGGTGCCCGGTCTTTGTGCTTTATTCATTTTGTAGATAAAATACAGGAATGTTTTCTACTGTCTTATATTATTTATATAAAATAGAGTTTTGGCTTTGAATATAAGTAATTTCTACACTTTCTAATATCAGTAACTATACACCGCATCAGACCAAATGAGACCATTTCAAACACCATGCCTGCCCAGCTACCGAAATCTAGCAGAACGGCTATTAATTGGTCATCTATTTCCCTATAACACTCACAATTGTAGGCAAGATTAATGAGGGACTCACGTGTCTCTGGATCAGGATACTCATGGAAGGTAACTATGGGCTGGATTCAGGTAGAATTGCACATTTTTTACGGAGGCGCAGGGCAACGTTTTTGCCCTGCGCCCCCGCAAATTTGCTGCGCTGCCCTTGATTCACGGAGCAGTAGCTCCGTAAATTGCGTGGGCGCGCCGGCAAAATGCCCGGCGCAAGCGCGCGCAATTTAAATGATCCCGTAGGGGGGCGGGAATCATTTAAATTAGGCGCGTTCCCGCGCCGATCGTAGAGCGCATGCTCCGTCGGGAAACTTTCCCGACGTGCATTGCGGCAAATGACGTCGCAAGGACGTCATTTGCTTCAAAGTGAACGTGAATGGCGTCCAGCGCCATTCACGATTCACTTCCGCAAACTACGTAAATTTCAAATTTTGCGACGTGGAAACGACGGGTATACGTAACATTGGCTGCCCCTGCTAATAGCAGGGGCAGACTTACGCAAAAACCGCCGTACGGAAACGACGTAAATTGCGTACGCAGGGCTCGCGCAACGTTGTGAATCGGCGTTAGTATGCAATTTGCATACTATACGCTGAGCACAACGGGAACGCCACCTAGCGGCCATCGCAAGAATGCAGCCTAAGATATGCGGGCATAAGAGCCTTATGCCGCGCATATCTTAGGCTGCAGTCGGCGTAACGAGGTTCCTGAATCAGGAGCATTCGTTACGCCGGGGCAAGTAAGCAATTGCGCTGTGTAACCTATGGTTACACAGGCGCAATTGCTTCTTGAATCCACCCCTGTGAGTTTAGTGAAGCTGCACTAATTTTCGAGCCTTCAATCAGGCCCTCTTCTTTGATCAGCTCATTCCCTCTCAGCAGGGCAAGTGTATATTGCCACAGGACACAAGTGCTTCATTTGTAGTCACATTCATATTGCTTTTAGTGATGTCGCGAACCTAAAATTTTGCGTTCGCGAACGCCTATTGCGAACTTGCGCATATGTTCGCGCATGCGCGAACCGCGCGAACCGCCATAGACTTCAATGGGCAGGCGAATTTTAAAACGCACAGGGACTCTTTCCGGCCACAATAATGATGGAAAAGTTGTTTCAAGGGGACTAACACCTGGACTGTGGCATGCCGGAGGGGGATCCATGGCAAAACTCCAATGGAAAATTACGTAGTTGTCGCAGAGTCCGTTTTTAATCCATAAGGGGTATAAATCACCTAATATTCATAAATTGTTTGGAATAACGTGCTCTAAAACATCAAGTATGATGTTATATCGATCAGGTAGTGTAAGGGTTAGGGTTAGGGTTAGGGTTAGGATAACAGATAGCGTTAGGGTTACAGATAGGGTTAGGGTTAGGGTAACAGATAGGGTTACAGTTAGGGTTAGGGTTAGAGATAGGGTTAGGGTTAGGGTAACAGATAGCGTTAGGGTTAGGGTAGGGTTAGAGTTACAGATAGGGTTAGGGTTACAGTCTGTAACCCTAACCCTATCTGTAACCCTAACCCTATCTGTAACCCTAACCCTAACCCTTTCTTTAACCATAACCCTTTCTTTAACCCTAACCCTATCTGTAACCCTAACCCTATCTGTAACCCTAACCCTAATCCTATCTGTAACCCTAACCCTATCTGTAACCCTAACCCTAACCCTATCTGTAACCCTAACCCTATCTGTAACCCTAACCCTATCTGTAACCCTAACCCAAACCCTATCTGTAACCCTAACCCTATCTGTAACCCTAACCCTGTCTGTAATAGGGTTAGGGTTCACAGTGACAGACCAAACTCTGACAGATCAAACTCCCCGTTTAACGCACCGCAAACACCTGCAAACAGTCCATTTGCACAACCGCAAACTCCCCATTTACACAAGGTTGGATACCAAGCTAGCCATGTCCCGTTCCTTGTCCTCACTGACGTCAATGAACGTTTTTGAGATTGCAGGCGATGGGGGTTTTTCAAAGCCTATGGTCGTGCTGAGGTAGTTCAGTGACAGTTAAGTGACCCAGAAAACAATGATTCTGCAGTGTGGGCCCATTGTTGGCCTAGTAGGCTTTAATGATCACCTTAGATGATCACAAAGAAATTTAATGGTTTTTCTATGCAAAATTATCCAGCTGATCGCTTTTGGTCTGATCACAATGAAGCAACGACCTTATCATCTGGGGTGTGCCAGCATTGTCATTGCCAACACACTCATAGAGGTGGTCGCTTCATCGTGATACGCAAGCCCCTTCACCACAACAAGGTAGCGATCACGAAGGGGAATTGACACGTTTGTGCCTTTTTTTTTGTTTTGTTTTTGCAGCCACAGTGCAGCACCAGAGGCCAGAAAAATTAGGCATGTACACATGTCTAAAAAATTAAGTATTGTTGCAGCTGCTGCTGTAGCAGCGGCCAGAAAAATTTACGTTTTCCAGGCAGAAAGTGCACTAAAAGATTGAGGCATGAACCCTAGTTGGTGGCGGATAAGCCACGCAAGTCATCCGACAGAGATAAAATACAGCAGTGTGTGGACCATTTGTAGCCCAAGGAAGCTCATCTCATCAGGCCTTTAGTCAAATGTATCGCCCACTGTCAGTCCCTTCGGGATCCATGCCTCATTCATCTTAATAAAGGTGAGGTAATCTAGACTTTTTTGACCTAGGCGACTTCTCTTCTCAGTGACAATACCTCCTGCTGCACTGAAGGTCCTTTCTGAAAGGACACTTGAAGCGGGGCAGGACAGAAGTTCTATCGCAAATTGGGATAGCTCAGGCCACAGGTCAAGCCTGCACACCCAGTAGTCAAGGGGTTCATCGCTCCTCAGAGTGTCGATATCTGCAGTTAAGGCGAGGTAGTCTGCTACCTGTCGGTCGATTCGTTCTCTGAGGGTGGACCCCGAAGGGCTGTGGCGACGCGTAGGGCAGAAAAAGCTCCGCATGTCCTCCATCAACAACACGTCTGTAAAGCGTCCTGTCCTTGCCGGCGTGGTCATGGTAGGAGGAGGATTACTTTCACCTCTTCCCCTGTTAGATTCCCGTTGTGCTGCGACATCACCCTTGTATGCTGTGTAAAGCATACTTTTTAATTTATTTTGGAACTGCTGCATCCTTTCCGACTTCCGGTAATTCGGTAACATTTCAGGCACTTTCTGCTTATACCGGGGGTCTAGTAGTGTGGCCACCCAGTACAGGTCGTTCTCCTTCAGCCTTTTTATACGAGGGTCCCTCAACAGGCACGACAGCATGAAAGACCCCATTTGCACAAGGTTGCATGCCGAGCTACTCATGTCCCGTTCCTCGTCCTCACTGATCTCACTGAAGGTCTGTTCTTCCTCCCAGCCACGTACAACACCACGGGTACCAGATAGGTGACAACGAGCACCCTGGGATGCCTGCTGTGGTTGGTCTTCCTCCTCCTCAAAGCCACATTCCTCCTCTGACTCCTCTTCCTCACACTCCTCTTCCAGCGTTTCTGCAGGTCCAGCAAGCGATGCTGATAAGGCTGTTTCTGGTGGTGGTGATGGTGACCACAACTCTTCCTCTCGCTCATCTACGGCCTGATCCAGCACTCTTCGCAGCGCACGTTCCAGGAAGAAAACAAATGGGATGATGTCGCTGATGCTGCCTTCAGTGCGACTGACTAGGTTTGTCACCTCCTCAAAAGGACGCATGAGCCTACAGGCATTGCGCATGAGCGTCCAGTAACGTGGCAAAAAAATTCCCAGCTGCGCAGAGGCTGTCCTAGCACCCCGGTCATACAAATACTCATTGACGGCTTTTTCTTGTTGGAGCAGGCGGTCGAACATTAGGAGTGTTGAATTCCAACGTGTCGGGCTGTCGCAAATCAGTCGCCTCACTGGTATGTTGTTTCGCCGCTGGATATCTGAAAAGTGCGCCATGGCCGTGTAGGAACGCCTGAAATGGCCACACACCTTCCTGGCCTGCTTGAGCACATCCTGTAAGTCTGGGTACTTATGCACAAAGCGTTGTACAATCAGATTCATCACATGTGCCATGCACGGAACATGTGTCAACTTGCCCAAATTCAATGCTGCCAACAAATTGCTTCCGTTGTCACACACCACTTTGCCGATCTCCAGTTGGTGCGGAGTCAGCCACTGATCCACCTGTGTGTTCAGGGCGGACAGGAGTGCTGGTCCGGTGTGACTCTCTGCTTTCAGGCAAGTCAACCCCAAGACGGCGTGACACTGTCGTATGCGTGATGTGGAATAGCCCCTGGGGAGCTGGGGGGGTGAAGTTGATGTGGAGCAAGACGCAGCAGCAGAAGACGACTCAGCCGAGGAGGTTATCAAAGAGGATGGAGTAGGAGGAGTAGAGGAGGTGGCAGCAGACCTGCCTGCAAGTCGTGGCGGTGTCACCAACTCCTCTGCAGAGCCACGCATTACATGCTTGTCAGCCGTCAGCAGGTTTACCCAATGCGCAGTGTAGGTGATATACCTGCCCTGACCGTGCTTTGCAGACCAGGTGTCAGTGGTCAGATGGACCCTTGCCCCAACACTGTGTGCCAAGGATGCCATGACTTCCTTTTGCACAATAGAGTACAGGTTGGGGATTGCCTTTTGTGAAAAGAAATTTCGGCCGGGTACCTTCCACTGCGGTGTCCCAATGGCTACAAATTTTTTGAAGGCCTCAGACTCCACCAGCTTGTATGGTAAAAGCTGGCGGGCTAAGAGTTCCGACAAGCCAGCTGTCAGACGCCGGGCAAGGGGGTGACTCTGTGACATTGGCTTCTTACGCTCAAACATGTCCTTGACAGACACCAAACTGTGGGCAGATGAGCAGGAACTGCTCAAGGTGAGAGATGGAGTGGCGGATGGTTGAGAGGGGGCAAGGAAGACAGCAGTGGTTGATGTGACTGAAGATGCTGCAGCAGGAGGAGGATGGTGGCTTTGAGCTTGTGTGCTGCTTGTGCTCTTCTTCAGCATGTGTTGATCCCATAGGCGTTTGTGATGTGTGATCATGTGCCTTCGCAAAGCAGTTGTACCTAGGTGGGTGTTGGATTTCCCACAACTCAGTTTCTTTTGGCACAGGTTGCAAATGGCATCACTGTTATCAGAGGCAGACACACAAAAAAAATGCCACACTGCTGAGCTTTGCAATGCCGGCATTCTGGTGGTGGCAACAGCATGTGTTGATTGGCATGCTGTCTGGCTGACCCTGGGTGCCGATACATGCTGTCTGACTGTGCCACTTGCTCCCTGCGACGACCTCCCCCTGCTTCCAACTCGTCTCCTCCTCCTCTCTGTCTCCCCATCTGAGCTTTCCCCCTCTTCTTCCTCTCTTCGAGCGGGCACCCACGTGACATCCCCGGACACATCGTCATCATCAACCGCTTCACTTGTATCTGACAACTCAGCAAATGAAGCAGCAGCGGGTACATCATCATCACACCATACGTCCATGTGTGTAATGCTGCCTGACTGAGTCATATCCCTTTTATCTACAACCTCGGGCAATAATGGTTGCGCATCACTCATTTCTTCCAACTGATGTGTAAATAACTCCTCTGACGGATCAAGTGAAGCAGCTGTGATGCTAGTGTTGGTGGTGGCGGCATGCGGACGAGTGGTAACTTGAGAGGTGCCCGAAGCTGAGCTGGAGGAGGATGGTGTGTCAAGGTTATGAGCAGAAGCTGTAGAACATTGGGTGTCCTGTGTTAGCCAGTCAACTATGTCCTCAGAACTTTTCGAGTTCAGGGTACGTGGCCTCTGAACACTCGGCATTATTCTAGGGCCAAAGGGAATCACAGCACCACGACCACGATAGCCCCTGCGGGGTGGCCTGCCTCTGCCAGTCATTTTTTATTATTTGTTTAGTTGTACTATGCGTGCAAGCTACTGTGACACCAGATATGAGTGGCACTGTGCACTGGCGGAAGTAGGCAGAGTAGACGCTGTAGGCCTGACACACGCCGGCAGACAATTAACTGCTATTCTATTGCAGTCAAAATTGTGTTTTTTCTTTTTAAATTTAATATACTATGCCACCAGATATATGAGTGGTGGCACTGGGCAAGTGAGCACAGTTTACACTATGAGCCTGACACACGCTGGCAACTGACTACAATTCTATTGCAGTAAATTTTTAGGGGTTTTTAAATGTTATGTACTGTGCCACCAAGACAGATGGGTGGTGGGTGGCACTGGGCACAGTGTACGCTGTACCCTGACACACGCTGGCAGACAGGCAACTGACTGCAATTAAATTGCAGTAATAATTTTTTATTTTTTTTAAATGTTATCTACTGTGCCACCAAGACAGATGGGTGGTGGGTGGCACTGGGCACAGTGTACGCTGTACCCTGACACACGCTGGCAGACAGGCAACTGACTGCAATTATATTGCAGTAATAATTTTTTTTTTTTTAATGTTATCGACTGTGCCACCAAGACAGATGGGTGGTGGGTGGCACTGGGCACAGTGTACGCTGTACCCTGACACACGCTGGCAGACAGGCAACTGACTGCAATTATATTGCAATAATAATTTTTTTTTTTTTAAATGTTATCTACTGTGCCAAGAAAGATAGATGAGTGGTGTATGGCACTGGGCACAGTTTACGCTGTGATCCTGACACACACAGGCTGCCTTCCTAGCAGGCAACTGCAATGAGATTACAGAGAAAATAAAGCCACCAAGATAGATGAGTGGTGGATGGCACTGGGCAGTGTACGCTGTGATCCTGACACACACAGGCTGCCTTCCTAGCAGGCAACTGCAATGAGATTACAGAGAAAAAAAGCCACCAAGATAGATGAGTGGTGTATGGCACTGGGCAGTGTACGCTGTGATCCTGACACACACACAGGCTGCCTTCCTAGCAGGCAACTGCAATGAGATTACAGAGAAAAAAAGCAGACTGATATACCAGCCCTAAAAAGGGCTTTTTGGGGTGCTGTCCTTACAGCAGAGATCAGATGAGTCGTTCAGGACACTGAAAACACTACTCTAGCTATTCTTTCCCTATCAATTCAGCAGCAGCAGCACTATCCCTCCTCTCACTAAGAATGCAGGTTCGGAATGAATCTAAAATGGATGCTGCCCTAGAGGTGGGAGGGTCAGGGAGGGAGGGTATGCTGCTGATTGGCTGGAATGTGTCTGCTGACTGTGACATTGAGGGTCAAAGTTTGCTCAATGAAAAATAATAGGAGGCGGATCGAACATCGCATATGTTCGCGCGCATCGGCGAACGCGAACGCGCAAAAATCGCCGCGATTTATTCGCCGGCGAACAGTTCTGTACATCTCTAATTGCTTTGTGTTTGTCTTCACCGGCTGGAGATTAATGACTAAAAGGGAATGTTTGAAATTGCCACCTATCCTTATTAAATCATCATGTAAGAACACTCCTTTCCGTTCACTTTTCTGATTACCCAATATGGATTGGTTAGCACTCTCCATAGAGAAGTGCTAGACTGGTCTATATTTATATAGCTACAGCATATAACTAGACGTTCGAAAGCTAAATATACATAACCAACACATGTTGGCAATCTAACACATACTCTCCCCATCCATATGTCTAGGATGACTTTCCAACAAATAGATGATTTCATTAAAGTGTATGTAAGACTCTTATTTGCTTCTGTTTTGTTTGTTAAAGGTGAATTCTAGGTATATATATTTTTTTACATAGGCACATCCAGGCCCGGACTGGGACAAAAAATAGGCCCGGGCATTTTAGACCTGAGCAGCCCGGGGGTCAGTATTTTGCGGGGGCGGTTGATGATGGGATGTGGGGTTCCAGGGTTTGTGGATTTGATTACTGTAACTCCGGTTTTGATGGCGGAGTCCTGAAAATAGTATAAAGCAGCACAAGATGGGGGTTACTCTAATTCAGGGGCAACCTCTAGGGCATAGTGTGCCAAAAATTTTTTTCAAAGAAATTGAGTGCCAGATACATAAAAAACAGACAAGGTATATTTATAAAGTAAATGCTGTAAACCACTTAAATAATAGTAAGAAATCAAACAAGCTTTATAACTGGCTCTGTAAGTAATGCTTAGTAACTGGCTTTGTGAATACTGAAAAACCCGTTATTAAGCCTTGTAAACACCACTATACTGACAGCTCAGGTCGGAGCCACTGTACTAACAATACAATGTTAGTACATCGATCTCCCTGCTGATTTATTGTGTTCTGACAGGGGGAAGCCCCCCGCCAAAACACTCTGGTCAGTGCTCTCAGCCAGATGGACATGAGATAGGGGTGCAGCCAGGTGGGGGAAGGATAGAGCCAGGTGGACAGGAGATAGGGGTGCAGCCAGGTAGACAGGAGAGGGGGATGCACCTAGGTGGAGGGATGCAGCCAGGTAGACAGGAGAGGGGAGGTGTCACCAGGTGGACAGGAGAGGGGAGGTGGACACAGGGCCGGTCAGGGCAGGACTTAGGGTGGTGGGGGCCCCTGGGCTTGAGTGTTGAAGGGGCCCCCTGGAGCCGAGAATTGGGGGGGATCGAAGTTGTTGAGCGGGGGGGGGGGCGAATTGAAGTTGTTGAGCGGGGGGGAGCGCATTAAAGTTGTTGAGCGGGGGGGGATTTTGCAGTTGTTGAGGGGGGGAGTGCCTCTCACCTGTGCCAACAGCCGGGGCCACAGACTGTCATTAGCCCGGCTCTCGGCTTTCTTCCCTTCAGCAGCCACAGTCCTCCACACACCACTCCAGTTCCTCCTGCTTCCGTGCTGCCTCCTCTTGCAGTGCGGGAAAATTAACCCTTTTGCGGGACTGCGGGAAGAAGCTGTCTGTGCGGGAAAGTCCCACAGAATCCGTGCGTGTTGGGAGGTATGCGCAGGGCCGCCATCAGGAATTTTGGGGCCCCTTGCACAGCTTAAGGCATGGGCCCCCTGAAGCAGAGAACCTAGGGGGGGTGGGGGTGCTGCCGCCTGAAATTGAGAAGCGTGGGGGCTGCCGCAAATTGAGAAGCGGGGGGGCCTTTACAAAAAAAAGAAGAAATAAAGAAAAAACAAATATATATAAATATATGTAGCCATCCGGGGCCCTGGGGACCTCTGGGCCTTTTAATAAAAAGAAAAAATAAACCTCTGGGCCCTTTAATAATAATAAAAAAAAACATTTATAAAAAATACATAAAAAAAGGGAGGTTGCCAAACCCGGGGGCCCTGGGGACCTCTGGGCCCCTGGGAACCTCTGGGCCTTTTAATAAAAAATAAAAAAATAAACAAAAATAAAAAAATAAACATTTATAAAAAAAATAAAAAAGGTGGGTTGCCATCCGGGGGCCCTGGAGACCCCTGGGCCCTTTAATAATAATAATAAAAAATATATATATATATACATATATATATATTATATATATAAAAATAAAAAATATATAAAAAAAAATTTTTTTACAAAAAATAAATAAAAAAAAGGGGGGTTGCCATCCGGGGCCCTGGAGACCCCTGGGCCCTTTAATAATAATAATAATAATAAAAAAAAAATATATATATATATATATATATATTATATATATAAAAATAAAAAATATATTAAAAAAAACATTTTTTTACAAAAAATAAATAAAAAAAAGGGGGGTTGCCGTCCGGGGCCCTGGAGACCCCTGGGCCCTTTAATAATAATAATAAAATATATATATATATATATACATATATATATATTATATATATATAAAAATAAAAAATATATAAAAAAAACATTTTTTTACAAAAAATAAATAAAAAAAAGGGGGGTTGCCATCCGGGGCCCTGGAGACCCCTGGGCCCTTTAATAATAATAATAAAAAAAAATATATATATATATATATATATATATATATATATATATATATATATATATATATATATATATATATTATATATATAAAAATAAAAAATATATTAAAAAAAACATTTTTTTACAAAAAATAAATAAAAAAAAGGGGGGTTGCCGTCCGGGGCCCTGGGGGCCTCCGGACCCCTAAAAAGAAAAAAAAAAAAAAAAAAAAATTTTTTTTTTTTTTTTTTTTTAAAGGGGGCCCCCTATTGGGTGGGGCCCCTGGGCTTGAGCCCAGTCAAGGCCAATGGTAAGTCCGGCCCTGGGGCCGGTGCTAGACTATTTTGCGCCCTAGGCGAGACCAGCTACTTGTGCCCCCCCCCCCCCAAATTTTTTTAAAATGAATTAAATTTTAGCACCAGAACTGGTCCAGGTGGAGAAGGGGTTCAGCCAGGTGAAGGGATAGAGCCAGGTGGACAGGAGGGGGGGGGAGCAGGTAGGTGGAGGGATAGAGCCAGGTGGAGAGGAGAGGTGCAGCCAGGTGGAGTGGAGAGGAGAGGTGCAGCCAGGTGGAGAGGAGAGGTGCAGCCAGGTGGAGTGGAGAGGAGAGGTGCAGCCAGGTGGAGTGGAGAGGAGAGGTGCAGCCAGGTGGAGAGGAGAGGTGCAGCCAGGTGGAGTGGAGAGGAGAGGTGCAGCCAGGTGGGGTGGAGTGGAGAGGAGAGGTGCAGCCAGGTGGAGAGGAGAGGTGCAGCCAGGTGGAGAGGAGAGGTGCAGCCAGGTGGAGAGGAGAGGTGCAGCCAGGTGGGGTGGAGTGGAGAGGAGAGGTGCAGCCAGGTGGGGTGGAGTGGAGAGGAGAGGTGCAGCCAGGTGGGGTGGAGTGGAGAGGAGAGGTGCAGCCGGGTGGAGTGGAGAGGAGAGGTGAGGCCGGGTGGAGTGGAGAGGAGAGGTGCAGCCGGGTGGAGTGGAGAGGAGAGGTGCAGCCAGGTGGAGAGGAGAGGTGCAGCCAAGTGGAGAGGAGAGGTGCAGCCAGGTGGAGAGGAGAGGTGCAGCCAGGTGGAGAGGAGAGGTGCAGCCAGGTGGAGAGGAGAGGTGCAGCCAGGTGGAGAGGAGGAGGGGGGTTCAGTCAGGTGGACAGCAGAGGGGGGGTTCAGCCAGGTGGACAGCAGAGGGGGGGTGCAGCCAGGTGGACAGCAGAGGGGAAGTGCAGCCAGGTGGACAGCAGAGGGGAAGTGCAGCCAGGTGGACAGCAGAGGGGAAGTGCAGCCAGGTGGACAGCAGAGGGGAAGTGCAGCCAGGTGGACAGCAGAGGAGGGGGTGCAGCCAGGTGGACAGCAGAGGGGAAGGGCAGCCAGGTGGACAGCAGAGGGGGGTGCAGCCAGATGGACAGCAGAGGGGAAGGGCAGCCAGGTGGACAGCAGAGGGGGGTGCAGCCAGGTGGACAGCAGAGGGGAAGGGCAGCCAGGTGGACAGCAGAGGGGAAGTGCAGCCAGGTGGACAGCAGAGGGGAAGGGCAGCCAGGTGGACAGCAGAGGGGGGTGCAGCCAGGTGGACAGCAGAGGGGGGTGCAGCCAGGTGGACAGCAGAGGGGAAGGGCAGCCAGGTGGACAGCAGAGGGGGGTGCAGCCAGGTGGACAGCAGAGGGGAAGGGCAGCCAGGTGGACAGCAGAGGGGGGTGCAGCCAGGTGGACAGCAGAGGGGGGTGCAGCCAGGTGGACAGCAGAGGGGAAGGGCAGCCAGGTGGACAGCAGAGGGGAAGGGCAGCCAGGTGGACAGCAGAGGGGGGTGCAGCCAGGTGGACAGCAGAGGAGGGGGTGCAGCCAGGTGGACAGCAGAGGGAAAGTGCAGCCAGGTGGACAGCAGAGGAGGGGGTGCAGCCAGGTGGACAGAAGAGGAAAAGTGCAGCCAGGTGGAGAGCAGAGGAGGGGAAGTGCAGCCAGGTGGACAGAAGAGGGAAAGTGCAGCCAGGTGGAGAGCAGAGGGAGGGGGGGGTGCAGCGTGGTGGAGGGAGAATCTAGCAAAGTGGACAGCTAGGTGGATGGATGCAGCCAAGTGGAGGGGGTCACACACCAGTGATAAGATCATCCCCAGCGCTTCCCCCACCACCTGACAAGTTCCTACCTTGGAGCACTTCTTTCCATCTCCCTCCACATGTCACAGGCTGGGTAAGCTGCAGGATCAGCTTTGCTTTGGGCTCCACACTCCTCCAGGACAAGTGGCTTCGGCCCAGCGTGTGGCCAGTCTAGGCCTGGGTGGATCCATTCTGGGTGTCTATGCCCTGCTCCTCCAATGGTTGCACATCACCCAGAGAGGGAGGCGGGGCGGGCAGAGAGCTGACACCCACGACTGCTGCTGCCTGCTGGACATCAGCATGGTCACCTCTGGCTTAGTGCAGCGAAGGGGACGATCTGTCTGCTTCTTCTCCCTGCCTAGTCACTCTGCAGCCAGCCATATAGAGCCCTTCCGCTACACTCCGCATCAGTCACCATCGGCTGAGGAGGAACTTCTTCTGTAGAAGACCCAGCAGCTGTGGCAGCGCTCCCTGTCGGCAGTGCGCTCTAGGCGGCTGCTTAGTTCGCCTAGTGGGAGCGCCGGCCCTGGGTGGACATGAGATAGGGGTGCAGCCAGGTGGACAGGAGAGGGGGTGCAGCCAGGTGGGGGAAGGATGGAGCCAGGTAGACAGGAGAGGGGAGGTGCAGCCAGGTGGACAGGAGAGGGGAGGTGCAGCCAGGTGGACAGGAGAGGGGAGGTGCAGCCAGGTAGACAGGAGAGGGGAGGTGCAGCCAGGTGGACAGGAGAGGGGAGGTGCCGCCAGGTGGACAGGAGAGGGGAGGTGCAGCCAGGTGGACAGGAGAGGGGAGGTGCAGCCAGGTGGACAGGAGAGGGGAGGTGCAGCCAGGTGGACAGGAGAGGGGAGGTGCAGCCAGGTGGACAGGAGAGGGGAGGTGCCGCCAGGTGGACAGGAGAGGGGAGGTGCAGCCAGGTGGACGGTAGAGGGGAGGTGCCGCCAGGTGGACGGGAGAGGGGAGGTGCAGCCAGGTGGACAGGAGAGGGGAGGTGCCGCCAGGTGGACAGGAGAGGGGAGGTGCAGCCAGGTGGACAGGAGAGGGGAGGTGCAGCCAGGTGGACAGGAGAGGGGAGGTGCAGCCAGGTGGACAGGAGAGGGGAGGTGCAGCCAGGTGGACAGGAGAGGGGAGGTGCCGCCAGGTGGACAGGAGAGGGGAGGTGCAGCCAGGTGGACGGTAGAGGGGAGGTGCCGCCAGGTGGACAGGAGAGGGGAGGTGCAGCCAGGTGGACAGGAGAGGGGAGGTGCCGCCAGGTGGACAGGAGAGGGGAGGTGCAGCCAGGTGGACAGGAGAGGGGAGGTGCCGCCAGGTGGACAGGAGAGGGGAGGTGTCGCCAGGTGGACAGGAGAGGGGGGGTGCAATCAGGTGGACAGGAGAGGGGAGGTGCAGCCAGGTGGACGGTAGAGGGGAGGTGCCGCCAGGTGGACAGGAGAGGGGAGGTGCAGCCAGGTGGACAGGAGAGGGGAGGTGTGGACAGGAGAGGGGAGGTGCAGCCAGGTGGACAGGAGAGGGGAGGTGCAGCCAGGTGGATGGTAGAGGGGAGGTGCCGCCAGGTGGACAGGAGAGGGGAGGTGCAGCCAGGTGGACAGGAGAGGGGAGGTGTGGACAGGAGAGGGGAGGTGCAGCCAGGTGGAAAGGAGAGGGGAGGTGCAGCCAGGTGGACGGTAGAGGGGAGGTGCCGCCAGGTGGACAGGAGAGGGGAGGTGCAGCCAGGTGGACAGGAGAGGGGAGGTGCAGCCAGGTGGACGATAGAGGGGAGGTGAAGCCAGGTGGACAGGATATAGCAAAGTGGATAGGAGAGGGTGGTGCACCTAGGTGGAGGGATGGAGCCAGGTGGAAAGGAGGGGGGGTGCAGCCAAGTGGAGGGGGGTCACACACCAGTGATAAGGTCTGACTGGAAGCCCTCATCCCAGCGCTTCCCCCCCCACCCCACCTGGCAAGTTCTTACCTTGGGGCACTTCTTTCAGCAGCATCCACATGCCAGGCAGCGGTAAGCAGTGTCACCAGTCACGTACAGAAGACCTCCTCCAGCTCCTCCCACGTTCAGCTGATCATTCGGTTCCACCATAGGCGGCCGCAGAACCTTGCTGGCTTTCATGTGCGGGAGGCGGGTCTCGGTAGGTGGTGGTGCACAAGGCCTCTTTCTCTGCTTCCCCGTCCCTCCTCCGTTCCTGGCGTCCTGGTTGCCAGGTGACCGTCGGCCGCGCGAACACCGACTTCCTATTTAGCGGCGGCCTGGGTTGCCATGGATCGGCTCCTCCCACCACCACCCAGCATATGCGGAAGTCAGCGGCCGGCGTTAGAACGCCGGCGCTGCATGTTAGAACTCGCGGCCGGCTCTTCATCCCCCAGACATGCAGCCCAGCAGCCCGGCGGACCCCGGCCCACCGGGCAAACGCCCGGTCTGCCCTATGGCCAGTCCGGGCCTGGGCACATCGGCCATGGACCAATGTAATTACCATATATACTCAAGTATAAGCCAAGATTTTCAGTCCTTTGTTTTGGGCTTAAAATGCCCCCCTCGGCATATACTCGAGTCAGTGTACCTAAAATTATTGAGAGGCTGCGGGCGTCCATCGTTTAAAACTTGCGGTCTCCTCCTGGTCCCTTCCGTGATAGGCGGAACTGTGTCTGCTGAGAAACGCCTATCACAAATGTTCTCTCATCCTCACCCATTCCAGCAGACACAAGAAGACGTCCGCGATAGGCGGAACTGTGTCTGCTGAGAAACGCCTATCACGAACGTTCTCCCATCCTCACCCATCCCAGCAGACACAAGAGGACGTCCGTGATAGGTGGAACTGTGTCTGCTGAGAAACGCCTATCACGAACATTCTCTCATCCTCACCAATCCCAGCAGACACAAGAAGACGTCCGTGATAGGCGGAACTGTGTCTGCTGAGAAACGCCTATAACGAACGTTCTCCCATCCTCACCCATGCCAGCAGACACAAGAAGACGTCTGTGATAGGCGGAACTGTGTCTGCTGAGAAACGTCTATCACGAACGTTCTCTCATCCTCACCCATCCCAGCAGACACAAGAGGACGTCCGTGATAGGTGGAACTGTGTCTGCTGAGAAACGCCTATCACAAACGTTCTCTCATCCTCACCAATCCCAGCAGACACAAGAAGACGTCCGTGATAGGCGGAACTGTGTCTGCTGAGAAACGCCTATCACGAACCTTCTCTCATCCTCACCCATCCCAGCAGACACAAGAGGACGTCCGTAATAGGTGGAACTGTGTCTGCTGAGAAACGCCTATCACAAACGTTCTCTCATCCTCACCCATCTCAGCAGACACAAGAGGACGTCCGTGATAGGTGGAACTGTGTCTGCTGAGAAACGCCTATCATGAACGTTTTCCCATCCTCACCCATCCCAGCAGACACAAGAAGATGTCCGTGATAGGCGGAACTGTATCTGCTGAGAAACGCCTATCACGAACGTTCTCTCATCCTCACCCATCCCAGCAGACACAAGAGGACGTCCGTGATAGGCGGAACTGTGTCTGCTGAGAAACGCCTATCACGAACGTTGTCTCATCCTCACCCATCTCAGCAGACACAAGAGGACGTCCGTGATAGGCGGAACTGTATCTGCTGAGAAACGCCTATCACAAACGTTCTCTCATCCTCACCCATCCCATCAGACACAAGAAAACGTCCGTGATAGGCGGAACTGTGTCTGCTGAGAAACGCCTATCACGAATGTTCTCTCATCCTCACCCATCCCAGCAGACACCAGAGGACGTCTGTGATAGGCGGAACTGTGTCTGCTGAGAAACACCTATCACGAACGTTCTCTCATCCTCACCCATCCCAGCAGACACAAGAGGACGTCCGTGATAGGCGGAACTGTGTCTGCTGAGAAAAGCCTATCACGAACGTTCTCTCATCCTCACCCATCCCAGCAGACACAAGAGGACGTCCGTGATAGGCGGAACTGTGTCTGCTGAGAAACGCCTATCACGAACGTTCTCTCATCTTCACCCATCCCAGCAGACACAAGAGGACGTCCGTGATAGGCGGAACTGTGTCTGCTGAGAAACGCCTATCACAAACATTCTCTCATACTCACCCATCCCAGCAGACACAAGAAGACGTCCGTGATAGGCGGAACTGTGTCTGCTGAGAAACGCCTATCACGAACATTCTCTCATCCTCACCCATCCCAGCAGACACAAGAGGACGTCCGTGATAGGCGAAACTGTGTCTGCTGAGAAACGTCTATCACGAACGTTCTCTCATCTTCACCCATCCCAGCAGACACAAGAGGACGTCCGTGATAGGCGGAACTGTGTCTGCTGAGAAACGCCTATCACGAACGTTCTCTCATCTTCACCCATCCCAGCAGACACAAGAGGACATCCGTGATTGGCGGAACTGTGTCTGCTGAGGAATGCCTATCACGAATGTTCTCTCATCCTCACCTATCCCAGCAGACACATCCCAGCCAATCACGGACACCTTTTCATCATCGGACAAAAGGACGTCTGTGATTGGCGGAACACTGAACACAGTGTCAGACAGTGTCTGTCTGAGGATGAGAAAACGTCCGTGATAGGCGGAACTGTGTCTGCTGAGAAACACCTATCACGGAAGGGACCAGGAGGAGACCACGAGTTTTAAACAATGAATGGACGACCACAGCCTGTCAATTTCAGGTACACTGACAATGGGCACAGTGACAATGGGCACAGTGATGATGGGCACAATGACGATAGGCACAGTGAGGATGGGCATAGTAAGGATTGGCACAGTGAGAATTGGCACAGTGAGGATTGGCACAGTGAGGATTGGCGCAGTGAGGATGGGCACAGTGACAATTGGCAAAGTGAGGTTACAATGGGCACAGTGAGGTTGGCACAGTGAGGTTGCAATGGGCATAATGAGGCGTGCAAATGGGCATTGTTGACCCTCTTTTCCACTTACAGTAGCTGCTGCATTCTCACCACAAAATTAGGTACCTCGGCTTATACTCGGGTATATACGGTATGTGTATTTCATAAATGGCCGATCACTGTGGAAGCAAAGAATCACTGTAGTAACTGCAGCTACTACAGTGATTCTCGCTGCCTTCTGGGTCCTATGCCGAGAGGTAGAGTAGGGCGAATGGTTCGGGCTGAGCAAAAGTTCTACCCGGACTGTTCGCCCGTTCGGCATTCTAAGCCCTGATTGGGCAAAGCTTTGCCCAATTAGGGCATAGTGACTAGCTGGTTGTTAAGGAGCGAGGCAGGAAGCCAACCGCTGCATCCTTAACAACAGATGAGTCATCAGCTGTCAATGGGCTTCCCCACTAACAGCTGAATGAAAACATTTTTGTTTTGCCAGCAGTAAAAAAATCTGGAAAAAAAAAAAATGCTGTGCCCCCCCCCCCCTCCACACCATACCGCCCTATGGATCTGGTATGCATTTTAAGGGGAGCCCCATGCCAACGATTTAAAAAATAACGGCAGAGGGACAAGCGAGCACCCCCCCTCCAGAACCATACTAGGCCACATGCCCTCAACACAGGGGGTTGCTTTTGCGTGGGGTATAACAACGGGGCCCCCAGATCCCCCCCATGTGAATGAGTATAGGGGACATACAGTGTCAAAAAGAAATAAAAAAACACACACAGTTTTTAACAATTTCTTTATTAACCACTTGACAACTGGGCACTTAAACACCCTTAATAACCAGACCAATTTTCAGCTTTTGGTGCTCTCACGTTTTGAATGACAATAACTCAGTCATACAACACTGTAACCAAATGAAATTTTTGTCCTTTTTTTCCCACAAATAGAGCTTTCTTTTTGTGGTATTTGATCACCTCTGCGTTTTTTTTTTTCCCCGCTATTAATGAAAAAAGAACGAAAATTTTGTAAAAAAATGAATTTTTCTTCATTTCTATCATATCATTTTGTAAAAAAGTAATTTTCCTCATACATTTGGCCTAAAATGCATACTGCTACATATTTTTGGTAAAAAAAAAAAAAAAATTTGGATATTATTTAGTCTGGGTGAAAGTTATAGGGTCTACAAGCTTTGGTACCAATTTCTGAAAATTGAACAATTTGATCACACCTGAAGTACTGACAGCTTCTCTCATTTCTTGAGACCCTAACAAGCCAATAAAGTACAAATACCCCCCAAATGACCCCTTTTTGGAAAGTAGACATTCCAAGGTAGTTAGTAAGAGTCATAGTTAGTTTTTTGAAGTTGCCATTTTTTCCCACAATTCTTTGCAAAATTAAGATTTTTTTTTTTTTTTTTTTTTTCATACCAATATTGTCATTATAACAGGTTATTTCTCTCACATGGCATGTATATTCCACAAATGACACCCCAAAATATATTCTGCTGCTCCTCCTGAGTATGGCGATACCACATGTGTGAGACTTTTACACAGCGTGGCCACATACAGAGGCCCAACACCGAAGTAGCAACTTCAAGCATTCTAGGAGCATAAATTACACATCTAATCTCTCAACCACCTATTACACTTTTGAAGGCCCTGGAGCACCAGGACAATGGAAACGCCCACAAAGTGACCCCATTTTGGAAAGCTAACACCCCAACGTATAATCTATGAGGCATAATGAGTCTTTTGAACAGTTCATTTTTTTGCAGATGTTTTTGGAAAATGTGGAAAAAAAATGAAAACGCATTTTTTTTACACAAAGTTGTCCATTTATAGGATATTTCCAACACATAGCATGTACATAGCAAAAATTACACCCCAAAATATATTCTGCTGCTCCTCCTGAGTATGGCGATACCACATGTGTGAGACTTTTACACAGCGTGGCCACATACAGAGGCCCAACACCGAAGTAGCAACTTCAAGCATTCTAGGAGCATAAATTACACATCTAATCTCTCAACCACCTATTACACTTTTGAAGGCCCTGGAGCACCAGGACAATGGAAACGCCCACAAAGTGACCCCATTTTGGAAAGCTAACACCCCAACGTATAATCTATGAGGCATAATGAGTCTTTTGAACAGTTCATTTTTTTGCAGATGTTTTTGGAAAATGTGGAAAAAAAATGAAAACGCATTTTTTTTACACAAAGTTGTCCATTTATAGGATATTTCCAACACATAGCATGTACATAGCAAAAATTACACCCCAAAATATATTCTGCTGCTCCTCCTGAGTATGGCGATACCACATGTGTGAGACTTTTACACAGCGTGGCCACATACAGAGGCCCAACACCGAAGTAGCAACTTCAAGCATTCTAGGAGCATAAATTACACATCTAATCTCTCAACCACCTATTACACTTTTGAAGGCCCTGGAGCACCAGGACAATGGAAACGCCCACAAAGTGACCCCATTTTGGAAAGCTAACACCCCAACGTATAATCTATGAGGCATAATGAGTCTTTTGAACAGTTTATTTTTTTGCAGATGTTTTTGGAAAATGTGGAAAAAAAATTAAAACGCATTTTTTTTACACAAAGTTGTCCATTTATAGGATATTTCCAACACATAGCATGTACATAGCAAAAATTACACCCCAAAATGTATTCTGCTGCTCCTCCTGAGTATGGCGATACCACATGTGTGAGACTTTTACACAGCGTGGCCACATACAGAGGCCCAACACCGAAGTAGCAACTTCAAGCATTCTAGGAGCATAAATTACACATCTAATCTCTCAACCACCTATTACACTTTTGAAGGCCCTGGAGCACCAGGACAATGGAAACGCCCACAAAGTGACCCCATTTTGGAAAGCTAACACCCCAACGTATAATCTATGAGGCATAATGAGTCTTTTGAACAGTTCATTTTTTTGCAGATGTTTTTGGAAAATGTGGAAAAAAAATGAAAACGCATTTTTTTTACACAAAGTTGTCCATTTATAGGATATTTCCAACACATAGCATGTACATAGCAAAAATTACACCCCAAAATATATTCTGCTGCTCCTCCTGAGTATGGCGATACCACATGTGTGAGACTTTTACACAGCCTGGCCACATAGAGACCCAACATCCAAGAAGCACCATCAGGTGTTGTAGGGACACAAATTACACATCCAATTTCCTTACAATCTATCACATTTTTGAAGGCCCTTCATATTTCTAACACAGCATGTACATACCAAGAATTACACCCTAAAATACATTCTGCTGAGTAATGGGTACAAAAAAAAAGGATTACCTGTGTTTTTAGTAGTGCAATTGTCCACAGGAGGAGAGCCCTGATCCAGGCAGCAGGCAGGAACGTGGTCAGCGACAATGAATGGAATTGTCCAGGCAGCAATATTGTTCATAGTCGGTACATAGCCAGCAGTGCCAAAATATTGGTCCTGGTAGTAAGGCCAGGAAAGAATGGGGACAGGGGTAGAGGCTTCTCCCACCCAAATCTCTTTGAAGCCTCCGGGCAACCAGACCCTAATCTGGGAATGAGAAAACTAAAAAATTAGTTTTTTCATCCAGAAAAACAATTCTGGAGCCCCTCACATGTGTGAGACTCCTGTGTTCCCACTAGCATAGCAGGGTAAAAGATCAATCCAAGGGGCAGGCAAAAAACGTGGTCAAACAGTCCAGGGTCAATTCCAGAGCAGGCAGATGTAGGTACAGTTTAGGGTTAGGCAAAAGAGTGGTCGTATAACAAGCCAGGGTCAGTTCCAGAGAAAGCAGAGGTATTTTTAGCATTAGGCAAAATCGTGGTCGTATAAAACAGTCCAGGGTCGGTAACGGAGAAGGCAGAGGTAGGTACAGTGCAGTGGCATAAGGGGTGTGGAGGAAAATGACAGGGAATTTGAATTTTGTTTATCTAATAATTTTCAATAGTGTGGTAACGGCGGAAACATGCACCTAAACAGAGGCCTGGTTGGGAGGGACAATCGGGACAATAAACTGTTGTGTCTCTTCTGACTCCTCCTCTGGCGCACACCCGACATTTCTTCTGACGGGCTGCACCTGTTCGACGGGGGGGGATTTTGTCAGGAAAGTGCCGTTCGTGAAGTCTGCTCACGCAATCAGTGCGAAGAATGTCTGGTGGCATTTCAGGGAACAAAAGGGCGGTGATAACGTCTTCTTGGTAGAGTAGATATGGAACGGGATTCTGTGTTGCTTTTTTGTAGATAACATAAGAGTTATAGAAGGCCAAACTGAAAAAGTAAATGGACACTTTTTTATACCAGTGACGGGATTTTCGGGAGGGAAGATAGGGTTCAATCATCTGGTCATTGAAGTCTACGCCACCCATAAATAAATTGTAGTCGTAGACACAAGATGGTTTCTGCACTGGGCCGCTTCTTTTGGGGACTTCCACGTAGGTGTCATTGTGGATGGTGGTGAGCATGTGGACATCTCGTCTGTCCCTCCACTTGACAGCCAATAGCTCCTGGTTCCGTAAAGACGTCGTCTCTCCTCGTCTCAGCTTCTGATTCACCAATTTTTGGGGGAAGCCCTTTCTGTTTATTCTCACTGTGCCACATGCTGGGGTGTCTCTCCGGTAAAGATTTCTAAACAGGGGCAAGCTAGTATAAAAATTGTCCACGTAAAGGTGGTATCCTTTTCCAAGTAGTGGATAGATGAGCTCCCAGACGACTTTTCCACTTGTTCCGATGTATTCGGGGCATTCGGGGGGATGTAGTTGGGAGTCCTTCCCTTCGTAAACAATGAAGGAGTAGATGTACCCCGTGTCTCGGTCACACAGTTTGTACATCTTCACCCCATATCGGGCCCTTTTGCTTGGGATGAATTGTTTAAAGCCCAGCCTGCCGTGGAATTTTACAAGGGACTCATCTATTGAAATATTTTGTTGAGGGGTATATAACTGGGGGAATTTTTCAGAAAAAAAATTTAGAAGTGGCCGAATTTTAAATAATTTGTCAAAGGCAGGGTCATTTCGGGGAGGGCACTGGGTGTTGTCATTATAGTGGAGGAACCGTAGAATCATGAAGTATCGGGATCTGGGCATACGGGATGAGAAGACGGGCATGTGGTGGATGGCTTTGGTAGACCAATAGGCGTACCCTTTGTTTTTTTTTGAGAGACCCATATTGAAGGTCAGGCCTAAGAATATTTTAAACTCCTCTACGGTCAGGTCTCTCCAATGAAAGGGGCGGGCATAGCTGGAATCGGGGTTGCTTAGAATAAATTGCTGAGCGTAGAGATTGCACTGGGCCACAATAGATGACAATAATTCGTCTGTAAAAACTAAATGAAAAAAATCAATCGTGTCAAAATTATCGGTGTTCACCTGTACACCTGGTTGGGCGGTGAAAGGGGGGATACTTGATGCTCCAGAATTCGAAGGCAGCCACAGGGGGTTTTGAAGGCCATAGGGAAGGCTGGCATGGCCCCTATCCCTTTGGGGCAGAGAGGACACCCTACTGGTGCCTGACCTTTGTTGCACTGCTTGCGGGGTGGACGGCACTGCTTGCGGGGTGGACGGCACTGCTTGCGGGGTGGACGGCACTGCTTGCGGGGTGGACGGCACTGCTTGCGGGGTGGACGGCACTGCTTGCGAGGTGGACGGCACTGCTCGCGAGGTGGACGGCACTGCTTGCGAGGTGGACGGCACTGCACTAGTAGTAGGCTGCTCCACGCCAGAACGCCTTCTTTTAACGGGCACAGGTTCCTCCTCTGAATCAGTATCAGACCCGCTTCCTGTTACGGGCTCATAGGCCGAATCGGAATCGGACAGAGACTCCTCACAGCTGTCATCAGACGCCCATAGTTTCTGGAAGGCCTGCTCGGTGGTAAAAATTTTTTTTGCCATACTGGTGGCTAGTGAGGCTGGACTGCAGAACACTGGTGGGCACTAGTGGCACTGCAGTGGCGCAGGTGTAACTGATGGGCAAATGTGGCACTGGTGTGGCTCTGGTTGCACTGCTGTGGCTCTGGGGTCACTGATTAGCAGGCGGCACTGGTGGGCACAGGCGTCACTGCAGTGGTGCAGGTGGAACTGGTGTGGCACTGGTGGGGCACAGATGGCACTGGTGGGGCACAGATGGCACTGGTGGGGCGCAGATGGCACTGGTGGGGCGCAGATGGCACTGGTGGGGCGCAGATGAGCACTGGTGGGGCGCAGATGAGCACTGGTGGGGCGCAGATGAGCACTGGTGGGGTGCAGATGAGCACTGGTGGGGTGCAGATGAGCACTGGTGGGGTGCAGATGAGCACTGGTGGGCACAGGTGGCACTGATGGGCACAGGTGGCACTGATGGGCACAGGCGGCACTGATGTGGCTCAGATGACACTGGTGTGGCACTGGTGTGGCTCAGATGACACTGGTGCGGCACTGGTTTGGTACAGGCGGCACTGGTTTGGTACAGGCGGCACTGGTGTGGCACAGGTGGCACTGATGGGCACAGGCGGCACTGATGGGCACAGGTGGCACTGATGGGAACAGGCGGCACTGATGTGGCAAAGATGACACTGGTGTGGCACTGGTGTGGCTCAGATGACACTGGTGCGGCACTGGTTTGGTACAGGCGGCACTGGTTTGGTACAGGCGGCACTGGTGTGGCACAGGTGGCACTGATGGGCACAGGCGGCACTGATGGGCACAGGTGGCACTGATGGGCACAGGCGGCACTGATGTGGTTCAGATGACACTGGTGTGGCTCAGATGACACTGGTGCGGCACTGGTTTGGTACAGGCGGCACTGGTGTGGCACAGGCGGCACTGGTGTGGCACAGGCGGCACTGGTGTGGCACAGGCGGCACTGGTGTGGCACAGGCGGCACTCGTGGGCACAGGCGGCACTCGTGGGCACAGGCGGCACTCGTGGGCACAGGCGGCACTCGTGGGCACTTATGGGCACAGGTGGCACTTATGGGCACAGGTGGCACTTATGGGCACAGGTGGCAGTGTTGTGGCACTGATGTGGCAGTGTTTTTACTTTTACTTTTTACTTTTGTGGCACTGGTGTTCACTGGTGTAGGACAGGTGGCACTGTTGGGGCACTTGTGGGGCACAGGTGGCACAGATGGCACTAGTGGGGCACAGATGGCACTAGTGGGGCACAGATGGCACTGCCTGGGGCACAGATGGCACTTCCTGGGGGACAGATGGCACTTCCTAGGGGACAGATGGCACTGCTGGGGCACTGCTGGGGCACTGCTGGGCACTGCTGGGCACTGCTGGGCACTGCTGGGGACTGCTGGGGATTGCTGGGCACTTACTATTGATTTGAAAAATCTCTCTCCTCTCCTCTCACGCTGCAACGGTGTGAGGAGAGGAGAGAGATGACCTGCATCTGACCCAGCCGCAGGGTTTGTTTACAAATGTGATCGCGCCGTCATTGGACGGCGCGATCACGTGGTAAGGAGCCGCGTCCATTGGCTCCTTACCGCGAGTGCTGTTGCTGCGGGTCCCGTAGACCCGGCGAGCACCGGCGATCGCGTGTGCGCGCCCGCTCGGGCGCGCACAACGCAGTCTCTGGGAGGACGTACATTGACGCCCTCCTAGAGTACAGTAACCGCTCTGTAGCCGTATTTTGGCTATAGGGCGGTTACCAACTGGTTAAAAAAAGAAAGAAAGAGAAAAACAATGTCGCCTGATGTAGATCCAGCGTCAATCACGACGGATTGCCGGACCCCCCCCAAAGAAAACGCTTTGCCTGTAACGAAGGCTAACCTCCATCTGCATGCCCAGCCATGTGACAGTTCTCATATAGGTAAGAGGCAGGGCCACCATGTGACGTCACCAACTCAGCATGCATCGATCGGTAAAGTCATACTGGGGCGGTACCACTATTTACCCCGTACTCATTCACATGGGGGCCCTATTCCCACAGAATCCAACAACTACGGCAAGAAAACAACGTGCCCCCCCCCCCAAATCCATACCAGACCCTTATCTGAGCATGCAGCATGGCAGGCCAGGAATGGGAGGGGTAGGACAAGCGAACTGGCAGGGGGCTCTTCTCTTCTTCTTCCCCCCACCCCAAAGCACCTTGTCCCCATGTTGATGGGGATAAGGGCCTCTTCTTCTGGGGGTCTGTGGGCGGAAGGGTTTTGGGAATCTGGAAGCCCCCTTTAACAAGTTCCCCAGATTCCACCCCCCCTATGTAAATGAGTATGTGATACATAGATCCGATGCTGCATCTGTCTCCCACTGGCTCCGCATTGAGAATTGAGTGATCAAACACCACTAATCATTCAGTTCTCCCTAGCAGCTCTGAGCAGAGATCTACGACTGTCTTTCCAGAGCCTGGACTGGCCAACAGCAGACTTTAGCCGTTGTCAGCTAAAATCGGATTTGTTTAGTTTAGTTTAGTTTCGATTTGTTATTTAATTAAATTTGTTTAGTTAAGTTCGTTGCATTCATTACATTCGTTTTCGGGATTCATGTCGTATTCTAAAAAATTCTACCGCATTTGAAAAAACTCTACCGCATTCAAAATAATTCTAACACATTCGAAAACAAATCTACCGAATTCGAAAAAAATGATCAAATTCGAAAAAATGCTACCACATTTAAACGAAACTACCATATTTATCGGGGTATAGCGCGCTCCCGCGTATAGCGCACACCCCTAAAGTTGCCCCGAATTCCTGTGGAAAAAAGTTTTTTTGTATTTACAGTTTTGGTGTCTTGCGCGGCGTCCATCGGCGGCCTCGTCGGGTCCGGCGTCCGTCTGCGGCTTCGGGTGTCCTCTTCGTCGGTTCCGGCGTCCTTCTGCGGCGTCCTCCCCGCTCGTTTCCCGCGCCGAGTTTGAATACTGCGCCGACATATACAGAGCGCAGTACACTCGTGTATTGTCGGGCAGGCTCGGCTACTCTCGCACTGACGTCCTGTACGTCCAGGACGTCAGCGCGAGAGGACCCGAGACTGCCCGACAATACACGAGTGTACTGCGCTCGGTATATGTCGGCGCAGTATTCAAAACTCGGCGCGGGAAAGCGGGTATCGGCGTATACCGCGCACCCACAATTTTGCCCTGATTTTCAGGGCAAAAAAGTGCGCGGTATACGCCGATAAATACGGTATATATAACCATTTCCTGAAATTCGAAATTCGTATAGAATGATTTTGAATTAGAATAGAACAGATTATAATAGAATAGAAAATAGAAAAGAATAGAATAGAATAAAAAAACAATAGAACAGAATAGAATAAAATCGAATATATGTTTTTCTAGTTTATTCTTTTCTATTATTTTTTATACTAATCTTTTGTATTCAAATTCAAATTCATTCTATACGAAATTCGAATTTTGGAAGATGTTATATATAAACATCTTCCAAAATTCGAATTTGGATAGAAAATATTAGGATAGAATTTAAAATAATAGAAAAACAACAGAACAGAAAAAGAAAAATTATATATATATATATATATATATATATATGTAAAAAACATCTTCCGAAATTCAAATTTCGTATAGAATGAATTTGAATTTGAATAGAAAAGATTAGAATAGAGTAGAAAAGAATAGACTAGAAAAAACAATAGAACAGAATAGAATAAAAATATAATATATATATATTACATTTTATTCTGTTCTATTGTTTTTCTAGTCCATTCTTTTCTACTTTATTCTAATCTTTTCTATTCAAATTCAAATTCATTCTATACGAAATTCGAATTTCGGAAAATGGTTATATATATATATAATAGGGTTAGGGTTAGGTTTAATCCTAACCCTAATATTTACATATATATCCATTAGTGTTTAAATTTGTTTTATTCGATTTTTTAAAACACAGATATAATTTACATTTCATTTCCAATATAAGAGCCAGTTCACACTGGGGCGACTTGCGATCCGACTTCATGTCGCCTCAAGTCGTCCCAAGTCGTGCTGTAGAGAAAAACAATGGAAGTGAATGGGAGCGGTGTTAATACACACGACTCAAGGCGATCCGACTTCAGAAAAGGTTCCTGTACTACTTCAATCCGACTTGTAGGCGACTTGTACCCATTGATTTCAATGGAAGTCGCCTCAGAAGTCTGATCACTGTCTTAACTGAAGCGACTTTCCAGGAAGATAACATACATTTCTCAGGCAAACCCCTCCTGCCCCCCTCCCTCCCCCTCCCTCTCCCAGAGCTGATTGTTGTTTTATTGGCCACTGGAAAGTCTCCTGTCCTGGAGACGACTTCAAGTCGTGTTGTAAATCGTCCCAGATCGCCCTGTGGTTCATGCTCAAGTCGTGTCGGAGTCGCCTCTGAAAGTCGCGCTGGAAGTCGTGTCGCCCTAGTGTGAACCGGTTCTCTGCGTACAAAAGGAATCACTTTTTAAAATGAATTCGACATTACATGAACATAAATAACAACAATAACAACAATATGGGTCAATCCTACATCCTCCTGATTTTTCATCTCACTTCTACCTCTGCCCTCTCCTTTCCTTCCCACTCCCAAAAAGGGGAGAGAGAAAAAAAAAACATATAACCATATAAACATATATATCCATTATTCGAAAATTCGAATTTCGTATAGAATGATTTTGAATTGGAAAAGAAAAGATTAGAATAGAAAATAGAAAAAAATTTAATAGAAAAACAATAGAACATAATAGAATAAAATATAACATATATTATAGTTCATTCTATTCTGTTCTATTGTTTTTCTAGTCTATTCTTTTCTATTTTTTTCTAAAACGTATCGGCCTAAACTGAGGAAAAAAATCGTTTTATTATCTATTTTTGGGGGATATTTATTATAGCAAAAAGATAAAAATATTATTTTTTTTCAAAATTGTCACTCTATTTTTGTGTATAGCGTAAAAAATAAAAACCGCAGAGGTGATCAAATACCACCAAAAGAAAGCTCTATTTGTGGGAAAAAAAGGACGTCAATTTTGTTTGGGAGCCACGTCGCACGACCGCGCAATTGTCAGTTAAAGCGACGCAGTGCCGAATCGCAAAAAGCGGCCCGGTCATTGACCAGCAAAATGGTCCAGGGCTGAAGTGGTTAATATGTTTTAATGAATATTTATAATAATGTAATTGAGATTGCAAAAAAATAAATAAAAATTATGCCCGAAACCCCGCTTTAAGGTGAACTCCTCTTTCAATGCTTCAGCCGTTTGTTTGAGAAAGCCTATAGGAATGCATATTTTTATTTAAAAAAAAAAAAAATACTTCGCTACATATGGTGAAAGTATAAGGAATTGGTAAATAAATGAAATAATATCTAGAGATAGGTTAAAGGAGTTGTAAAGGAATTTTTTTTTGCCTAAAATTAATGTCTGCAAGGTAGACAGACAGAATAGTGTAATGATTCTGTTAAAAAAAAAAACGGGTAAATACCTATTAAATTCCTTCATCTATATCACCTCCAGCATTCTAGTTTCTGTTCTCTCATTCACTTCCTGGTTTGCATCGCTCGTTCATGTAAGAACTACATTTCCCAGTATGAATTGCGGCACGCCCAGTAATTCACACCTACTTGAAGTCTCTAAGGCCTCGTACACACGACGGGACATGTCCGATGAAAACGGTCCGCGGACCGTTTTCATCGGACATGTCCGCTGGCGGATTTTGGTCTGATGGCTGTACACACCATCAGACCAAATTTCCCGCGGACAGCGAATGCGGTGACGTGGCCACACCGTCGCCGCGACGATGACGCGGCGACGTGCGCGACCCTGGAAGGTCAATGCTTCCACGCATGCGTCGAATCACTTCGACGCATGCGAGGGCTTTCGGCCGAGCGGACATGTCCGGTGAGTCGTACAGACGACCGAACATGTCCGACTGACAGAATTCCAGCGGACATGTTTCTTAGCATGCTAAGAAACATTTGTCCGCTGGAAACCTGTCCGATCCGCCGGAAAATTGTCCGGTCGGCCGTACAGACGACCAAACATGTCCGCGGAAACTGGTCCGACGGACCAGTTTCAGCAGACATGTTTGGTCGTGTGTACGAGGCCTCACATGTATGAGAGCGTCCTGCCACACAGATGTAGTTCCCAGGAGGGGGTGAGCACGTTACTGACCACCAAAGTAAACCCTCCTATCATGGTGGTCAGTAAAATCAGACAAGCAGGAAGTGAACAGAACAGAGAAGAAATAGAGCAACTTCTGAGCAAAAATGAACAATGAGGAAGTGAAAAGAGGAATGTCTGCAGGTAAAGGATGCTTATTATGAAAAGATTTTTTTTCCTTTAACCCCTTTAAGTCAATGAAAGGCTTGTGATTTAAAATATGTAAATCAGAGGAATGCGCATTTCCCAATTTAAAGAATGGTAGTGTCACTTCACTTTCAGATACAGTGCAATGCAAATAAACAGGCTGACATTTGTTTGTCCATAAATAACGGGGCTGATTTTGTGCCGAGGACAAGAACGGAGTGCATTCTTTGCAAACAGTGCGTAGATGTGTATATACGTTTTTTTGTCAACTCAGGTCTGCCCATCCGACAAAGCAATGCTTTCTGAACAACAACGTTTTTAGAAAGAATCCAGATGAAATAATAATATTCTGAATTATACTTAACCCTGATGTAATTACAGCGCCAGGGTTTTTCTATTTTTGTGACAATATGTGAAAAAGCGAAGCAGCAGTTAACTTATCTGTAGAAAAGGAGCAATCTACACATTTCTACAAATTCCCCCGCTCATCAAACGCTAGGTTGAATGATTTGTTACAGTAAAAGGCTATTGTATAGGATTCTGTCCATATTTTTGTTGTTAGAATGATCTATTCTTTTGTATCTTCTGCTATGGGCTTATCTCTCTTGGTCCAGACTTGTCTGCCTACTCTGCAGGTTATTTGTATATTTGGTTTTATTCAGTGTTCTGAATGTCTGAAGTCTGCTTTATGTGTATGTTTTTTATATTGTAACACAATTTTCTGTTGTTAATTTGCCAAATAGTGTCACGATATAGAAGAGCAAGCACACTGTGGAGTGGTCTCTCTCTCTCTCTCGAGTACTCAGGACAAAGGTGAAGGGTTGGACATACTAAGGTTATGTCGCAAAGGTGTTGCATACAAAGGTGTGTTTCTAGGTTGGCGTTCCACCTGTGGAGCGAACGCTTTTAGGATGAGCTCAACGGCCAGCTGTGGCCCAAAAGTTGTACACAACGGGCTAGATTCAGGTATCTGCGCCCGATCTTACGGCGGCGCAGCGTATCGTATTTACGCTACGCCGCCGCAACTTACAGGAGCAAGTGCAGTATTCACAAAGCACTTGCTCCGTAAGTTGCGGCGACGTAGCGTAAATGGGGCCGGCGTAAGCGCGCGTAATTCAAATGTGTAAGGGGGGCGTGTTTTATGTTAATGTGTGTTGACCTGACGTGATTGACGTTTTGTACGAACGGCGCATGCGCCGTCCGTGTACATATCCCAGTGTGCATTGCTCCAAATTACGTCGCAAGGACGTCATTGGTTTAGACTTGAACGTAAATTTTGTCCAGCCCTATTCGCGAACGCCTTACGCAAACAACGTAAAAAATCAAAGCGGGAACGACGTCCATACTTAACATTGAGTGCGCCTCATAGAAGCAGGCACAACGTTACGCCGAAAAAGCCTCACGCAAACAACGTAAAAAACGAACGCCGGGCGAACGTACGTTTGTGAATCGACGTAACTAGGTAATTTGCATATTCTACGCCGAAAACAACGGAAGCGCCACCTAGCGGCCAGCGTGAGAATGCACCCTAAGATACGACGGCATAATAGAATTACGCCAGTCGGATCTTAGGCTAATGTCGGCGTATCTAGCTTTCTGAATACAGAAAGTAGATACGCCGGCGCAGCTTTGAATTTACGCGGCGTATCTATGGATACGCTGGCGTAATTCTTTGCTGAATCTAGCCCAACATTTCATCCAACAAGATCTGAATCGTTATGGTTAAAGCCTTCTCTTGTGGTCACAGGAATACACCTACTGATGGAGCCAAGCCTCTCCAGGCTCTGAAAGGATTCTGACCATATTGTGATGTAGCGCCCTGCTCCTGTTGAGTAGGCGCTATTTGTAAATTTAGTTAACTGAGCTGTAGTTTAGCTCAGAATTTGTGCCAAAATTATGGGTCTTTGCTCCAGCTCGGCTGAGTTGTGCATCTTCCACCTGACACTGGGGGGCTGATTTACTAAAAACAATGCGCTGCGCCGGTTCATGGGTTAATTGGCACGAAGGATGAATCCTTAATTAGGAACATGAAACAGCGCAGCACAGGGCGCAATGCAATTAATATGTAAAGCCGCCGAACTCCCTTTAGAAGTCTATAGGAGAAATCAAAAGTGTTCATTTTAAAGGTTAATATGCAAGTTTTGTCCTAAAAAGTGTTTGGGGACCTGAGTCCTGCCCCAGGGGACATGTATCAATGCTTTTTTTTTTTTTTAAACGGCCGTTTTTTCGGGAGTAGTGAATTTAATAATGCTTTAAGTGCAACAGTAAAAGTGAAATATTCCTTTTAATTTCGTACCTAGGGGGGGTGTAAAGTAAGCATGTGAAATAGCGCATGTTTTCTGTACTTAGAACTGTCTCTGCACAAAATGACATTCTGTAGGAAAAAAAGTCATTTAAAAAATCACTCGCGGCTATAATAAATTGTCGGCTCCCGGCAATTCAGAGCAAATTCATTCATGTAAACAAAAAAAACAAAAAAAGCAAGGGGTCCCACCAAATTCAATTACCAGGCCCTTCAGGTCTGGTATGAATATTAAGGGGAACCCCGCCGTCAAATAAAAAAAAAATTACGTGGGGTTCCCCCCAAATATCCATACCAGGCCCTTCAGGTCACAAAATCACAGGAGCGAGCTTTCAAAAGCTGAGCTCAGAGCTAATCTGTAAGGAGAGAAATGCATGTGAGGGGTTTGAATCAGAGAAAAAGCTTGCTCCAGCTGAAGATTTCCTCCTTATTCTTGTTCTGGTGACCACCCAGAATTTTGGTTTTTGTTTTACTTTATACTCTTCTTGGTGATAATTGCATAGTTGCCAACAGTTTTGATTTGCCCGGAAAATAGGCTTTGTCCCGGGCAGTAGTGGACTGGGCCGGGGTGTCTGATCCCCCCATAAAAAAGCTGCACGGTTCCACCGTCAACAAGGGTCATCCCCGGCCGCACACATAGTAAGCTGGGTGGACTGGGATTAGGGTCTGGGTGATGGAGGGAGAGAGAGGGATATACCAGACAACTTCAGCCAGCTATTGGCTGATGAGGTAGCAGGAGGTGTGCTGCACCGTGTCCCAGCCAATGGGTGAGCTATCAGGGGTTCCTGTCCAAGCCAATGGGTGCGCTGCCCATTATTGGTCGTGTGCATTGAGACGCGTTAGTGATTCAGGTGAGGAAGAACAGTGTTAAGAAGAGTCTTATATCTGAACAGTACTAGAATCTGTCTGTGAAGAACAAAGTGTAGCCAAACCTGTATGTAGTAGGCATCAGCAGCTGGGGTATATATCTCTCTCTCCCTCATTCTCTCTTTCTCTCTCTCTCTCTCTCTCTCTCTCTCTCTCTCTCTCTCTCTCTCTCTCTTTCTTTCTTTCTTTCTTTCTTTCTTTCTTTCTTTCTTTCTTTCTCTCTCTGCATCCATCCCTCTTTCTTTCTTTCTTTCTTTCTTTCTTTCTTTCTTTCTTTCTTTCTTTCTTTCTTTCTTTCTTTCTTTCTTTCTTTCTTTCTTTCCTTCTTTCTTTGCCTCCACCCCTCTTTCTTTCTCTCTCTCTCTCTCTCTCTCTCTCTCTCTTTCACTCTACCTTCCTCCATCCCTTTTCTATCTCCCCCATCCCTCTTTCTTTCATTCTTTCTTTCTCCCTCCATCTTACTTTCTCTCTCCATCCGCCCCTCATTCTTTCTTTCTTTCTTTCTCTCTCTCTCCCATAATCCCCTTTTCTCTCTCCTTCCATCCCTCATTCTTTCTTTCTTTCTTTCTCTCTCCCATAATACCCCTTTCTCTTTCCTTCCATCCCTCTTCCTTTCTCTCTACCTTCCTCCATCCCTTTTTCTATGTCCCTCCATCCCTCTTTCTTTCATTCTCCCTCCATCCCTTTTTCTCTCACCCTTCATCCCTCTTTCTATCTCCATCCATCCCCATTTCTCTTTCCCTCCATTTATCCTTCTTTCTTTGTTTCTCTCTCTCTCCCTCCCTCCATACCTCTTTCTTACTCTCTACCTTCCTCTGTACCTTATTTTTCTCTCCCTCAATGCCTCTTTCCCTCTCCCTCCATTCCTCTTTCTTTCTCCCTCCATCCCTCTTTCTCTCTCCCTCCATCCCTCATTTCTCTCCCCCTCCATCCCTCTTTATTTTTCCCTCCATTCCTCTTTCTCTCTCCCTCAATCCCTCTCCCTCCATCCCTCTTTCTCTCTCCCTTCATCCCTCGTTCTCTCTCCCTCCATCCCTCTTTCTTTCATTCTCCTCCAGCCCCTTTTCTCTCTCCCTTCGTCAGTCTTCCTCTTCCTCCCTCCCTCTTTCTTTCTTTCTTTCTCTCTCCCTCCATCCCTCTTTCTCTCTCCATCCATCCCTCTCTCTTTCTTTCATTCTCCTCCATCCCCTTTTCTCTCTCCCTTCATCACTTTTCCTCTTCCTCCCTCTTTCTGTCTCTCTTCCTCCATCCCTCTTTCTTTCTCTCTACCTTCCTCCATCCCCTTTTCTATCTCCCTCCATCCCCCTTTCTTTCTCTTTCTTTTTCATTTTTTTTTTTTGAGAATGTTGGCAACTATGTAAGTGTCACCAGGGCAGATAGAGGGGGTGAATCTTCCTGACGGGGGCACAGTCAGCAATACAAACCTTATAGGTAATCCCTCGCCATCTAAAACTAAACTAAATATGCCTTTAATTTTACTTTACAATCCTTTCCCTGTTATTCACGTATTCATGCGTGCCAGTGCCACCTTATTATGGTCACTCTCTTAACCAAACTAACCTGCCATGTATGGCTCGGTGTATCTGGTGAAAAAATTAAGCGTCTCAAAGGTTGCATGTTACAGTGTGAAAGCAGCCCTGCCGTAAGTGGGCCAATTACGACCATGGAGAAGTAAGGATGTAGAAGACCAGAAATTGGATTGAACAGCTTTAATTGTTGTGTAATGTCCCCCCGCCAGAATCAGCTTGTGTACTTAGATTTTAACGTACCAAGGATCAAGATCATTAACCCAACCTAATCTCCCAGCGAGTTTAATATTCTCTTCAGGCTCATAAACAAGTTAAATAATCATATGACGATCAGAGTATGCCATTTCGCATAAAGCCAAAGCACATACAGGGTCCGTATTACATTATTTTACTGTCAACTGCAGTAAAATGGCAAGTCAGGTCATTTTTCTTAAGGACTAATCATTTTAGGCCTATTGTACTAAATTTAGAGGACATTCATTAAATCATTAAACTGCCTGCAATAAAACTCACAAAGTCATTACCCAGTTATTCCCAAGCTAGGAAGGTGGTGTTGCCTTAAGCACAGTTTAATCAAATTAGATAGTGTGTTATGTCTTGGGGTTTTTTCCTATTGATATTCATTAAAATACATGATTTATCGCTAATCTGTGTAAGATACACCCCCCCCCCCCACCCCCCCCGTTTTTGCGAATGAATTTTTTAAATGTCAAAAGGGAGAAAAACAGAACATTTTATTGTTCTAATAATTCAGCATTCATGAGTCACATTTCCATTTTATATACAGTGCAATTTACCAGCAGATAATGGGTCTAATCCTTCTGTATGATTTTCTCTTACTTTAAGTATTCACAAAAAAGGAACCCACAGGGATAGTTAAGTTCTCCAAGCTGACAGGCACAAGTTATTACAAGGATTAAGCAGCCTCATCATTCTGTTTGTTGGATCTTACAGTCCAAGTAGTTCAATCGTAATGCAGAGTTATGAGGGAGCCGGTAAATCAATATGTGGAGAAATGACACTTTATTGTGTATTTTAAGCATTACAGAGACCTTATTTAAAAGAAATGATGGTGATTTTTTTTTCTTTATAGATAATATATGGCAATTATTATTGTACCATTTATCTGAGGCACTTGTACTGCACGTGGCAATCATGTTTGCTGTTCTATATTTTCATGAATGCTTTTCCTATACAGACATGTAAATGATGTCTCAAGTGTCTAGGGGCCGGATTCAGGTAGCCCAGCATAATGATGTGTGGGCGTAACGTATCTCCGATACGTTACGCCGCCGTAAATTAGGGCGCAAGTTCCGTATTCGGAAAGAACTTGCGCCCTAAGTTACGGCGGCGTAACGTATGTGCTCCGGCGTAAGCCTGCCTAATTCAAATTTGGATGATGTGGGTGTGTTTTATTTAAATTTAGTGTGACCCCTTTTTTTTTTGTTGGGGGGTAAGGGGGGAATTTAGGGGGTTAGATAATAGGTAAGAGATGTATGAAATATATGTTATATATATGTATATTATATGTATATTAAGTTGCAATGTTTTTTTTCTCTGAGAGTTGTAATATGTAATTGCCTACCTATTAAGAAAATAAAAGAATGATAAAGATAAATTTAGTGTGACCCCACGTATTTGAAGTTTTTTACGAACAGCGCATGCGCTGTTCATAAAAGAATCCCAGTGCGCATGCTCGAAATTCCGGCGCAAATCGTCAGTGCTTTAGACGTGAACGTAACTTACGTACAGCCCTATTGGTGAACGACTAACGCAAACGAAGTAAAAATTTCGGGAACGACGTCCATACTTAACATTGCCTGCGCCTCATAATAGCAGGAGCAACCTTACGCCGAAAAAGCCAAACGTAAACGACAAAAAAAATAGCGCCCGGCGTACGTACATTTGTGAATCAGCTTATCTACCTAATTAGCATATTCCTTGCGTAAATCGACGGAAGCGCCACCTAGCGGCCAGCGTAAATATGCAGCCTAAGATACGATGGTGTAATGCCGCGTACACACCATCACTTTATGTGATGAAAAAAAACAACATTTTTAAAAACGTCAATTTAAATGACCGTGTGTGGGGGAAAACGTCGTTTTATGTCTTGTGAAAAACGACAAAAAAAAATTGAAGCAACGTTGTTTTTTGTTTCACAGAAAATGACCGTGTGTAACAAAAAAGGACGTTTAAAACGACGTTTTTAAACCCGCGCATGCCCAGAAGCTAGTTATGAAGCGAGCTTCAATGGAAAAGAGTGGTGAACGTAACCTCGCTTTGCTAGAACATTGTGAAAAAAACGATGGTGTGTAGGCAACATCGTTTTTGAAAATTGAAGTTTCAAAAACGTCGTTTTTTACTTCACATAAAATGTCGTTTTTTTCCATCACATAAAGTGATGGTGTGTACGCTTACGCCAGTCGGATCTTAGGGAAATCTATGCCTAACTGATTCTATGAATCAGGCGCATAGATATGACGCCGCAACTCCGAGATACGACGGCGTATCTTGAGATACGCCGTTGTATCTGGAGATACGCCGTTGTGCCGTTGTATCTGGAGATACGCCGTTGTATCTGGAGATACGCCGTCTTATCTCCTACCTGAATCCGGCCCTAGATGTATACCAGGCAGTGTAATGTAGGCAGCGGTCTTGTGGAATAACCCTTTAGGGCCAGGTCACACCATGAATCGCATAGGAACGCGCTGTGCATTACTGTTTGATTCACTTGCAATCTGGATGCAGTGCGATTTTAGCCCATTCATTTGAATGGGTTGAAATCGCGCCGGTGTCTTGTCACATTCGGCTCCCCTTCCGGAGCAATCTGTGATAGGGAGCCGAATGTGACAAGACATCGGACCACACCAAAAGTAGTGCATGCGCTACTTTAAAAAATGCATAGCAGCCGGATTACATGGTACTTCTGTAATATCCGATCTGATACAGGCAAACGCACAATGTTTGTGACCTGGTTAACACTTGTACAGGCTGTAGTTCGCAAGTGCTGTGCGTTTTGAACGCAGTGTGGGAAATGCACATGGAACTTGGGTTTCCACCCACGCACGCTCTGTGACCGATGTGTGTTTTGATCACAAATCTGGGTAAAGGGCCAATCCCAATGGCCCTTTACCATGTGATCAGATATGTCCAATCACAGCTGTCACAATGTAATCAGACTGAGTTCCTCTGCCGGTTACCAGCTCTCGTTTCCTCACACAGAGACAACGTGTGAGGAAAGGAGAGTCGATCTGTGGGTGACACAGTGGGGGTTATTTACGAAAAGGCAAATCCACTTTGCACTACAAGTGCAAACTACAAGTGCAAAGTGCACTTAAAATTGCACTGAAAGTGCACTTGGAAGTGCAGTCGCTGTAGATCCGAGGGGGACATGCAAGGACAATTAAAAACACAATTTTAGCTTGCACATGATTGGATGATAAAATCAGCAGAGCTTCCCCTCATTTCAGATCTACCCCTCAGATTTACAGCGACTGCACTTCCAAGTGCACTTTCAGTGCAATTTCAAGTGCACTTTGCACTTGTAGTGCAAAGTGGATTTGACCTTTCGTAAATGACCCCCAGTGAGTACATTATTTACACTGATAATCAGTACCCTGATCATCAGTGCCCTGATCATCAGTGCAGCCCCATGAGTGCCCATCAGTGCAGCTTATCAATACCCATCAGTGCAGCTTATCAGTTCCGCCTATCAGTGCCCATCAATGCCACCTCATCAGTGCAGCCTTATCAATGCCCATCATTGCAGCCTTATCAGTGCTCATCCGTGCAGCCTTATTTGTGACCATGATGACTCCACACACCATTCCCCCCCCCCCCTCGATTTTTCTATTGCCGGTAATCCTTTTTTTTACATTGAGCTGTCAGCGAGGAATCCCGCTGACAGATGATGATTGTTAAGGAGGGACATGGCAGCATCCTAGTCTGCTCCTTAACAATCAGTTATACACAGTTTGTTATGGAGAAGCAAACGTGTGTTTTTGGTGCCGGTCCATTGAAGTCTATTACACGCAAAATGCAATCTGCTGTAAGAAAAAGCTGTCCCTGACCCTTTCAAGAAACGCATCGGCTAAAAAATGCAAGGATGTGAACATGCACTGTACACAAATGGACTGTAGTATGTTTCTGCAAACTGCAAAACACACAAAAAAACACATATGTGTGAACCTAGGGTTAAGCAAGGACCTCAGAGTACGCATTGGTAGATATGGATTCAAGCCAGAGATCCCATACCTTTTGAATTTTTTTAGGGTGACCTCTAGAGGGGTAGGTGGCCTTATAAACTTCCATCTCGAAACAATTGCTTTAGAACCGAACTGTGGTATATTATTTTTTGAGATGTGCATAAAATTGAATTATGTCTGTATGTTTGCATATACATTGTTTAAAATAAAATATAGAATTAAAAATGCTTCCATAGTGCTGGGACACATGCCTTAGCTGCGCTCAGAAGATGAATGATCATTGAATTTCTATATTTGCGCTTCGATAGTTCTGAAAGATGGAGGAGGTAGCTGAAGGGATCAAATCCTGATCAGTGATCTGTCCTATAATATCTCAAACTTTAGACCAGAATTCCTTCAATTTCCGACAAGACCAGAAAATATGAAGCATATTATCCTCCGCCTCTCCACAGCGCCAACACAGGTTAGTCCTTTCCAGATAGATTTTATTCAACAATGATGGAACTCTGTACCACCGTGTTAGAATTTTAGAACACAGCTCTTGATGCTTACTGGCCATTGAAGAGTGGTGGGCAAAGTATAGAATATAGCCACGCTGCTCTTCAGAGAGTGTAATGTCTAAGTCCCTTTGCCATTTCTGGAGAAATCCTGGAACAGAACCCACAGGTGGATGTACTAACAATTTATATACTTCGGATACCCCATGGGCAGAAGGTGCTTTCACCAGGCATAGATTTTCCAGAGACGTATTAGAACGGTCTGACCAGTCTCTGCGGAAAAGAGAGCTAAGAAAGTGGGTAAGTTGCTGCATTCGCCATGGGTCCAATGGCATATTAAGCATCGACTGTATTTCTGCCCTGGTCTTCAGCCTTGATTCTTCAAGGTAATCACGAGGCAAAGTTTACCTTCTTTTAAAATTAGTTTGAAACCACTGTCTGTATAACCTGGGGACAATTACGTATTCCCCAATATTGTGTAAAGACGAGCAGTTTCCCCTTCTGTCTTATAAAAGAGATGGCTTTGTTGCACTACTCGCAGAGTAGCCCCTATAAGGGGGTGATATCGTAGGGTTACAAGTGATTTTAAACTAACCCATGTTTTTTTGTGGACATTGTGATAAACATGTCAAAACCAATTCACATTTTTGAAGACAACCAGGTATGTATAAAGCTAACGCAATCAGAAAGGGTCAGTCCTAGGACCAAACACATCAACGTCAAGTATCACCTACTGAGGGACAATGAAGTGCAAGGTGTTATTGACCTTCAATACTGCCCATCAGAGGAGATGACTGTTGATACACTCACTAAGCCTTTGTTGAAGGAATGTCATAGTTATTTCCAGAAGAAGCTGAATCTAATTTGACAAAGCACATGCTGTTGAGAAGGGGTGTTGGAAGAACAACAGCAATCTGCTCACATACTGGGCCAGATCCTCAAAAGGGATACGCCGGCGTATCTACTGATACGCCGTCGTATCCCTGTTTCTATCTTTGGAACTGATCCACAGAATCAGTTTCCAAGAGATAGACAGAAGATCCGACATGTGTAAGGGACTTACACTGCCGGATCTTAGGATGCAGTACCGCATCAGCCGCTGGGGGCATTTCACGTCGAAATGCCGCCTCGGGTATGCAAATTAGCACTTACGGAGATCCACAAAGCTTTTCAGCTTTGTTTTTTCTCCGTAAGTTTTAGTTTGCAATCGTAAAATTAGGGCTGCTTTTACAAAGTGTAAACTGTTTACACCTTGTAAAAGCAGACCCTTCTGTCCAGCGACGCGTTTTTTTTTTTGTTTTAAATTTTTTTTTTTTCGCCGTATCTTTTTTTTTTCCGACGCAACTTTATTGACCCGGCGCGATCCACAAAGCTTGGCGTAATGTAATTTTGCGCTATGCACGTCGGGAAAATTACGTCACAAGCATGTGCAGTACGGCCGGCGCCGGAGCGCGCCTAATTTAAATGGGAATCGCCCCCATTTGAAGAGGAACGCCTTGCGCCGGCAGAATTTAAGTTACACAGCCGAAAATTTCTAGGTAAGTGCTTTGTGGATCCGGCACTTAGGTAGAAATTTTAAGGCAGTGTAACTTAAATGGGAATTTTTACGTTACGCCGGCTCTTTGTGGATCTGGCCCACTGTGACTCTGTATATGCAATATACCTATTTATCTAGCAGGTGGTGCTGCAGTATTATAGTGTGTTATCTATGGTAAGGTAATCAGAGGAAGTACCATCCTTATTGTGTTATATGCATTTGTTTTGTGTTCTCTTCCTGTTCCATGATGTAAAGCCATGATAAAGATATCCTCCATGAAAGTAAAGTATTCTCTGCATACAACAAGCTTCCAGAGCATGATTCAATAACCTTCTAATAGTTATGGGGGTGTTTCTATGCAGCAGGGACTGGAGCATTTGTCAGGATAGCAGAAAAATGAATGGGTCAAAATACCATCATATTCATGAGGCAAATCTGCTGTCCTCTGCTAGAAAGTTGTCAATGTGAAGACAGTTTACCTTCCAACATGACAATGACCCAAAGCACACAGCAAACATGACCACACAGTGGTTGAAGAAAAATGGGTGAATGTCCTTCCATGGCATAGTCAGAGCCCAGACATGTTGGTGTTATAGCTTTCAGTTGGATGTTATAAGTTGCACTAGTAAATACCGCTGGATAAAACAAAAACTGTGTCTGTCTTCATTTCCGGCTTCAACAAATGTGATTATTTTAAAAGGGGGTGATTCTTTTCTATACCCACTGTATGTATGGAATAACAATCACACCCATCATAAACATTGTTTTTATTTGCGATTCATGTTTAATCAAAATGACTGCGCTCTGTAATCAAACCTTTGTCGCAAACACAAAGATATCAGTCAAATCTGTCATTGCAGTCCTGAAATAACCATATTCAACAAATGAACCATCATTATCACAGGCAAGACTTAGGCCTCCTGCAGCACAATCACAGCTGACATTCTGGACAGAAAACAGAAGAGATTTTCTAAAAATGTATTCATATCACTGTATCTATATTCTAACTGGTGTATACTTGCTTAATAATTCCACTTGGCATTGTGCTTGGAGATTGACTTCAATGATACTGCTATTTAGGGCCAATTCAAAATAGGAACAGCAGTCGAATTGGCATGAGTGAATAGCTTTAATCAGCTGTGAAGCATCACAGTGCACTTCGGTGGTAATTTTAAACGACTTATAAAAGGCAATTATATAATAGGCTGAAGAAGTGTTAAATGTGCCACCATACCAGAAGCCAAGGAGTTTTATACAAGTGTTATTAAAACAATCAAAACTTGTGAATTATTAGCATTGGTCAGCTTCCAAGGGCGAAAATTGTCTAGCTTCAAGGCAGAATAGAGATATAAAAATTAACATTTTACATAGATATAAAATCGGAATTTAAAGCAATATATTTTTTATCAGTCAAAACCTTTAATGTCAAACGGGAACTAGTTGGATAGCTGGTAGGGTGCACAAACTATTCTCATTTCCACTTTTTTGGGGCTTTAAGAAGGAACTCAACTCTGGAAGCCATGGCTTAGAAATCATGGGATCCCCGTTTAACCTGCCTGACATGGCCCCACCCCTGCTCATCCTGAAACCATTCCCCCTGTGTGTTTGCAGCAGCTGCCAGCATAAGAGGAGAGGAGGGAAGCTGGCGACACTGCAGGCGATGGGGGCACACAGGGGGCCCCGCACAGCAGGGGGCATAAATACTAGAATCAAGGATCCATACCTCCCAAAATTTTGAGATGGGAATGAGGGACACCTACTAGCAAATGTATGTAGGCATAGGACACGCCCCCTGATACACCCCCTTAGAATTAATAAAAAAAAGGTTAATTAAATCCACAATTGCTTTTTTTACCACTACTATTCCTTTATATTGGCTTTTAAAATTTACAAATGCAGCAATTTAGAATTTGGATGAAAGGTTTAGCACTGGGAAACACTTTTTGAAAGATAAAAAGTGCATTTTATCTACAATTATATAGATCAGACCAAAAGGAGGGACAAATGAGGAGAAATGAGGAGCAATGAGGGACAGAGGGACATTGCTCCAAATCAGGTACAGTCTCTCGAAATCAGGGACACTTGGGAACTTTAAGGATCACTTTTTTTTAATAGGGTAGTACAGCAAGTCCTACTGCTCGGCAGGTGCCTGGGCCCCCCTTTTGAACTGATGGGGCTTGGGCCTGGTACAGGAGGACCAGCCATACTGCCTTATCAGGGGCCCTGGACAAAGCACAATGGATAAGTCATGAGTATTGCTTGTGGTCTCCCTGCAGCTAATCATTTTCCTATTACAAACTTGCTAACATATTTGTCTAATTATGCAAGAACCTCCTACTAGTTGCCGCAATCCCCTCAGTAAGGCTAGTGTGAACCTAGACTAATAGCCATTTTTGAGTTGCTGCACTCAGTAAGAAAAATATGGATGATGCTGTGATCTCTGGGCACAGTTAATGGATCAAAGCACCTCAATGCGGGACTGTCTGGATAAATTTGGGAGCTTAGTGGTTAGCGCCATTACTTTGCAGCGAGAGGGTCCTTGGTTCAAATCCCAACCAGGACACTAACTGACACTACACTACCATGGAACTTGCATGTGTCCGCTGTGTATGCGTGAGTTTCCTACATGTACTCTGGTTTCCTTCCACACGCAAAAAGACCTTCTGGTAGGTTACATAGTTACATAGTAGGTGAGATCGAAAAAAGACACAACTTCATCATGTGTGTGATTATAAGTCAGTATCCATGTATGTTGTGGTCATTCAGGTGCGTATCTAAGGCCTCGTACAGACGACCGGATCTATCCGCTGGGATTGATCCGCGGATCAGTTCCAGCGGACAAATCCGGTCGTCTGTACGGCCTAGCAGATATTTATCCGCGGAGATTTCTCGGCCGGATCGATTTCAAGCGAATGTAAATTTCTTAGCATGCTAAGAAATCTATCCGCTTGAATCGGGTCCAGCGGATTGATCCACTGGTCTGTACAGACTCACCGGATCAATCCGTCCGCTCCCCTCCCTCGCATGCGTCGTAATGATTCGACGCATTCGTGGAAGTACTTACCTTCCAGCGTCGCGCACGTCGCCGCGTCATCATTGCGGCGACAGCGCGACACGTCACCGCGGATGAATTCCGCGCGGATTTTGATCCGATGGTAAGTACAAGCCATCGGATCCAAATCCGGAGGAAGAATCTCCGCTGGAGACCGTTTCCAGCGGAGATCCCCTCGTGTGTACGGTGCCTAATAGTTTTTTGAAACTATCAATGCCCCCCTGCTGAAACCACCACCTGTTGAAGGGAATTCCACATCCTGGATACTCTTACAGTAAAGAACCCTCTACAAATTGTTAACCGCTTCCGGACCAGCCGCCGCCGTTTCACTGCGGCAAGTTAGCTCCCCTAGGCAAAGTGACTTTTGGCCAATAGGGGGCGCGTGCGCCCGCGGCTCACAGCTGGAGCTGTCATACAAATGATTGCTTACAACAGTGATAATCACTATAATCCAGCAATCATAGCATACAAAAAAATTCAGAGTAGTCTAGTGTCGCTTTGGTGACACTGTACTGCTCTGGTCACAGTATGTTAAATAAAACTGAAAAAATAAAAAAATATTTTTTTGCATACTGTCTCAAGAAATTAGATCAGTACATCAGGATTGATCAATTTTCAAATACTGTATATATACCATAATTAGTAGATTCTATAACTTTCACACAGACTCAATAATTCACACTGATTTGGGATATTATTACTAAAGACATTTTGACCAAAATTTACAAAAAATGATTATTTATTTGCAAAATTTTGTAACAGAAACTAAAAAAAAAATTTTTTTCCAACTTCTTTGGTATTTCTTCATTTATATACTAAAAAAAGAAAAACCCAGCGGTGATTAGCTGGTTCCCTACCGGCTCACGCAGATTTACTGTGGCAGAATTGCCTTTAGCGCCCACCAGAGGGCGGGGGACCGGCAGGCATGATCGCCGCCGGCCACGTGTGATCAGTGATCACATGCACGAGCGCCAGCACGGGGATTTGTGTGTGTAAACATGTCGTTTAAGTAGGAAAAACTAGGGCCTAGATTCACGTAGGGCAGCATAAGTGTGGGCGGGCGTAGCGTATCGTATTTACGCTACGCCGCCGCAACTTAGAGAGGCAAGTGCTGTATTCACAAAGCACTTGCGTCCTAAGTTACGGCGGCGTAGCGTAAATGTGCCGGCGTAAGCGTGCCTAATTCAAATTGTGAAGAGGTGGGCGTGTTTTATGTAAATAAAGCATGACCCCACGTAAATGACGTTTTGAACAAACGGCGAATGCGCCATCCGTGGACGTATCCAGTGCGCATTCGTCGGATAGAATGCCTAAGATACTTTGAACACTGCCTACGACGTGAACGTAACTTACACACAGCCCTATTCGCGTACGACTTACGCAAACGACGTAAAAAGATACGCTTGTTCCGACGTCCATACTTTGCATGGGCTGCGCCACCTAGAGACCTGCTTTATCTTTACGCGGGCGTATGTCTTATGTAAACGGCGTAACTAAATGCGACGGGCTCACATACATTTTGTGAATCGGCATATCTAGCTCATTTGCATATTCAACGCAGAAATCAACGGAAGCGCCACCTTGCGGCCAGCGTAAATATGCACCCAAGATACGACGGCGTAGGAGACTTACGTCGCTCGTATCTTGGCAGAATGTATGCGTAACTGATTCTATGAATCAGGCGCATACATACAACGGCGCTCATTCGGACTTACGATGGCGTATCTGGAGATATGCCGTCGTAAGTCTTTGAGAATCTGGGCCTATATGTCTCCTCTCCTAGTCAATCCTATCCCCATACAGTTAGAACACGCTGAGGTCTAGTATCAGAGCCTAGTCTAGTTTGATCGCCACACTTCAGTACATAAAAATCTCCATAGGCGACGCTTTAAAATACTTTACAGGTTACATGTTTAGAGTTACAGAAGAGGTCGAGTGCTAGAATTATTGCTCTCGCTCTAAACGGCGTTTACATATGTTAAAACAAGTCCTTGTGCTGGTTAAATTAGTAAACTATGAGGACTAATAAAGGTGCTGTGTGTAATCTATATAATCAGAGAATGGTTCAGGTTCTATTCTTTTATTATATAGATTATATATGGCACTTTCATTATTTCTCATAGTTTACTAATTTAGCCAACATAAGGACTTGTTTTAATAAAAACAGGACTGTTGGTAGCTAATGAGAATCGAATATGTAACTTGTGAATATGTAACCCGTGTGTATCTGGCTCTGATACTAGCCAGTCCCTTACCAGCCACTGACCTCACCGCTTGTCCCTGCTCTGCCCTGTTCTCTTCTGTTGGACTACAGAACACTCCCCCTCTCCTTATCCTCATATGAGGTGTTCTGTTTATAGGGAGAATTGAGAATGGCTGATAACGCTGCTTGTGATTTCAGTGTAGCAGAGGCCAAGTGTACAAGTAGTTAAGAGCTGACTGTTTTTTAGCAGGATAAAAAAAATTCAGTACTTGGAGCATTTTTAAATGGATAAAACATGGAGTAAAGTAGTATTATATATATATTTTTTTCTTTTTGCCCAGACACACACATCAAACAGTCTGGAAATGTTTTTTCTATTAACATATCAGAACATACAGTACATCCGGAAAGTATTCACAGCGCTTCACTTTTCCACATTTTGTTATGTTACAGCCTTATTCCAAAATGGGTTAAATTCATAATTCTCTTCAAAAGTCTACAAACAATACCCCATAATGACAACATGAAAGACGTTTGATTGAAAGCTTTGCAAATTTATTAAAACAAAAAAATATAACAAATCACATGTACATAAGTATTAACAGCCTTTGCTCAATACTTTGTTGAAGCACCTTTGGCACCAATTACAGCCTCAAGTCTTTTTGAGTATGATGCTACAAGCTTGGCACACCTATTTTTGGGCAGTTTCTCCCATTCTTCTTTGCAGGTCCCCTCAAGCTCCATCAGGTTGGATGGGGAGTGTCGGTGCACAGCCATCTTCATATCTCTCCAGAGATGTTTAATCGGGTTCAAGTCTGGGCTCTGGCTGGGCCACTTAAAGCGGGGGTTCACCCTAAAAAAAAATGTTAACATTACATTGAGCTCACTTCTGACATTGACAGTATGCTGATCTTTTTTTTTTTTTTTGCCGTACATACCGTTGTATCATTATTTCCCCCCCCCCCTGGCTTCCGGGTAGTGAATCCCGCGGAAGTGGGCGTTCCTATGCACAGGCTAAGTGATTGACGTATGACAAAAGCTTCCCCCCGGCGCACAAGGTCACGTCACGAGTTGCCGAAAGAAGCCGGACTGCGAGTCGGCTCTATACGGCGCCTGCGCACCGACGTTCGGCTTCTTTCGGCAACTCGTGACGCGGCCTTATGCGCCGGGGGGAAGCTTTTGTCATATGTCAATCATTTAGCCTGTGCATAGGAACGCCCACTCCCGCGGGATTCACTACCCGGAAGCTGGAGGGGAAAATAACGATACAACGGTATGTACGGCAAAAAAAAATAAAAAAGATCAGCATACTGTCAATGTCGGAAGTGAGCTCAATGTAATGTTAGAATTTTTTTTTAGGGTGAACCACTGCTTTAAGGACATTCACAGAGTTGTCACGTAGCCACTCCTTTGTTATCTTAGCTGTGTGTTTAGGGTCATTGTCCTGATGGAAAATTAACCTTTTTCCCAGTCTGCGGTCCAGAGTACTCTGGAGCAGGTTTTAATCAATGATATCTCTGTACATTGCTGCATTCATTTTTCCCCATGATCCTGACTAGTCTCCCAGTTCCTGATGTTGAAAAACATCCCCACGGCATGATGCTGCCACCACCATGCTTCACTGTAGGGATGGTATTGGCCAGGTGATGAGCGGTGCCTGGTTTCCTCCAGACATGACACCTGCCATTCAGGCAAAAAAGTTCAATCTTTGTTTCATCAGACCAGAGAATTTTTTTTCTTTTTTTTTTTTCATATTTAAATCTTTTATTTTCTTTTTTTTTTAAAGGTCAAGTTCACAGAATATTAACATAACCTATACAATGAATACATCAATACATAGTTCTTAACACTACCGTCTTCTATAGGGCTAGCAGAGAAACCCGAAGGAATCCAAAAACATAAGTAAAATAATCCAAACCAATACCTCCCTGGGCTCCCTACCCCGTTCCCATATCCGCTTACCTCTTATCAATAGCTTATTTTCCCATTTCTTAACACCACTGTATTAATTTCATACTTCTTCCCAAATTCTGTTCCCTTGTCCCTTCATGCGCCCTACCTAACCCCTCCCTAAAATCAACAGAAACATCAACACAAACACAGAAAAACCAAAAAACAAAAAAAAAAAAAACCCCCCCCCCCTCAAAAAAAAAGCGGGATCTTCCGGAATCTGAAATTCTGTAAAAAAAAAATTCTAATGGTCTGAGAGTACTTCAGGTGCCTTTTGGCAAAATCCAGCCAGGCTGTCATGTGCCTTTTACTGAGGAGTGGCTTCCGTATGACCACTCTAGCATAAAAGCCTGATTGGTGGAGTGCTGCAGAGATGATTGTTCTTCTGTAAGGTCCTCCTCTCTCCACAGAGAAACAATGGAGTTCTGTCAGAGTGACCATCGGGTTCTTGGTCCCCTCCCTGACTAAGGCCCTTCTCCCCTAATCACTCTGTTTAGCCGTGCAGCCCGCTGTAGGAAGAGTCCTGGTGGTTCCAAACTTTTTCCATTTACGGATGATGGAGGCCACTGTGGTCATTGGAAACTTCAATTCTGCAGACAATTTTCTGTACCCTTTCCCAGATCTGTGCCTCAATACAATCCTGTCTTGGAGGTCTACAGATAATTCCTTGGACTTCATGGCTTAGTTTGTGCTCTGACACTATTTACTATGGGACCTTATATAGACAGGTGTGTGCCTTTCCAAATCATGTCCAATCAACTGAATTTACCACAGGTGGACTGCAATCAAGTTATAGAAACATCTCATGGATGATCAGTGGAAACAAAATGCACCTGAGCTCAATTTAAGTGTCATGGCAAAGACTGTGAATACTTACTGTATGTACATGGGATTTTTTTTTAGTTTTTACTTGTAATAAATTTGCAAAGATTCCAACCAACTTCTTTCACGTTGTCATTATGGGATATTGGGGCTGATTTACTAAAGGCGAACCCACTTTGCACTATTAGTGCACTTGGAAGTACAGCCGCTGTAGATCTGAGGGGAAGATCTGAAATGAGGGGAAGCTCTGCTGATTTTATCATCCAATCATGTACAAGCTAAAATGCTGTTTTTTATTTTCCTTACATGCCCCCTCAGATCTACAGCGACTGCACTTCCAAGTGCACTTACAATGCACTTGTAGTGCAAAGTGGATTTGTCTTTAGTAAATAAACCCCCTTTGTTTGTAGAATTTTGAGGAAAATAATGAATTTAAGCCATTTTTGGTTGTGGAAAAAGTCAAGCGCTGTGAATACTTTCTGGGTGCAGTGGGCCAGATTCACAAAAGAGATACGATGGCGTATCTCCTGATACGCCGTCGTATCTCTGTTTTAGGGCCGTTCTAACTATGCGACTGATTCATAGAATCAGTTACGCATAGATAGCCCTAAGATCCGACAGGTGTAATTGAATTACACCGTCGGATCCTAGGATGCAATACTTCGGCCGCCGCTGGGGGGAGTTTGCGTCGTAAACCAGCGGCGGGTATGCAAATTAGCAGTTACGGCGATCCACGAAGGTTTTTCCCGTCGATACGTCGGCGCTAGTCTTAGATTCCCGTCGCAAAGATAGGGCTGCTTTAACATGGTGTAAAATTACTCCACCATATTAAAGTATGCCCGTCTTTCCCGCGTCGCTTTTGAATTTTTTTGTTTTCCCGGCGTAAGTACGTTATGCACGTCGCAATTCTCAACACGTCGGCGCGTCGTAATTTCACGCAAAGCATGTCGGGAAACTTGCGAACGGAGCATGCGCAGTACGTCCGGTGCGGGAGCGCGCCTAATTTAAATGGTACCCGCCCCATTTGAATTGGGCCGCCTTGCGCCGGACGTGTTTACGATACACCGCCGCAAGTTTCCAGGTAAGTGCTTTGTGGATCGGGCACTTAGACTGAAAACTTGCGGCGGTGTAACGTAAACGGGTTACGTTACGCTGCGCCGCAGGTACGAGAATCTGGCTTAGTGTACCTAATCTTTATAAATCTCCAAAAGAACTGCTACATTACTCTCAATTGTTATATATTACTTAATTGAGTTTAAGTATATCCAAAACTTTTTTTTTTTGGAATTTGTTGTAAAAGATTAATACCTTTGACAAGTTTTAATTGCTGTTTGTGTCCAAACTAAGGAGACTCACCCTACTTCTGGTGACCATTGTCACAAGACAGAAAATTATCAAAAATCTAAAAGGTTTGCACCAAAACATGAGCAGAGAGGAAGCTTTCAGTGTTGACACTTGTTCCATGACAGCTGTCTAGGAGAAAATTCCCATTACTTTGTAAAAACTTTCTCTCACTTCTTAATGTGTCTCCTGGGCAAGAAGTAAAGGTAAATCTCTACAACGGAACAAAGACAGCAAAAATGAAAAATAAACTGAGGGGTTTTTACCCATTTCCTACTCTCTAAACTATCGGTGACCTTACATGTCTATTCTGACAATGTCACAATTTAAATGTGCCTTTTTTTTAATGTGCCTTTTTTTATCATTAATAATACCCCCATCCTAGCGGAAAACAAAATAATGGGAGAGAGATGTCATCAGCCTGCTGCAGAAAGAAAGAAAAAATTGCTAAGTCTCCCCTCCCCAATGATACTTGCCCAACTTTAACTTTGCAAGAAGTCACAATGAAGGAAGCAGAGTAGGGAGCAAGACTGGCAATTTTGCTGGTCAAAGACCAGGCCACTTTTGACACATTTTTGGGACCATTGTAATTTTTTACAGCGATTAGTGCTATAAAAATGCACTGATAACTGTGAAAATGACACTGGCAGTGAAGAGGTTAACCACTAGGTGACGCTGAAGGGGTTAAGTGTTTCCTAGGGAGTGCTTCTAACTGTAGGGGGGGTGGGCTGTGTGTGACAGGACAGTGATCACCTCTTCCGATTACAGGAAGCTGTGTTCAATGTCCTGTCACTAGGAAGACTGGGGAAATGCTTATTTACATAAGCATTTCCCCCTTCTTCCTCACCGTGACACGATCGGGGATATGCCCGCGGACATCGAGTCGACGGGACCCGCCAGAGTCACAGAGTTCACAATGCCGCTTCTTAAAGGGGACGTATATATACGTCCATTTGCCTGCCCGTGCGATTCTGCCGACGTTTGTCTGCATGCGGCGGTCGGCATGTGGTTAAAAACCAAGATAATATATGCCGGTGCTTCAAACCATATTTGCCCAGGGGTCAGATCATGAAAGATCACACCAGTGCTGGGTCACTAAGATCTCTCTGTGGGGCGCACAGAGCTGGATCAACAGGCCTCTTGTTGGGAGTAAAAAGACAGTGTAATTAGTACAATGAGAGTGCATATTTTGTTAGCACTAATCACTGTATTAGTGTCACTGGTCCCAAAAAAAGTGTCAGTTAGTGTATGATTTGTCCGCCGCAATATTGTAGTCCTTTTATAAGTAGCTGATTGCCGCCATTCCTAGTAAAAAAAAAACATAAATAAAAATACCATAAATATATCACATGTTTGTAGATGCTATAACTTTTTACGCAAACCAATCAATATACTATTATTATACCAAAAATATGTAGCAGAATACAAATTGGCCTAAATTGATGAAAACATTTTTTTAAAAAAAAATTTTATTTTTTATTTGATGTTTTTTTAAAGCAGAGAGTAAAAAATATATATATTTTTTTAAATGTTCTTTATAGCACAAAAAAAAAATGCAGCAGAGGTGATCAAATACCACCAAAAGCAAGCTTATTTGTGTGGCACATCTAATTATGCAGGCATCTGGGGAAAGCTATCTACATAGACCATCCTCTGCACCACCATCGAGATCTCCCCTTCCACTCTGCGCTCCACGAGTGCTTTAAGCCTCGCTTTCATATTGCTCCACTGCAGGGTAGTCTTCCTGGTCATGATTGCAGACTGACAGCGGTGAGAGCCGGCAGTGCAGGGGATGGTCTATGTGGACAGCTTTACCCCGGGTGCCTGCATACTTAGATGTGCCTCTTTTATTCATCAACCATGTGAGTTGCTAAATGTTGTACCTTCATTAAATGTAACCATATTGCTACACTTAGAGGTGCCTCTCTTCTCTTTTATACTCTGTAGCTCTTGCTGGATTTTGCTTCTTATCCCTTGTGGAGACTTCCATTTGTGGACGGACATTTTATGGTTACACAACCCATCACATTGCTATAATCTTTTTATAAGGACTATAAAGTGAAGGATTTATGAATAAATGGTTGTGGAACAAATCATTTGAGTTTCCATTATTTCTTATGGGGAAATTCGCTTTGATATACAAGTGCTTTGGATTACAAGCATGTTTCCGGAATGAATTATGCTCACAATCCAAGTTTTTACTGTATACTGCTCATGAGAAAACATATTTAGCAGTTTATATTTACTAAAAAAATTGCATTTCCATGTTCTGTGTACTGTGGGAGACCAGATATAGTGAATGCAGGGTTCAGGGTTTAGTAACACTTTAACCCCTTGGTGCTGGGCATACGCAAATATTCGACCTCTCTGTGCCTGGTCCTTAGCGCAAAGGGGCCGCATATTTGCGTAAATTGCCCCTAATGCACCTGTGTCGAAAGCATGCACGCTCCCAGCACAGTTACCGTCGCCTAACCAAAACCTCCTGATTGCTCCTTGCGATCAGGAGATGTAATGGCCCATACACAGGATCCGAATATCGGAAAGGAAACGATCATCCGAGGAAAAATCGTACGATTTTCAGATCGTGTGTACACTACTTTTTGAGAGCCGATCATGACAGTTCATCCGATATTATTCGATCGGACAAGCACGAAAATTTTCCTCATATGATCGTACGATTTTCGTTTAGTCAGTATAGTTGTCATCCGAAAATACAATACAAATACATTACAACACATGACATCACTTCCGATATTTTTTTCTGTTGTATGAGAATTTTCGTGACTTTAGTAACCTATTCAATTTCTACTTGCGACTATTAAGCGGAAAAAGTCGTACGGTCTGTCGTACGATATTCGGATTGCGTACGACAGACAGCCAATCACGGTGGCCATGTGATCTTACGCCACGCCCCACCTCCCAACGTCATAAACCTTTTAAAGTACTGGGAGGCACCAGTGCAGAGCTGCATTCATTTGTGTCCTTTAGATCTGTCTAGAGTTCAGCTTTTCTAACACCATTACTGGAACATGAATTTCTTAATGAATTGTCTTTGTGTTTCGATCTCCAAATATCTGTCCTCACTGTTTCAAGGTATCAGGTCCCCTTTAAAATAAAAGTGTAAAGAATGGTTCACATTAAATGCTGTAAATGAAAATTACACAACCTTAAACTTTGAACAGTTGTTTTATTGCTTAAAATAATCATACTACTCAGTGTTTTAGATTCACTTACACTTATTCACTTATGTGACAGAAATTCTCAGCCATTCCTATGAGAGGTACTCTTCCTAACAGAGGTTTAATATTTATTCAATTAATGTGTAATGAATTCAATTAAGGCCAACCGGTTTTCACAGCAAACTTAGGTGATGGAGTGCATCTTAATTAGCGAAATCCCAAAACACAGTCAAGAAAAGTACTTCTTGCAGAGTTGGATGGAAACTGTGACCTGTCATATCTGATGCATCTATCTCCTCTGGCCTCTCTCCAGACTTTTACCGAGAGTCTTTTTACTGCATTTTACTGAGAAGAACCATAAAAACCATAGATGCAGTTATTGCCACTGGAAGGATTTCTACTTCTTCAATTGCAAGCACAGAGGGGCAAATCCACAAAGCAGATGCGCCGACTTAACTCGAGATTTCTAATTTTACTCCGCGCGTATCTTTGCGCCCGATCCTCAAAAGGAAAAATCCGTTTTTTCCGTCCTACTTAAAATAATTACTCCGGCGCATCCTCTGACGCAAATTACGCTAGTCACGCCGCTTTATTTGATAGGCAAAGATGCAAATGAGGGAGATAGGGCGATCCTCAAAATTAAGTGTGTGCGCCGTAGATTACGCCCTGTGCGCCGTAGATAACGCCCTGTACGCACCTGTTAGTTTTCTGGAGCAAAATTAGACTTTATAAAAGCAGCCCTAATTTTACACCAGCCCTGTAAAGGTCTGCTGAAGCAACACCATTTAGGAAGAGCTGCCAACACTTCTTTGCTTGACTTCATTGTGACTGCCAAAATGCCTGGGCCATCAATGATTATAACGGCACTCGCAACTTTACAGGCGCAGAGAAGGAGGAGGGCACAGAGGAGGAGGAGGAGGGCACAGGAGAGGATATACCGCCCACGCCAAGATCTCTTTGGCATGACTGCGTCTGAGGTCATTGGCAACTTCAGATTTAACCAGGAAGCCATCCTGGACTTAACCAGGATCCTGCAGGATGATCTGAACACCCCAACCCAACGATCCCATGCCCTGCCAGCTCACATTAAAGTTATGGCCACCCTGCATTTTCTGGCCACTGGGTCTTTTCAGAGAACATGTGGAGGTCTGGCTGGGATGGTACAGTCCTCGATGAGCAGGTGTGTGCACCAGGTTGTCCCTGCAATACTGAGACGCATGGGCAGTCAATTTGAAAAGCCCACCCAGGAGGACCAGCGAATGAAGAGCATGGCTGACTTCTATCAGATTGCCCGATTCCCACGGACCATTGGGGCCATTGACTGTACCCATGTGGCACTACAGCCACCCCATGATACAGAGCACCTGTTCAGGAATCGCAAAAACTGGCATTCCATCAATGTCCAGGTAATCGTGGATGCCCATGGCCTCATCTGGCATGTGTGTGCCAAATTTCCAGGTTCGTGCCATGACAGCTACATCTTTAGGCAGACCAACATATCACGTGAATTGGAGCAGAACGTGTATGGAGACAGCTGGCTGGTTGGTGAGTGACATGTGTGTCAGGTATGACTGTCCCCCCCCATGATGCAGACATCACATGGGGCACATGCATGACTAATATCCTCCTGTCTTTTCCCTTCCAGGTGACTCTGGATATGCCCTGGGACCTCACATGATGACCCCATTCAGGAACCCCCAAACCCCAGGAGAGCAACGCTACAACGAGGCTCATATTCGCACCCGGGCAGTAGTGGAGCGTACTTTTGGCCTGCTGAAGTCCTGCTTCAGATGCCTGGACAAGACTGGGGGTACACTGCTGTATTCCCCAGACTTTGTGTGCCAAATAATAGGGGCTTGTTGCATTCTTCATAACTTTGCAATGAGAAGGGGACTGGAGATTAACTTACGTGCTGACCTGACCCCCCACCCAGGCAATCCCCCCCTAGCCCACTCTACCCGGTCTACTGAGGGCACAGTAGCCAGGAGACGCCTCGCAGAAGGCATCTTTTCTCAGTAAATGGCCAGAAATCATCTCACAATGATATTATTTGTTTTCACTGCAAACGCACATGAATTATGTGACAATGATATTATTTGTTTTCACTGCAAACGCACATGAATTATGTGACAATGAGAATGTTGCTTTGCACAGTAAACGCACATGTTTAATGACACATTGAGAATGTTTTTGTCTCTGGAAACGCACATGATTTATGTCACAATGAGAATGCATGAATGCACACCACTGTGGTCCCTAGCACAAACACATCACATGCACATCGAATTGGATTAGATCCAAGTACCCCCCCCCCCTTTGGTACTTGGGAGCAGTAACGCCCCGCCACGGCTCCAATTATGTCACTGTGCATTCATACACCATTCAGGAACCTAGGATGACTTCTCCCTGGTCCTGGGGATCCCTTCTCCACCAAAACTGAGGGTGACACCCTTATTTTGTCAGGAATGCCACCCCCCCACATTCACACATCATTCACACACATAAACCAAATCATAAGTACAGTATAATAACCCAAATTTTAAAACCAAAAAAAAAAAAAAAAAAAAAAGTACCCCTGGTATTTAAGTCCGGCGGCGAGTGCTCCGTCTAGGCTGCCCACGGGCAGGGGCACGGGCACGGCCACGGGCACGGCCACGGGCACGGCCACGGGCACCTGGAGGATCTTCACGGGGGGGGGGGAGCAGGGGAGGGAGTATCTTCATTGGGGGGGGAGCAGGGGAGGGAGTATCTTCATTGGGGGGGGGGCAGGGGGGGGGGGATCTTCATTGGGGGGGGGGGAGCAGGGGAGGGAGGAGCCTCCCCTGGTGTCTGACCTCCGGCTGGCCTGCCCTCCAAGGCCACTGCTATCCTGGTCAGGCAATCAGTGATGGCAGCCGTATTGGCCTGGCCAGCCCGTGTGTTCTCCTGCACAGCCCGGGTGTTGTCCTGCACAGCCCGGGTGAGGGCAGTCACCTCCTGGCCCACGCCTGTTGTGGCGGTATGCAGGGACCACAAACAGATGATGACACCCAATGAATTGGTGGCCACATCACTGAGTGACTCCCTCATTACATCCAGGCTGTGCTCCATCTTGGCCATAGTTTTTTTGATGTCACCCAGACTGCGGGTCTGCTTGGCATTGTCCCTCAGCAGACTGGCCGGCATATGCTCAGACCCCACCCTGGTGTCCTGGGTCGCCATCCTGCCTGCCCCTGAGGCTTGTGGCCAGGTAGGAGGGGATAGAGTGACCCTTGTGGGTTGCGGCATGTTGTGGGAGGAGTGGGAGGGGCTACCCCTGATGGTGGCCTGACTGGTGCCAGCCTCTGGGGGAGCCTCTGGGGTAGCCTCTGGGGGAGCCTCTGGGGTAGCCTCTGGGGGAGCCTCTGGGGTAGCCTCTGGGGGAGCCTCAAGGGGAGCCTCAAGGCTAGCCTCAAGGGTATCGTCAAATGTCATCAGATCTGTGGCAATAATGATTTCCCGGCCAATCTGGAGATCTTCTTCCTCCTCCCCCTCATCCTCCTCCCCCTCATCCTCCTCCCCCTCAGCCTCCTCATGAGGGGAGGTTTGGCCACTCCCCTCCCCTGGGGACTCCTCAGCAGCCTCCTGTCTTTGGGGTGGTGCAGCAGCCTGGCCTGATGGCCCAGCAATCTCCTGGTCATCTGTGGAAGACACCAAACAATCACAGGTTTGAGGATCCACACACTTGGCACATGTTCCCTTCCCCCACCCACACATGCTAATCACCAAATAAAAAAACAAAAAACCTTACCTGGCCTCACAGGAACATCAGACTGATAACCAGGCAGGCCCACCACCTGCTCTGGCTCGAAACACCGGGCCACTGCCCATTCCTCCTCAGTCAGCCGGATGGGGCATGGTCCCCCTCCTCCAGTGCCCCTCCTATGCGCAGTGAGCTTGGCCACCTTATTGCGGACCACGCTCCTCAGATCATTGATCTTTTTCTTAATGCCAGCGGGGGTCCTCGTCTCCCCTCCCCCCGCCGCATTTATGTGATCTGTTATTTTGGCATAGATCCTCTTCCTTTGGGCCGGGGAGGTGTTCCGGCTATCAGGCCCATGTAAATATCTTCCATATTGGATGATATACCTGGCAAGGATTTGCTTTTCAACATGTGAAAAATTCAGCTTCCTGCGTTTGGGAGCCATCACAGACACCACCCAGCAACAAGAAGCCAAACAGGACAAACACACAAAAATACACACACAAGCAGACAGCTACTACAAAGTAAAATACAAACACACAAAAACCAAACACAAAATCCAAGCAGAAAAAAACCAAACAAAAAAATTAGCAGAAACAATCAAACAAAAATTACACTTATCACAAACAAACAACAACTACTATCTACTACTCCTCCAACACTTCTCTATCAAACACAACTTACCAACAAACACTGACAAACTAAGAGCAGAAGCAAATTGCTCATGGAAGGGAACACAGGGAAATACTTTTGCAAATGAAATGTGTTTGACTGGAGCTAGTTAAGCACAGTGCGATCCTCAAACTAAGTACACTTTGCCTTTTACCTATCTCACTGATTGCGCCAAGCAAAGTTCTGCACATGCGCAGTGAGCAGCAGATTCCTGCGCGCATGCGCAGTACGGCCGGACCTTCATTTGCATGGGGTCACGGCTCATTACAATGAAGCACGCCCACTTCCTTCCCACTTGCCATAACCCCGCCTTACGCCTCCGAATTTAGGTTACGGCAGGCGCAATTTTGTGCGCAAATGCGCTGTGGATACGGCAATTACGACACCAACTTAGGGCGCCGTAACTTAAATGACATAAGTTAGGAAAAACGTATTTTGCGCCGCTGGCTGTGGATTTGGCCCAATATTCTGTTGTCCACAAAATTTATTTTTCCTTTTGTAAATTTAAAGTGTTAGTCAATCCAGATTGGGTAGAATCTGGGGGCAGTTGAGGAAAGTTCAATCACATCACTGAAGTTCAATCCTTCCCCCAAAGATACTGTCTCAGCATTTATCCATTGCATACAACAAAATGGCGGAGGCGCGATTTCTGGTACTGAATCTACAGCAAGATGGTGGAACAAGCATTTCAGTTTTTTAGATTTGCATAAATATGGTGGATGTCGACACTAGAGGACCCCTTGATAACATCCTATTGGATGAAACGCGTATGCGAGGAGACACTAGTTCTGATGTTGAGCTGCTGCATCGGGTTTCTATGTAAGAATTTTACTATTTTACTGATTGCTTTTATGTGCATATGCATTCATAAAAAATACTACACTATGAGGATTATGTTGGCTCCTAGTGAGCTTCATTTACCCTAGTTTGATATTGCTGAGGAGTGTCGCTGGATGGAGACATTGGGTCTTTTCCTCTCATTTCCACTGGATGACAGGCACTTAGAAGCAAGCTTATATGCTGTTGTAATGGCAGCCATCATCTCTGGTGAGTGTCCATTTCACTGGGATGTGATGGCTGACCTCTGAGCACTCTGTTGACAACTATGGGCCAGATCCACGTAGCGCGGCGTATTTTTAGGCAGGCGTAGCGTATCGTAGTTACGCTATGCCGCCTCTACTTTGAGAGGCAAGTGCTGTATTCACAAAGCACTTGCGTCTAAAGTTACGGTGACGTAGCGTAAATGTGTCGGCGTAAGGGCACGGAATTCAAATGACAAAGATGTGGGCGTGTTTTATGTATATTAACTGTGACCCCATGTAAATGATGTTCCGATCGAACGGCGCATGCGCCGTCCGTAGGGGTATCCCAGTGCGCATGCTCCAAATGACGTCGGCAAATCGTCATGTTAAATTACGGCCAGCCCCATTCACGGACGAGTTACGCAAACGACGTAAAATTTGAAAAATTCTACGTGGTTCCGACGTCCATACTTAACATTGGCTGCACCATGTTTTTGGTGGTTTAACTTTACGCCTGAAAACCCCTTACGTAAACGGCGTATCTTTACTGCGACGGCGACTGGATATGGTTTCACTTTACTTTCATACTGAACTTTTTTTATAAAAAAAAAAAAAATCCCTTCTATTATGGAGGACTGATTTTCTCAAGCTATGATCTTTCACTGAGTTTGTATTTTGTTGATAATATATTATTTTCTGGTGCTACACATTTCTTTATATAATTTATCCTTTGCATGCTAGAATTTTAGTGAACTTTCAGAAAACTCACCAAAACTGCAGGAAATAATAGAACTTTATGGTGCAGCTAACCTGCACCAATTCCAGTGGGCAGTCAATTCAGTGTGAAAGGGCTTTTACAATGTGTTCTAATGTACACACAATCGGAATTTCCGATGGAAAAAGTCAGGCGGACTTTTTCCATCGGATGTTCCGATCGCCTGTAGTCCCATCTGAGTTTTTTCATCGGAAATTCTGATGAATTCCATCTATTTTTCTCCGATGGAGTTCCGTCAGTGATTTGGCCGTGCAAAAGCCCGATCGTGTGTACGCAGCATTAGACATGCTGCTCACTGATCTTTTGAAGTCCTCTTCAGCTGTTCCTGATTGATCTTTTTCAGTCATCCTTGTCACTTTTCCTCTTCGGTCATTCATATTTAATGTGTTACTAAACCCAGGACCCTACATTCACTATATCTGGTCTCTACAGTACACAGAGCATGGAAATACAATTATTTTTGTAAATATAAACTGCTAAATACCTTTTCTCATCAGCAGTATATAGCAGTCTTGTGTCTTCTATCAGTGTCTGGTTAAAGCGTGTAGGAGGAGTTTTCATTCTGCTCGTCATATAACGTCCTCCCAGAACGAGAGTGCTCCCGCCCGTCATTTGAGAATATGGTGGGTGGTTGAAGAAAAACTAAAGGCTTTTTGTGCTTTTAAGTAGCGTAAGAGAGGGTTATGACACCTGTCAGTTTTATTTTTGCAATCTGTGGGGTGCATTTACTAAAAACAAAGGCCCAGATTCTCAAAGAAGTTACGCCGGCGTATCTCGAGATGCGCGGCGTAAGTGTATATATACGCCTGCGTATCTATGCGCCGTACCCACAGAACCAGATACGCCTGAAAATAGGCTTCTTCCGACCGGCGTAACTTTTCTACGTCGGCGTAGCGTAGGCGCATATTTACGCTGGGCGCATCTTGCGCTCCCATTGATTTCCTATTCAAATATGCAAATGAGGGAGATACGCCGATTCCCGAACGTACGTCCGCCCGACGCAGGCTAAACCTGCCCCTCATAAAGCAGGGGCAACTTTGCACCAGATGTGTGCAGGTCAGCTGGAGAGCAGCTTCAGCAGCACCGTTACGGACGAGCTGAGCAACCACACTTGCAGGACAACACATCTGTATGCCAACATGCCAGGGGCAGGCATGGTCATAGCTATACTAGTGTGTGCCCAGGCGCATAGAAGGAGGAGGGCACGGGAGAGGATATACCGAACGCGCATAAACGTCTTTGGCATGGGGGATTCGGAGGTGTATCGCATCTTCAGATTCAACACTCATGCCATCCTGGATTTAGCCACAACCCTGCAGGATGACCTCACCAGCCAGACACACCGCTCACATGCAGTGCAGCCACTGGTCAAGGTACTGGCAACACTGCATTTCCTCGCCACTGGATCTTTTCAGCGTACAAGTGGAGTTGTGGCTGGGATGTCACAAACCAGCATGAGCAGATGTGTGCACCAGGATGTCCCCGCAATCCTCAGGCCGCGTACACACGGGCAAACATGTACGATGAAACAGGTCAGCCGGACCGTTTTCACTGTACATGTCTGCCCGGGGATTTCTGTACGATGGCTGTACTAACCATCGTACAGAAATCCGTGCGTAAACAATACGCGGGGCGTGTCTGCGCCGTCGCCGCGACGATGACACGGCGACGTGGGCGGGCCTGCCAGTTAAATGCTTCCACGCATGCGTCGAAGTCATTCGACGCATGCGAGGGATGGCGGGGGCTCGGACATGTACGGTAGGTCTGTACAGACGACCGAACATGTCCGAGCGGGCAGGATTCCAGCGGACTGTTTTAAAACAAGTCCAGAAATATTTGCCCGCTGGGAAAAGGCCCGGTGGGCAAATGTTTGCTGGAATCCTGCACGCTCGGGCCTACACACGACCGAACATGTCTGCTTAAACTGGTCCGTGGACCAGTTTCAGCAGACATGTTCGGTCGTCTGTACGGCCCATCAGACGCATGTCCCACCACATCATCAGACCCACCCAGAAGCACCTGCGGAATAAGGCAATGGCGGATTTTGTCAGAATTGCAGGATTCCAAAGCACCGTGGGGGCCATTGATTGCACCCATGTGGCACTACGGCCCCCCCGTGACACAGAGCACATATACCGCAATCGGAAGCACTGGCATTCCATCAACGTACAGGTGATATTCGATGCCCAAGGCCTCATATGGCACGTCCGTGCCAAACACCCAGGGTCCAGTCACGACAGCTACATATACCGTCAAAGCACCATCCCAACAGAATTTGAACAAAACGTGTACGGGAACAGCTGGCTGGTTGGTGAGTGACATGGGTGTCAGGCATGACTGTCTGACCCCATGATGCAGACATCACGAGGGGCACATGCACGACTAACATCCTCCTGTCTTTTCCCTTCCAGGTGACTCTGCATATGCACTTGGGCCCCATCTCATGACTCCATTCCGGGATCCCCAAACCACAGGAGAGCAAAACTACAATGCTGCACACATACGTACCCGTGCAGTGGTGGAACGCACATTTGGCATCCTGAAGTCCCGTTTCCGATGCCTGGATAAGTCCGGGGGGACCCTGTTGTATTCCCCAAACTTTGTGTGCCAGATCATCGGTGCATGTTGTATTCTGCACAACTTTGCCGAGAGAAAGGGCCTGGAGATTGACATACGTGATGACCTGACCCCCGAACCAGACATTCCCCCCCTGCCCGAGGCTACCCCATCTGCTGAGGGAACAGCAGTCAGAAGTTGTCTCGTGGAACGTATCTTTGCACGTTAAACACACACATTTATCCTGGCACAAGGAGAATGCAGGCATGCACACCACTGTGGTCCCTAGCACACACCCCACATCCACATCACATTGGATTAGCCCAAGTCCAACAAGCAGGACTTGGGAGCAGCAACGCCACGGCAAGGCTCCAATTATGTTGCTGACCATTCATACCACATTCACACGGGTCGTGGGGATAAAGAGCAAAAAAAAATAAAAAACAACATAATTAGTTGCCCTGGCTGCTGCCACGGCCACGGCTCCGCAACTGCCTGGTTGATGGCTCAGGTGGGGGGGCATCAGGTGGAGGAGCATCCACCGGCCTGTTCATGGCTGGAGGCCTGCCCTCTAACGCCACGGCATTGCGGGTCAGAATGGTGTTGGTCTCTGCCTGCACCTGCCGCGAACGTCTCCCCTCCGCCTCAATGGCAGCTGTGTGGCCCTGGACGGCCTCCGACAGGGACCGCACCTCTGCCATGAGGGTAGCCGTTGTGGCCTGCAGCTCACCCAAGCAGGTGATGACAGCTGCTGTGTTGCCAGCCACATCCTGCAGCCCATCATTTATGTGGCCCCTGGAGGCCAGGCTGTCGGCCACTCGCCTCATGTCCTGGGCCATCTCACCCATATGGCGGGTCTGCGAGTCCTGGGCACTCATCAGATTCTCTGGCAGGAAGTCTGGAACCCCCTGGTCTTCCTGGTTGCCTTCCTGGGGCCAGGAGAGGCTTCAGGCCTGGCATAGGGGGAGGGACTTGAGGGAGTGGGTGGGTTGGGGATGGAGCCAGAGGGGCTAGAGGATCGGAGGCTTGACGTCCGGAATGGACCAGCCAATATGGAGGACTCCTCTAGATAGAGAGACACCTCCTCACCCAAATGTTCGGCATCCTCAATCACCTCCTCAGTGGAGGTCTGGGCACCACTCCCCTCCACCAATGCCTCTTGGCTTCCCAGGGGGTCAGGGGCAGGATCATCAGGGGATGATGGAGTGGGACGGGCAGAGGCTCCCTCCTGGACATCTGCGGATGACACAAAACATTTACATGTTGGTGGACCCACACACTTGTCACATATTCCCTTCCCCCCCTCACATGCTACACACCAGATAGTAGAAAAAATACACTTACCTGTCCTCAAGGGCGGCTCAACTGAGTCGTAGCCCTCAACTCCCTCCACTTGCTCCCTATTAATGCAGCGGGCAACTACCTACTCATCAGGAGTCAGACGAATGCGAGAGGCTGGTCCACCACCAGTGCCGCCGGCATGCCTCCTCATCATGGCCAGCTTCTCCTTCACCCTCCTGCGCATATCGTTCATCTTTTTGGTGATGTCCTGGGGCCTCCTCACCTCATTGCCCACGACATTCACCTGGTTGGTGATCCTCATCAGGATCTCATCCCTTCTTCCCCTGCTCGTCTCCTTGCTCCGTGCCCCATGGAGGCGATCGTCATACTTCTCCATGGCCGCAAGGATGATGGCCTTCTCCTCTGGGGAGAAGTTCTTTTTTCTGTTCCCAGAACGCCGGACAGACATGTCCAGAATAATGGTAAAAGGGAAAAAAGTGCGCTTGTCTAATAAAGTAGGTGGTAGCTGCAAACTCAAAATGTTTATACAAACAAATAATGATATGGGTAAAAGGTGGAGTTGCGCTTAAAAAACAGCAAACTGTGTCTTGTGCAGATCCCCAGTAAAAAACAACAAAAAAAGTCCAATAAACAATCTGGAAGATTTCTTCAGATATGCAAAAAATGTAAAAAAAGTTGATAAAAACAGTTCATTGTGAAAACAGCTGTTGAAAACGTGTTCAAGCAAAGAAGTGTAAAGAAACCAGAATTAATCCAGGATGCCTGGTATTGCTGACCCTTACCGGAGTTAATGATCCACAGGATCAAAACGAACGGATAGCCATACACCTGGGCTAAACAGGGGAACGAATCCACAGCCAGACGCAGACACCCGATGATCCAGCAATGGTGAGCAACCAAAAAAGGAACAAAACTCCAATAGTGTGATATTGTACAATAAAATAAAGTAAAATAAAACCCCCAAGTGACTGGCAAACGGACAGTGTGACAAAAACCTCCACCTCAGAACACACTGGTCCTTACCAGATTCAAGTGAATAAGAGCAGTGAAATCCTGGAAGATGGTTATGCAGCTGTAGTAGGGAGAACTCACATCCAGCAATCCTTAGAGAGGCACTCAGGGCAATGGTCCCACCATCAGAGAAAGAAAGGGGCCACAATGGTGTAATATCGTTTGGCAAATTTAATAAAATAAAAATAGCTCACTTACAGGTAGGTAGACAAAAATCAGCAGACAAACAAAGTTCCGACCGGTACGGAACTGTTCCTCACAAGCGGTGACGCCAAGCGCGCCTCCTCCCAACGTTTCATCCAATAGGACTTGATCACGGGGTGTCAAGTGTCCAGAATAATCACGCAAAAGTACCTACACCAAATCAAACGGGTGTACTTTTGCACTCGACGGGCGCATGTCTGGGCGTATTTATGCCCTGGGCGTAAACGGTGGGCCGGCGTAACTTAGGAATTACGCCGGGCATAGTTGTGAGCATGCGCAGAGGGGCGAGGGACATACGATCACGTGACGGCACATGCGCCGTTCTTTCGGCCCTTCATTTGCATGGGGTGACGGTTCATTTAAATGGGTCACGCCCACTTCCTTCCTACTTTGAATTACGCTGTCTTATGCCAACGATTTTACGTTACGCCAGCGCAAAATTGGACGCTTTTGCGTCTCTAAGTTACGTCAGCGTAACGCATCTGAGATGCGCTACACCGGCATTAAGATGCGCTGATCTATGTGAATCTGGGCCAAATAGTTCAATGAGGTAAAGCTTCACTGTGCAAAGAATATCACATTACATATCAGAAAAAAAAAAGCATTTTTGCCTGCACATGATTGGATGATGGAAGTCAGAATAGCTCCCTCTCATTTACTAAGCTCTGGAGCAACTGCCCTTGCAAAGTGCACAGTCTATTTGCCTTTAGTAAATCAACTCCTGTGTCTCATTGAGGAGATTTCTCTTCACTTCCTGCAAGAGAAAATAAACCCCTCCAAAGTAAGGAAACCCCTGGTTGTCACCTGAGTCACCAGAACCAGTGTCCTCATTAGAAGATTTCCCCTTTACAGTAAAACCTTGGATTGCGAGCATAATTTGTTCCAGAAGCATGCTTGTAACCCAAAGCACTTGTATATCAAAGCAAATTTCCTCATAAGAAATAATGGAAACTGAAATGATTCGTTCCACAACCATTTATTCATAGGTCCTTCAGTTTATAGTCTATAGCAATGCGATGGATTGTGTCACCATAAAATGTCCATCCACAAATGGAAGCTTCCCCAAGGGGATTAGAAGCAAAATCCGGCAGGAACTACAGAGTATAAAAGAAGAGAGGCGCCTCTAAGTGTAGCAATATGTTGCTAAATGTTACACCTTCATTAAATATAACCATATTGCTACACTTAGGCCCCATACACACCATAGAATCTATCCGCAGATAAATCCCATCAAATGGGTTTCTGCGGATAGATTCTATGGTGTGTACACTCCGTCGGATATTTATCCGCGGATAAATCTCCCCTGGGATGGATTTCCAGCAGATGGATATTTGCTGACATGCTCAACAAATCCATCTGCTGGAATCCATTCCAACGGATGGATCCGCTCGTCTGTACAGACTTACCGGATCAATTCGTCCAAAGGGATTCCCCGCACGCGTCGTAATGATTTGACGCATGCGTGGAATTCCTTATATGACAGCGTCGCGCCCGTCGCCGCGTCATAATAGCGGCGACGGCGCGACACGTCATCGGCAGAGGATTTCAGCGCGGATTTCAATGCGATGGTGTGTACACGCCATCGCATAGAAATCTTCTGAAATCCTCGAGAGGATTTATCCGCGGATACGGTCCGCTGGACCGTATCTGCGGATAAATCCTCTCGTGTGTATGGGGCCTTAGAGGCGCTTCTCTTCCCTTTTATACTCAGTTGTGACATGACGCTTCTTGTATATCAAGACATAGTTTGTATATCAAGTTGAAAATGATAAAAAAAATTGCTTGTCTTGCAAAACGCTCTCAAACCAAGTTACTCTCAAACCGAGGTTTTACTGTATTTCTGTTCCAGTGATAACACAATATTTGGAAAGTTTTTTGACTCTCAGTGTTAACGGTAAACAGGACCTATAGAGAGTATACATCTTCACAACTGCGGCGACAGACAGCAATAAGAACCTGACAGAGCTTCTAATCCTTCTTCACTCTATCTAAAACAAACAAAAAAAAAGTTTTGTCTTTAGTTATACTTTTAGTTATAAATAAATGTTCTACATGTATTTTATCTGTTTTTATTTTGAAAAAAACAGGGCTTTTTGAGATGTAATTTGCCAGAAAAGTGAAAAACAGTAAAGTAAGCATTTATTATGCATTATATAACACTGAAAGTCGAAAAATTAAAACCTGAACTATGACATAAAGTTAAATTCTATACAAAAGTACAATATCCTGTTGAGTCACAAGAGGTCGCTAAAGCTTGTGTAGTTACACCACTTCTACTATTTTTCAACATCATATGCTGTACATCTGGTTGGTTTTCGTGCAATCAGACAATTTATATTTGTGCGTTTAGGTCAGACTATTTCATGTTTTTATATGGAGTTTTCTACCCAAGTTTACTTCTGCTGTAAAGGTAGTGACGTATGGTTTTGGGGCTTATTTGTAAAATTGAAGATTTCCTTAGTGATCAATCCCAATCGGGTGTTTTTGTTTTACTCTTTGGGAAAATAATACAAGGAATATGATTGGTCATTATGGATAGGTTTGTTCATGATATCTTCTCTTATCTGCAACACCTGTGCACAAGGGAGCTGTCAAAAAAACAAAAAAACTGACTTTAAAAAACCTGGACTGAAAATAGCAGGCTGTTTAAGGCCGATCCTCCTCAGGGGGTGTTTAATGGTGCAGCAGGAATGAAGGAATACTGCAGAAGCAATGTGAGCTGACACCACAATACATGTCCCAATATGCCATTCCTGCAGCCGGTGCTAATTAGCAGGGCTTCGCAATGCATGTCAGATGCCCTCTCCTGGCATCTGCCTCTACAATACTTTATGACAAGGTCAAACAGAACATTTAAGCTCTATTTTCTTCTAACAACTCCTGAAAATAACTAAAAACACTCTTTTGGTATTTTTTTCATATGTCAAATGGCTTCATATGGCTAATGTAGCCTGATACAGTATCTGTCTTTATGCTGACCTGCCAGCACATCAGAAATCAGGCTTGCAGTGGAAGCGATGTGTCCTGAAGGCTGAAGAGAGGGAGAAGGTGGACTTACTCATTCACCTAGGGTGAGGGGGCCGGGATCTGGGGGCCCCCTTATTAAAGGGGGCTCCCAGGTTCCGATAAGCTCCCCGCCCGCAAACCCCGACAACCAACGGCCAGGGTTGTTGGGAAGAGGTCCTTGTCCCCATCACCATGGGGACACGGAGCCCCCCTACCCCAAAGCACCTACCTCCCCATGTTGAGGGCATACAGCCTGGTACGGTTCAGGAGGGGAGCGCTCAATCGTCCCCACCCCCTTTCCTGACCGACTGGGCTGAGTGCTCGGATAAGGGTCTGGTATGGATTTTGCTGTTTTTTCGGCGTACGGGGTTCCCCTTGAAATCCATAGCAGACCTAAGGGCCTGGTATGCTCTTGGAGGGGAACCCATGCCGGTTTTTTATAAATTTGGCGTGGAGTTCCTCCTCAAGACTCATACCATACACAGTGCCTAGTATTGGCAGGTATCCAAGTCAGATCCCTGTTCAATATCGTGCCGCGGCTAAACGCAACCACGGCTAATCGCACTATACAAATGCAGCTGATCGCTGTGCACGGAGTCTTGAATTTCAGCAGAAAATAAACATGCTTTTAACTGCGGCAGGACAGCCGTCCATGTGAAATGGGCCTTACACTGACCATATGATAAGATTGATATAAAGGTCGTTTTGGTGAAAGGAAGACACAATTTGAGCAGGAATATTTGACACACACACAAAAAAACTTTTTTTCTTTGATTAAACAAATGATCAGGTCTGATGTGCCGCGCTATATACGTTTTTCATTTGTTCATTAAAGTTCATGTGCGTGTAAATGCAGGTGTCCCAATACTTTTGACAATATAGTGTACAGTGCAACACTAATAATGTATCAAAAACAATGGCCAATGACTGGCACCTACAAATATTGTAAATATATATAAATGTAGCGAAAGGAAAAAATGTGCAAAACAATTAGTAAATCAGAATGTCCATCAATCATGAATCTAAAGAAACATGATATGTCCACAGTGAGTCCGAACAAATTAAAGCGGGGGTTCACCCTAAAAAAAAATTCTAACATTACATTCAGCTCACTACCGACATTGACAGTTTTTTTTTGTCGTACATACCTTGTAAAGCTATTTTCTTAGCCGACTTCCGGGTAGTGAATCCCGCGGGAGTGGTCGTTCCTATGCAGCAGTTAGTGATTGACGTGATGACAAACACTACCTACCCTGTCGCATAAGGAGCGTCACGAGTTGCCGAAAGAAGCCGATCCTCGAGTCGGCACTATACGGCGCCTGCGCACCGACATTCGGCTTCTATCGGCAACTCGTGACGCTCCTTATGCGACGGGGGGGGGGGTTTTATTCAATAAAGTAATGCACTTATTGTACATCAATGTAGATGGATACAGGATCACAAAGGTTAGTAAAGAACGCAATATCATGGAGGCAGCACAATACATCCCGACGCGTTTAACCCACTAAGACGTAATTTGGGGTATCATTTGGGGGTGGCTGCACAGTCAATGGTGAATTATTTCCATAGTGGTTTCCTTACACAGAGGAATGCTCACTTCCCACCATCTTTGAACTGTTTTCCATTTTCAATTCACCTTTATTTGTTTGGACTCACTGAGGACATATCATGTTTCTTTAGATTCATTATTGATGGACATTGTGATTTACTAATTGTTTTGCACATTTTTTCCTTTCACTACATTTATATATACTTACAATTTTTGTAGGTGCCAGTCATTGGCCATTGTTTTTGATACATTAATAATGTTGCACTGACACTTTAATTGTTTGCACATTTATTTCTACACAGTGTTGCACTTTATTCCTCAATCACATCACGTAATTTGTCTAATTGTAGTGCCAGCAGCTTATAATGGTGTGGAAATGGGTGCGCTAATAAATAAATTGTGATACATAATTGAAATTCATAAACAAATATATATAAAACACCTATAATTACTATAGTAAAAAGTCCTATAATAGTGAGCTGTGTTCCAATGATGAATTGCTCAAGTTGCTGTGCCAAATAAATGAATGAAATAAATAAATGAATAAAAACTGTGAAAATGAACCAAGTTCTATTAATAAGTGTTATCATTCAAATGAAAGTCTATTTTCCCAATGATTCCTCAAGTGGTGAAGAAAATTTGCATGCTGTTGAATCAAAAATAAAGTGCTGCGTGCTGTATTTTCAGATAGAGTGATGTTTCCACCTTCACCTTTAAAACTATCACCAAAGTGTAAGAATTGGATGGCTTCTTACCAGATATTAATGTCCCTTACTTTGTTACCAAAAAAGGGAACATTAAGGCTTGTAACAGGATCACCTGTATTGTTAGTAACGTCCTGGCAGTAATGCTTGCGTTGTTGATTAGATGCCCGATATTATGCATGTAAAACAAAGGTAATGCCGAACATAGTGTAGTTTGTTTTTTTATTAAAATATAAAGTAAGCAGAGGGAGCCAAGTGGCCGCCTACCATTTAGGGTGCCTTGAACCCGGCACTGGGGCTATCTCGCGTAGTAGCGGAAAAAGATCCAGGATGCTGGATGCCGCGCTCGTTGTCCGGGCGTGCGTTCCACCTCAGCTGTGCTAGGAACCAGCAATGCAGGAAGTGACGGTGTGCGTGCGTGGTTAGGTACCGCCTCGACGTACGTTTCGTTGTGAACGTCTTCAGGGGGCGTACCCAACCACGCTAGTTCGATATGTTTTATACGTCTGTCAATTGTTGTGGGCGGGAAGTATTGTACGGCAGCCCCAGTGCTAGATTCAATGCAACAGATACTGGTAATACAAAATAGAAGCAACCATTCGTTGTTGCCCCTGACATGACATAAACATCAAATACTTGGGAGTCATGCCTGCTCACCGACTGCAAAAATATGATAGAAACAATGATCATATAATCATGTCGAAGCATGTGCACTAAACACTTGTTTAAAATACTTATGTTTTTACAAAAGGCTTGCTAAATTTAATATGAGCAGACTTAAGAATAATAAATATAGAACGATAAATCTATATCTACTTAATAGGGTAATACACGTAAGTGGGCCTTTAGAGTATGTTGGATGGTGTGTTCACCCAATCGGTCCATATGTATAGAACCCTAAAATGATTTATAACATGATTTTTTAAAAAATATATATATATATCATAAAATCAAAGAGATTAAAAATTATAGTTTATCAAATATGAATGGTAATACTATATAAACTTTATTAAAACTCAACACTCTGTTTAATAATTTGTAAGGAAGCAGTTTAGGTCCAATTCGATATTGAGGCCATGCGGATGCATCGTCCCCAAACGATGGATCCACATGGTCTCGTTCTGGGAGATGGCCTGTGTCATGTTGGTGCCTCTCCAATGACTGCTAACCTTGTCTATACCAACAAAAGAAAGTTTACTGGGGTCTCGATCATGATGTTGGTCAAAGTGACGGGATACACTGTGATTGGGGAATCCATTTTTAATGTTAGCCACGTGTTCATTGATTCTTATTCTAAGTTTTCTGGTAGTGCGGCCTACATATTGAAGAGAACACGGGCATTCTAATAGATATGTAACGTGATGTGAATCACAAGTTATGAGTGATTTTACAGTGTATTCTTTCTGTGTGTTATTAGATTTAAATTTGACTATTTTTCTATTTTTTCTGGTCGTACTTTTACATGATTTGCACCTTGTACAGTGATGAAAACCTGTTCCATCAAGAAAGGTGGGAGGTCGAGGGGAAGGGTCAGGTACATTTGGGGCTATTATGTTCTGAAGGCCTGGTGCCCTTCTGTAGACAAATTTAGGTTTAGGAGGTAATATTGCGGCCAAATCGTTGTCTTTGAGCAGGATGGGCCAATGTTTTTTAAAAATGTTCTCAATTTGTAAATATTGTCGGTGAAAGCCCGAGAAGAAGGCCAGATTGCCTGAAAAGGGAGCCTTCTTCCTTGAGGTCAAAAGTTGGTCGCGATCCATGTTTGTTACTTCCAGTGTGGTTTTTTCAAGTGCCTGGGAGTGGTATCCTTTTTCCTTGAATTTTTCCGTTAAAATCAGGGATTGGGATTGAAAATCAGTGGTAGTGTCGCAATTGCGGCGAATCCGCATGTACTGTCCTTTCGGAATAGTGCTTAACCACTTGGGATGGTGGCAACTATTCACTGGCACGAATGCATTTCTATCTGTACCTTTAAAGTACGTGCGTGTACTGATTTTGTTGTCATTTTTTGTTAAAGTTAGATCCAAATAGTTAATGGAGACCAAACTGGAGGTTGCCATGAATTTTAGTCCATATTGGTTGTTATTCAAACTATTCAGAAAGGCTTGGAGTGTGACCCAGGGTCCCTCCCACATGAGGATGATATCATCTATATACCTCATGTAATAGATGAGTGGAACATGATTGTCATGGTAGATGGTTTCTTCTTCCCATTTGTTCAGTACCAAATTTGCAACACTGGGGGCATAACGAGCCCCCATCGCAACTCCCTTGATTTGATTATAGAACAGTCCCAATGCCCAGAAGTAATTGTTTCCCATTGCCTGTCGGAGTCCATCGATGAGAAATTTTATTTGGACCTCTGGTAGTCTGGGATCAGTCCTGAGTGCCAATGTTACTGCTTCTATGGCATCCTCCTGTCTGATGTTTGTATACAGAGACTCTACGTCAACTGTAACCAACCATGTGGACTCTGTTATTGTTAGGGAAGATAAGGACTTAATGAGTTCCCGACTGTCTTTCAGGTATGATTTACCTTGTGTAACCAACGGTTGGAAAAAAGTGTCGAGATATTCTCCTATCCTGGAATATAAGGATCCGATCCCACTTATGATGGGCCTTCCTGGTGGGACACTACACTACACTATTTTCGGCATTACCTTTGTTTTACATGCATAATATCGGGCATCTAATCAACAACGCAAGCTATACTGCCAGGACGTTACTAACAATACAGGTGATCCTGTTACAAGCCTTAATGTTCCCTTTTTTGGTAACAAAGTAAGGGACATTAATATCTGGTAAGAAGCCATCCAATTCTGAGGCCTTGTACTCACGGCAGGACATGTCCGATGAAAACGGTCTGCAGACCGTTTCCATCGGACATGTCTGGCCGGGGACTGCCCGGGGACTTCTGTTCGATGGCTATACACACCATCGAACAGAAGACCGCGCGTAAACAATACACGGGGCGTGTCCGCGGTGTCGACGCGTCGATGACGCGGTGTCGCCGCGACAATGACGCGCCGGCGTGGGCGGCCTGCCTTGAAAATGCTTCCACGCATGCGTCGAAGTCATTCGACGCATGCGAGGGATGGCGGGCGGCAGGACATGTACGGTAGGTCTGTACAGACGACCGTACATGTCCGGGCGGACAGGTTTCCAGCGGACTGTTTTAAAGCAAGTCCGGGAAACAGTTGTCTGCTCAGAAACGGTCTGTCAGACAATTGTTTGCTGGAATCCTGTCCGCGCGGCTGTACACACGAGGGAACATGTCTGCTGAAATTGGTCTGCCAACCAGTTTCAGCAGACATGTTTGGTCGTGAGTACGGGGCCTTACACTTTGGTGATAGTTTTAAAGGTGAAGGTGGAAACATCACTCTACCTGAAAATACAGCACGCAGCACTTTATTTTTGATTCAACAGCATGCAAATTTTCTTCACCACTTGAGGAATCATTGGGAAAATAGACTTTCATTTGAATGATAACACTTATTAATAGAACTTGGTTCATTTTCACAGTTTTTATTCATTTATTTATTTCATTCATTTATTTGGCACAGCAACTTGAGCAATTCATCATTGGAACACAGCCCACTATTATAGGACTTTTTACTATAGAAATTATAGGTGTTTTATATATATTTGTTTATGAATTTCAATTATGTATCACAATTTATTTATTAGCGCACCCATTTCCACACCATTATACACAGCATAATCTTCTGATTATTACTGGGTAGCAGCTTAACACTGTATATATAGGTGGGTTATAGGGTAATGGCGCTGCTTATGTTTGTTTAATAATTTTATGCACTATGTCCTGTGTGTGATGAAATATCACATTTGTAGGGGAGCTCCAAATGTTAGGAGAGGCCAATGAGAGTGGGTCTCCTAGACCTGCGTATCGTTTAACCAAACGTCCAGGTGCTACCCCCTGATGCTGTTTATAATCAACACTGGTGACCCAATGATTTATTGGTTGTTCCAGGGGAGTTGATAACCGTGTTCCAAAGGAGTGTATGGACAGCCAATGAATTGTATTTCAATCCTGTGTACCTATGTCTGCTGAAAATAGGTATATCCTAAAAAGGTGTCTCAGGTGAATCCTAGGTGTAACCTCTAAGTGATAGTGCGTGCTATGACACACACTTACAGTGTTCTGTGAGAACCAAATTGAAATATATAAATGTAAGGCACTAGAGATATATTGATAGTGAAGTGCCCCCTTGGACACTATTAGTGATGTTCACGATTAGCACCCTAGAACAGCGGTGAATACAAGGTGACAAACACACTTAGTGTATATAAAGTATTAATGCTGTGAGCCTAAATGTAGATTAACTATATTTAGCGCAATAATAGAAGTGAAAAGAAAAAATGAAAATAAAAAGTAACACTGCGAAGTGATATAGACTACTGACAATTAATGTCGGCTATGAAATCAAAGATAGTGTGCAAAAACAGAGCAATATCTGGTTGTAAATAAATACCATCCCTCAAGAGGGTACACAGAGAAAAATGTTAAATATTGATATATGGGTTGGATGTTGTTTAAATGTGAAAAAAACAACAGCAGTGAAAAGTGAACATGTGAGGAGTGAAGTTGCACGTCCAGGCTAAATTGTATAAAATAAACAAACAACCCTCAGTGGGTGACAATGCTTAATTGCTGAGACGATCTCTCAAATGAACGTAAACTCAAAAGACCAAACTAATGTTCAGTTTGGGAACAATGTGTCACTGGTGCCAAAGTACATATTAAAGAAAAAACAAAAGTAGTGACTTCATGTGGCTATCTTCTTGATGGATTTTATGGTGACTTATGTGCTCCCCCTGTTGGGTCCCCACTCACCGGACGTTGGCACCCCAAGGGGCAAAAGGCAATGGTGGTGGTACCTCGATGTTAGTGGTTGGTTTTTATTTCCAAACGGCAGTAAAATTCTTTGCCACCTCTGCAGAGGGGGAGGGAAGGAAATCCAAGCAGCTTCCAGGTGTCCCAAGGATAGTAATCAAAAAGGAAAGAAAAAAATCCACATAGCGTGACACTGCGTTGTGCAATAGAAAAAGATCACTCTTCTTTATTTAAAAATATTGTAACCACGTACAAATCTGCTAGTAATGTGGTGGTTTGAACATCTTCACCAGTAATCCCAAATCCCCGTGGGATTTAGCAGAAAAGTGGTTTCTTAAAAAACATTCACAGGGTATGTTTTACAAGGGGAAGAAACAAAGGGGTATAAAAAAAGGAAAATTAAAAATAAAAATAAAAATAAAAATCAAGAGTCCATTAGGTCAAATTGCAGATGAAAATAAAAGTAGGCTGCAATGACATATCCGGTCCTGCTCACGAGCTGTTTAAGCGGAGCCTGTGTCATACGGTAACGCTGTGCAGTCAGCAGCAAGCGTTCGTGGCTTCCCGTGCAGGTAGATCGCGGCTCGGAGGACTCGGATACAGTCAGCTGGTGGGCCGTACGTGCGTATGTGCTTGCGTCTGGGTCACCTGACGCGTTTCGTCGTAAGACGTTATCAAAGGCGATTCAAGCTACAGACGCACGCTCGTGATTTTTATACACGGCTGTAGATGTGTCCCGCCTGTAGTGAGGAATTTGATTGCTGGCTATACACTTACTGACATCCCATAGTCCTCCCACCCGTTAACCCTTGGTGTAATCCAATTGTTTTTAGGGGGAAGGACACAACTAGCGCCGGAAATAAAAATAAAAATAAAAGTAAAAATGACTTTTATATTGGTATGATAGACAACTAGGCTGGCTGCTTAATTAGTAATGTCAGAATGGGAACATGTAACAAGTTTAAATCTTAGGTTGAAATCTCTAATCTACCATATACTATGAGATGCATGCATCCGACAAGAGAAAACAATATAAACATATATATATCATTCCCAATATATGTAATGCTCTAGAAGGAAGATTATATATACTACACAATCGTATATGCATTTCCCTGGCTCAGACAGTGTAGGGAAGAGGTCAGAGAGGAAAAAAAAATAAATATATTTTTTTATATATATATCCAATGGTATATACATTTGCCCTGGCTCAAACATTGTAGGGGAGAGTTTGAAGAGGTGATATCCTGGCTAGGGATACAAGAGTAGTATTTCAATTAAAATGCATGGTTAAGATCAGAGTAGGGGACTTCTGACCCCCCTACGTATTTTTCCCATGATAAGGTTAATTACATACAATGGGCTGATTGAATGTTGGGATGAGTTATCCTATATACATAGTGTACATGTCTTTAATAACAGCATCCTCCATTTATTCATGGGGGGGGGGGGGGGTGGGGTTTTTTTTACCCCTTACAATGGTATGTTGTCATAACGGAGCTGTCCACTAGGTGGATAAAATATATATATGGAGAGACAGAGTGGGTTAGATGTACTTTCCTGGTTCGCCCCAGCTAGAAATGCCTGTTGTAAAAACAGAGCATAAATAAGAAATGTATATGAGATGCTAAACATAAAAATATTTAATAGAATATGAAATAAACTATGGGAAAGCTATTTCATTAATGCTCATTGCTTTATCCTGAACGGGCTCTGTTTATTAAAAGTAGAGCTTTTCGTGTAATTCAAATTATTAGAGTAAAGGAGGGACTGTGGGCTGTACCTAGATCTAGCTTCCCACCCCATCAATTATATCCATGGGGTAGAAATGCATAAAGTCTAGGGATGTGATGGCTTTTAAACCGAACCCCAAACTCTTTTATTTGGGAAAAAAAGTAAATTGGTGATTTTCAATTTAGGTTGTAATTTTATATTGTTTCTTTGTATGCTGCATTTTTATTGGTTTCTTATACTCTGGGTCTGGAGGGAAGGAGTTAATATTTAAAAGTGGGATTTTTCCATTGGTTTTATCCGAGGTTGCTTTATGGGAATTGGGATGCAATTACACAAGGAGGAATATATTATGTCCGAGATATTCGTTATGAAATTCAGGTCTCACAAGGGTTTTTTGGATTGTAGATGGTCTTGTTGCTGTTAGAAGTTGGAGATGAAGCAATTTAGATCTATGTCTAAGTTAAGGCCTCTAGGTGCCAGGGATCCCATCTTGTGTATCCATCTGGTTTCGTTTTGTGACACTTGTACCCTTTTGTTGCCACCCCGCCAGTGATCCTTGATAATATCAATCCCAAAAAAAGTCATACAGCTGGGGTCTTTGTGGTGTTTCTCTGCAAAGTGTCTCGAGAGGCTGTGCTTAGAAAAGCCTTTTTTGATGTTCTTGATATGCTCCCTGATTCTTACACGCAGGGCCCTGGTAGTACGACCTATGTACTGAAGGTGACATGGGCACTCAATGACATAGGTCACATGCGTGCTATTGCACGTGATCAATTCTTTTATTTGATATTCCTGGTTGTATACTGTGGATTTGAAGGTGGTCTTTCTACGGGGTTGGGGTCTGTTGGTTCTACATGGAAGGCAACGTTGGCATCTATAGAAGCCTTTGAGGTCTGGACATATGTTGATGTTCTGAGGGGGATCAAGTACATTGTGTACAAGGTGTGTCCTCAAAGTGGGAGCTCTCCGGTAGATGAACTTGGGGCGGGGTGGAAGAATGTTAGCTAGTGTTCTGTCTTCTCTGAGGATGGGCCAGTACTTTTTAAAAATCTTCTCCACTTGTTTATACTGATTGTTGAATCCAGTAATAAAGGATAGATCTACTTTGGGTACTGTTGGGGGTTTCTTTTTCTTCAGCAGTGTTTCTCTGTTCATTAGTCTGATGTTATTTTTTAATTTGGTCAGTAGTTCTTCTTTATAACCTTTTTCAATGAATTTTTTAATGAGTACTTCTGCTTGTATATCATAGTCTTCTAGACGTCGACAGTTTCTCCTCACTCTCAGCAGTTGTCCTTTGGGGATATTACCTATCCACTGAGGATGGTGACAACTAGAGGTGGATATGTATCCGTTTCTGTCGGTTTTTTTGAAGAATGTTTTTGTGCAGAGTTCCCCATTGTGCTTGAAAATCTGTAGATCCAGATAGTCGACAGATTGGTTATGCCATTTCCCAGTAAAGGTTATACCAAATCTATTAGTGTTTAGTTGCTGTATGAAGGTTTCCAAACTGTCTGCTGTCCCATCCCAGAGAATGATAAGATCATCTATATATCTTCTGTAATGCCGTAGCTGAGGAATATTCTGCCCGTATATATATTCCGATTCCCACATGTCCATAAATAAATTAGCGACACTCGGGGCGTAGCGAGCCCCCATCGCTACGCCCTTTTTTTGTACATAGAATTGTTTCTTGTACCAGAAATGGTTATTGGACATGGCCATCTTCAGGCCCTCTAATATGAATGTTATTTGTTCTTGCTTCATTTCGGTGAGTTCGTGTAATGCCTTTTCAACACCTTTTAGTCCATCTTGTTGTCTTATACTTGTATACAACGAATCTACATCTATTGTTGCCAACAGTAGATTATTGGTATCCTTAATGTCCCCAAGTTCTGTCATTAATTGGGTGCCATCCTTCAAATGGGATCTCCCTTTGGTTACCAATGGTTTAAGAAATTGGTCCAGGTATTCTCCTAACCGCGAGAATATAAAATTTATACCGCTCACAATCGGTCTTCCTGGCGGTTTCTGTAACCGTTTGTGGATTTTTGGCACCTGGTATATTACTGGTGTCTTTGTGGACTCAGATATTAGATACTTTGCCTCTTTAGCGTTCAAGATTCCCAATCTCACTCCCTTCTGGACATATTTGGATAATTGTCTTTTATATATGGGTCCTGGGTTCTTCTTCAGTTTTACGTATGTGTCAGGTACATTTAGCAAATTCTCCATTTCAGCCTCATAGTCTGTTTTATTAAGTATAACTAACCCCCCCCCCCCCTTGTCCGCAGGTCTAATGACAACTTGCTTCTTCTCTCCAATTTGTTTTATTATTTTCCATATATTCTTATTGCCTCTCGATTGCTTTTTTTCCAGGGTTTCAATGTCTTTTTCCACCATTTTTCTGAAGGCGTTAAGACATTGGTTACCAGGGGTTGTTGGGTTGTATAACGATCTGTTTTTCAGGTTGGTGTGGGTATACTTCTTAGGTTCTGGTGGACGTTCGTCCTTATTTAAGGTGAAATACTTTTTAAGATTTAACTTCCTCATATATTTTTGTAGATCTATATATGTGTCAAATTTATTTAGGGTTTTCTCAGGGGCAAATTTTAGGCCGAGGTCTAATGCTTTCCATTCCTCATCTGAGAAAATGGCACTACTGAGATTAAAAATCCCCTCCCCTAGTACTCTCTTTGCCTTTTTCTTCTGCCCCCCTCTCTTTCCTCTTGTGCATCTCCTCTTTGTTGGTGCCACTCCGCTGTGGTATCTGTTCTCTCCCAGTTCGGAATTCTGCCTGGTCTCCCATTCATTGGCTGGTTCCGTTGGGTATATGGGTCCATAGCTTCTTGATGTCTTTCTCTGTCTCTCGGTGTATTTTCCCATCCATTGGCTCCTCCCCGATTCCTGGTGTGCCCTGCCCACCGGGGGTTCCTGTATGGGGTGTTGGGTTGTCGCCTTCCTTGAGGTCTGTTGTTGTGGTTCCCTCTCTGAAAACCCCCATATTCTGTTCGTTCTCTTTGGTAGGGATATTGTCTTCCTTCTCCATATCCCATGTTAGGGGATCTGTATCTTCTAGGGGTGTTGTGATGTTCATTATTCCCTCTTCCCGACTCTCGTCTTCTTCTTGGTTCTCTCATATCCATTCTGGGTCTTGTATGTTGATTAGTGTCCATTCTCGGATGTTGTTCTGGGGTCAGTTCAAATCTTAATCTGGGTCTCCCAGCCATTTCTTCTGGTTCAATGTCCTCTAAATCCTCACTAGAATTTTCAGACAGGGAATCTTCATCTAATTCAAAGAGGCAATCTTCCTCCACTTGCCACTTGTATACTTTATTATTCTTATAATCCAATACGTCCCTTTTGAACTTTTTTTGTTTTTTAAGTTGTATATCAGTGTCATATTTCTTTATGTGGGTCTGGAGCTGTAATTCTTTTTCTTTATACTCAGGTTTATTAGTGAAAGGGACTAGAGAGTTTTTTAGTTCTATTATTTGTGACTCCACTCCTTTTAGTTTAACTTGTCTCCTCTTTATGATGGTCTGGAGTAAGTCGCTTTCACACTTACTAAAAAACTGGAACCATTTTTCTGTTAATGCTGGATCATTTAGATGGTCATTCTACCCAACAGGGGGAGCACATAAGTCACCATAAAATCCATCAAGAAGATAGCCACATGAAGTCACTACTTTTGTTTTTTCTTTAATATGTACTTTGGCACCAGTGACACATTGTTCCCAAACTGAACATTAGTTTGGTCTTTTGAGTTTACGTTCATTTGAGAGATCGTCTCAGCAATTAAGCATTGTCACCCACTGAGGGTTGTTTGTTTATTTTATACAATTTAGCCTGGACGTGCAACTTCACTCCTCACATGTTCACTTTTCACTGCTGTTGTTTTTTTCACATTTAAACAACATCCAACCCATATATCAATATTTAACATTTTTCTCTGTGTACCCTCTTGAGGGATGGTATTTATTTACAACCAGATATTGCTCTGTTTTTGCACACTATCTTTGATTTCATAGCCGACATTAATTGTCAGTAGTCTATATCACTTCGCAGTGTTACTTTTTATTTTCATTTTTTCTTTTCACTTCTATTATTGCGCTAAATATAGTTAATCTACATTTAGGCTCACAGCATTAATACTTTATATACACTAAGTGTGTTTGTCACCTTGTATTCACCGCTGTTCTAGGGTGCTAATCGTGAACATCACTAATAGTGTCCAAGGGGGCACTTCACTATCAATATATCTCTAGTGCCTTACATTTATATATTTCAATTTGGTTCTCACAGAACACTGTAAGTGTGTGTCATAGCACGCACTATCACTTAGAGGTTACACCTAGGATTCACCTGAGACACCTTTTTAGGATATACCTATTTTCAGCAGACATAGGTACACAGGATTGAAATACAATTCATTGGCTGTCCATACACTCCTTTGGAACACGGTTATCAACTCCCCTGGAACAACCAATAAATCATTGGGTCACCAGTGTTGATTATAAACAGCATCAGGGGGTAGCACCTGGACGTTTGGTTAAACGATACGCAGGTCTAGGAGACCCACTCTCATTGGCCTCTCCTAACATTTGGAGCTCCCCTACAAATGTGATATTTCATCACACACAGGACATAGTGCATAAAATTATTAAACAAACATAAGCAGCGCCATTACCCTATAACCCACCTATTTATAACTTCTGGTTTCTTTGAGACCTGTCAGGGAGGCAGCAGCTTAATATTTTCCTATCCTAAGCGCGGATCCCCCCAATTTAATTTTAACACTGTATATAAATTAATTTAATTTAATTTATTGGCGCGAGATACAACACACACAATTACCAGAAATCTATTAGATTTTTATCTACGCTGACATGGACATATTTAACTTTATGAAGAGCCGGCAGACTAACATAGAGGACATCTTTCAAGAAACACCTAGTCCTAACTTAGACCTCGAAAGGGGGTTTAAGCAATTGCAATACGATATGGAGAAGCAGATCCGTCTATGGTGGGACATTGCGTCATTCGAAATGTACATCAGCAAAAACCTCACCCCTTGCAGTCTGAGGTGGGATGTGCACCCGAATGACGGAGTTGAAGATCTCTCACTTATAGACGACTGGTTCCAGTTCTTCAATGCATGCGAACAAAAATTACTTCAGTTAATGATTAGACGGCGCAAAGCCAAAAATGTATTGGTAGAAGCCAGCATTAATGACTTAAAGGAAAAAATGGGACCGGTTATTGGTTCTGAGGAGTACTTGGAGAGGGCACAGAGACTACAAGTTCACCTGTCCAAGTACGACGCAGACATCAAGAACAAGAAACTTAAAAAGTACCAGAGGGACATTAGAGACTATGAGGAACACAAAGCCTACAAATGGCAAGCAGATCTTGATCCAGCTAATTCCGTTGAATCACCTGTTGCTAGGAACAAGGAAGTCTCGAATAAAGCTTTTAATAATACTAGTAAAGTAAAACAAACTAACAAAACTCACACTCCTAAGAAAATCAAGCTTCCCGCATCTTCCAAAGGGAACACAAACCAATTGGGGAGGGTTCCCCCCCCCCCAAGTAATTATGACAATCATCCAGCTCAATATGATTACTATCCAGTACCGTATGGAGGACCTAATTACAATCGCTATGCCCCACCAGACAACTACTTAGGGGAGTATGATCAATACTATCATAATCCCCCACCGAGTCAGTATATACCCAGACCTCCAAGAGGCCAATTCAGAGGGAATTTTAGGGGAAGACCGGCTCAACAACAAAACCATCCGCCACAAGGGGGGGAATGGAGAGGATGGAAAGAACCCTACAAAATCCCCCACAAAATCCCTCAAAAAATCCCCACTACACCAACCTACCCCCAGAAAACAAACAACGGAAAAGAGGGAGAAGAGGGGGAGCCAGGACGAAAAAGACCTCGAGACGATTGAATGAGGGCATATTCAATCTGGCAGGGGTGGATTTCTCCAGAGCAGAACTGGAAGTCTTGTCAAAAGGAATGAAATTCTGCCCGGATAAAAATATCAATAAATTTGAAGTTTATATAGAGGTTGAAAAATACATAAGAACATTAAACATTAAAAAGCATTTTTCACAACAGAACAACAGTATACCCACTGTTGTAGATGATGGGTTTGTCCACACAGGATTGAAGAACAATTCTGTTTTCAACCCTAAAAAGGGCACCCATCACCACGTGGAGGTTTTTAAAAACATGATTCAAGGAGACATTAAAGAATTGGAGGTAAAACATTTTAATAGTAATGGTTTGATATCAGAGGGAATCAAACAATTAGAAGCAAACAAAAACATCATTATTCGCCCTGCCGATAAGGGGGGAGGAGTAGTAGTGCTTACTAAGGACAGTTATTATGGAGAAATACAAAGATTACTGGGAGATGTTACCACCTATAAACCACTTCGGGGAGACCCTTTGGTTAAACTTAAGGAGAAACTCCAACTATGGACGTCAGAAGGCACAGCCAAGTCCATATTAACTACCAAGGAGGCATTATATCTAGTTCCTAATACACCCAGGACTCCAGTTCTTTATATAGTACCTAAGGTACACAAGGACAAAATAAACCCACCAGGAAGGCCCATCATAAGTGGGATCGGATCCTTATATTCCAGGATAGGAGAATATCTCGATACTTTTTTCCAACCGTTGGTTACACAAGGTAAATCATACCTGAAAGACAGTCGGGAACTCATTAAGTCCTTATCTTCCCTAACAATAACAGAGTCCACATGGTTGGTTACAGTTGACGTAGAGTCTCTGTATACAAACATCAGACAGGAGGATGCCATAGAAGCAGTAACATTGGCACTCAGGACTGATCCCAGACTACCAGAGGTCCAAATAAAATTTCTCATCGATGGACTCCGACAGGCAATGGGAAACAATTACTTCTGGGCATTGGGACTGTTCTATAATCAAATCAAGGGAGTTGCGATGGGGGCTCGTTATGCCCCCAGTGTTGCAAATTTGGTACTGAACAAATGGGAAGAAGAAACCATCTACCATGACAATCATGTTCCACTCATCTATTACATGAGGTATATAGATGATATCATCCTCATGTGGGAGGGACCCTGGGTCACACTCCAAGCCTTTCTGAATAGTTTGAATAACAACCAATATGGACTAAAATTCACGGCAACCTCCAGTTTGGTCTCCATTAACTATTTGGATCTAACTTTAACAAAAAATGACAACAAAATCAGTACACGCACATACTTTAAAGGTACAGATAGAAATGCATTCGTGCCAGTGAATAGTTGCCACCATCCCAAGTGGTTAAGCACTATTCCGAAAGGACAGTACATGCGGATTCGCCGCAATTGCGACACTACCACTGATTTTCAATCCCAATCCCTGATTTTAACGGAAAAATTCAAGGAAAAAGGATACCACTCCCAGGCACTTGAAAAAACCACACTGGAAGTAACAAACATGGATCGCGACCAACTTTTGACCTCAAGGAAGAAGGCTCCCTTTTCAGGCAATCTGGCCTTCTTCTCGGGCTTTCACCGACAATATTTACAAATTGAGAAAATTTTTCAAAAACATTGGCCCATCCTGCTCAAAGACAACGATTTGGCCGCAATATTACCTCCTAAACCTAAATTTGTCTACAGAAGGGCACCAGGCCTTCGGAACATAATAGCCCCAAATGTACCTGACCCTTCCCCTCGACCTCCCACCTTTCTTGATGGAACAGGTTTTCATCACTGTACAAGGTGCAAATCATGTAAAAGTACGACCAGAAAAAATAGAAAAATAGTCAAATTTAAATCTAATAACACACAGAAAGAATACACTGTAAAATCACTCATAACTTGTGATTCACATCACGTTACATATCTATTAGAATGCCCGTGTTCTCTTCAATATGTAGGCCGCACTACCAGAAAACTTAGAATAAGAATCAATGAACACGTGGCTAACATTAAAAATGGATTCCCCAATCACAGTGTATCCCGTCACTTTGACCAACATCATGATCGAGACCCCAGTAAACTTTCTTTTGTTGGTATAGACAAGGTTAGCAGTCATTGGAGAGGCACCAACATGACACAGGCCATCTCCCAGAACGAGACCATGTGGATCCATCGTTTGGGGACGATGCATCCGCATGGCCTCAATATCGAATTGGACCTAAACTGCTTCCTTACAAATTATTAAACAGAGTGTTGAGTTTTAATAAAGTTTATATAGTATTACCATTCATATTTGATAAACTATAATTTTTAATCTCTTTGATTTTATGATATATATATATTTTTTTTAAAAAATCATGTTATAAATCATTTTAGGGTTCTATACATATGGACCGATTGGGTGAACACACCATCCAACATACTCTAAAGGCCCACTTATGTGTATTACCCTATTAAGTAGATATAGATTTATCGTTCTATATTTATTATTCTTAAGTCTGCTCATATTAAATTTAGCAAGCCTTTTGTAAAAACATAGGTTTTTTAAACAAGTGTTTAGTGCACATGCTTCGGCATGATTATATGATCATTGTTTCTATCATATTTTTGCAGTCGGTGAGCAGGCATGACTCCCAAGTATTTAATGTTTATGTCATGTCAGGGGCAACAACGAATGGTTGCTTCTATTTTGTATTACCAGTATCTGTTGCATTGAATCTAGCACTGGGGCTGCCGTACAATACTTCCCGCCCACAACAATTGACAGACGTATAAAACATATCGAACTAGCGTGGTTGGGTATGCCCCCTGAAGACGTTCACAACGAAACGTACGTCGAGGCGGTACCTAACCACGCACGCACACCGTCACTTCCTGCATTGCTGGTTCCTAGCACAGCTGAGGTGGAACGCACGCCCGGACAACGAGCGCGGCATCCAGCATCCTGGATCTTTTTCCGCTACTACGCGAGATAGCCCCAGTGCCGGGTTCAAGGCACCCTAAATGGTAGGCGGCCACTTGGCTCCCTCTGCTTACTTTATATTTTAATAAAAAAAAAAACTACACTATGTTCGGCATTACCTTTGTTTTACATGCATAATATCGGGCATCTAATCAACAACGCAAGCATTACTGCCAGGACGTTACTAACAATACAGGTGATCCTGTTACAAGCCTTAATGTTCCCATTTTTGGTAACAAAGTAAGGGACATTAATATCTGGTAAGAAGCCATCCAATTCTTACACTTTGGTGATAGTTTTAAAGGTGAAGGTGGAAACATCACTCTATCTGAAAATACAGCACGCAGCACTTTATTTTTGATTCAACAGCATGCAAATTTTCTTCACCACTTGAGGAATCATTGGGAAAATAGACTTTCATTTGAATGATAACACTTATTAATAGAACTTGGTTCATTTTCACAGTTTTTATTCATTTATTTATTTCATTCATTTATTTGGCACAGCAACTTGAGCAATTCATCATTGGAACACAGCTCACTATTATAGGACTTTTTACTATAGTAATTATAGGTGTTTTATATATATTTGTTTATGAATTTCAATTATGTATCACAATTTATTTATTAGCGCACCCATTTCCACACCATTATACACAGCATAATCTTCTGATTATTACTGGGTAGCAGCTTAACACTGTATATAAATTAATTTAATTTATTGGCGCGAGATACAACACACACAAGTGCCAGCAGCTTGCTAATTCTAATTGGTGGCGCAGTAATTCCTATAATTTTACATACTGTAGTTACATTGGTCCAGCTTGGGCCAAGCATGCGTGTTTTTTTGCACGTCGGAATTGCATACAGACGATCGGAATTTCCGAGCAGAACTTTTCTTGTCGGAAAATTTGAGAAGCAGCTCTCAAATAATTTTTTTGGGGCGGAAATTCCGAGAGAAAAATTCCGATGGAGCCTACACATGGTCAGAATTTCCGACCAAAAGCTCACATCAAACGTTTCTTGTTAGAATTTCCAATCGTGTGTACGCTGTCTCTTTATGCAGGAATTTAAGAACGGAATGGTTCGTAGTCCTGGAAGTATCAGAGGTGAAGGTGTAGGGGACAGCCATGCCATCAGTATACTGATGAATCATGGCTTGTGGAGAAAATCAACAAACTTTAGGGTGGGAAACTTGTTTAGGATTGGTCACCTGTTGCTGTACCTCTAGTAACTGCCTCTCTTCGTGGAAGCTTAGTGTCACAGTGCCTAAACAGAATGGTCATTCCAAAATGAATGTCCACACAGGCCAAGTTCAATATTTGAGAGTTAAGCCTCGTACACACGCTCGGTTTTCTCGGCAAGAACCAGCAAGAAAACTGCTGGCAGAGCTTTCTTGCCGAGTAAACCGAGCGTGTGTACGAGGCTTTCAGGTTTCTCGTCTGGAAAACTGGCCAGAATCTCGACGAGAAAAATAGAGATCCTGCTCTCTATTCTCTCGTCGAGATTCTTGTCGGCCTGTTTCCCGATGAGAAACTCGATATTGTGTATACTTATCTGTCGCCGTGAACACCCGCGCATGCTCGAAATGACTTTGACGCATGCGCGGTAGCTTCCACAGCATAGGTAGGGTGAAGCAAGATAGCGGCGACGGCATCGAATGTGACGAGCTCATGCTCATCGTACGCGATGACGTCACTGCGTTCTTGCCTTTCAGAGAGAGAACCGCAGTTCTTTTGAAAGGTCTGTGTGTACACTCGGGTGGCAAGAGATTCTTGCCAAGAATCTCGTCTGGAAAAACAACGTTTTTTTCCTGACGAGATTCTTGCCCGTGTGTACGAGGCCTTAGACTGTACAGAGCCAATTGGTAGGGCAGAAACATAGTCAGAATTAGGGTCAGTGCTAGGAGGTCCATTAAAGCAGATCTTCACCCTGAAATGAAAGTTCCCTCCTCTTCACTCCTCCTCCTCTCCGCTACCCAAATATTGTTTTATTTTTTTAAATAAAATGCCTCTGCCCCCCCCCCCCCCCGGCCTAGACCAATGATGTGCACTGCGCTCCCTGTGCCTTCTGGGATATGCACAAACCCTGTAACCCCTATGCAAGATGTATGTATATATATATATATATATATATATATATATACATGGCAAAAACGGGACATACATAAGCCACCACACTAAATACGTGTTTAGAAAAAATATATAAAACATGAAAAACATACAATCCACAAATAATTGGTATTGTGCTCTTGTGTGCTTAATCCTGGACACACATGCTTCAAAATGTGCGTGAACCACTGCACCACATGCTACATGTATACAACAAGAAAGTCACATTGCACCTCTTTTTGCACAGATATATATCACAGGATGGATTTGGATTTTCCCAGCAATGGTCGTGTGCAAATTAGAGTAACTCCTCTGTTTCTCTCCTGAGGACGGCTAACGTCAGTGAGGAAACGCGTAGAGAAGGGGGGCCTTTTGCTTATGTATACATTGTAAGTGCAAGTTATCATTTATTCAGCTGTGGTAAATAAATGTGTTACACCAGAGGTGCCCAACCTTTTAAAGAGCAAGGGCCACTTAAGCGAATTGGTAACCAGTCACAGGCCACAATGAGCAGAACAGGCGGATGACAGATCCAAGTCCACTCCGCATATGCAGAGCTGACACAGATCGCTATACTCTGTGGGCCCTCCAATCCGATCTGCCCAGATGGAAGGGGATGGATCCCCCCTTCAGTTTTTTTCCTTTTTAGCAGATCGGATTGGAGGTAGGTGGGTGTAAATGGGCATAAGTTTGTTTACATCTGTGGTTCAATAGAGGTGAATGGAGGGTCTGATTGGGTCGAACCGATCGTGTCAAAAGCAGCCTAAGGCTGATTTTACACTGACGCGCTGTGGTTTACCCACACCGAGGGTGCAGTGCAGTGCACATGATGCTTTGCTGTACTTTGCCATAGACTTCTATTATATCCTGCAGGGGTGGTGAACTTTCTGAAGTGCACTAAACCCCCAGGTAATAACAGAAGTCTATGGCTCAGTGCAGGTAACCTACAGGTGTTCTGTGCTGCACCTGCGCATCAGTTTGAAAACAGCCCAGCAGTAACCACTTCAGAACAGATATGCCCATATCTATATATATGTATATATGAACACTGTGATTTTAGTAATAAACTTACCTTTAATAACAGGTCTTCCATTCAGGTATCATCAGCTGTTGCTGTCCCAGGTAGAGAGCATTGGTTATCAAGTCGCCTGTGACAGGAGTTGGCACTTTACAGGAAGCATCGGCTTATGCGGCTCTGCTCCGCAGCCACTTGCTTCCTCTACCGCCGGCTTCATTCACAACACTCTTTCTCTGGGATGGTGGGTCGGCAACCCACAATCTGGGTTTGCCAACCTACCAACCCAGAGCAGGAGGTTGAGGGCCACATCAGAGGGCTCTGCGGGCCACTGGTTGGGCACCCCTGCATACCTTCTGGTGAAATGGAGGAGTCACTCTAAGTGAGTCTATTGACCCTGGTTTACTAAAGGAGTAGAGCACGTTCGCTTTGCAAAGTGAATTTCTTACTTTGCAAAGTTACATTTTACTTAGAGAATTGAAAAACAGGTTGTTATAGGATTGGATGATTGAAGTCACTTCAACTTCACCTCATTTACAAAATTTACCACTTCAGCCCCGGACCATATTGCTGGTCAATGACCGGGCCACTTTTTGCGATTCAGCACTGTGTCGCTTTAACTGACAATTGCGCGGTCCTGCGACGTGGCTCCCAAACAAAATTGGCGTCCTTTTTTCCCCACAAATAGAGCTTTCTTTTGGTGGTATTTGCTCACCTCTGCGGTTTTTATTTTTTGCGCTATAAACAAAAATAGAGTGACAATTTTGAAAAAAAATGAATATTTTTTACTTTTTGCTGTAATAAATATCCCCAAAAATATATAAAAAACGTCCTCAGTTTAGGCCGATATGTATTCTTCTACATATTTTTCGTAAAAAAACCGCAATAAGCGTTTATTGATTGGTTTACGCAAAAGTTATAGCGTCTACAAAATAGGGCATAGTTTTATGGCATTTGTATTAATATTTTTTTTTTACTAGTAATGGCGGCAATCAGCAATTTTTATCGGTACTGCGACCTTATGGCGGACACTTCGGACACTGTTGACACATTTTTGGGACCATTGGCATTTTTATAGTGATCAGTGCTAAAAAAATGCATTGATTACTATAAAAATGCCACTGGCAGGGAATGGGTTAACACTAGGGGGCAAGGAAGGGGTTATGTTTGTTCCCTAGGTGTGTTCTAACTGAAGGGGGGGTGAGACTGACTTGGGAAAATGACAGATCTCTGTTCATACCCTGTATGAACAGCGAACAGTAATTTCTCCCCCTGACAGGACCGGGAGCTGTGTTTTTACACACACAGCTCCTGGTTCTCGCTTTGTAACGAGCGATCGCGGGTGCCCAGCGGTAATCGTGCCCGCCGGGCACGCGCGTCAGGACCAGGGGCACGCGCCCCTATTGGCTGCATAGCGAGATGACGTATAGCTACGTGATCTCGCGCAGCCGAGCCGACCTGCCACCGTATAACTGCGGCGGCTGGTCGGCAAGTAGTTAAGTAAAAATTCACTTTGCAAAAGAAAGTTTACTTATGTTAGTGAATAATGTGAAACTGTGCTGATTGCAATTATTTAATCGGGTGCAAGCAAAAGTTCTGTTTTTTTTTATCTTCTTTGCACATGATTGGGTATTATTTTCAATTTTTATTTTTTTTTACTTTTACCCCATTCATTAAGATAAGAGAACATGCTCTTTTTCAAAGTGTACATGCTCTACTTCTTTAGTGAATCAATCCCAATGCATGTGCTAATTAAGATATAAAATATATTGTTGTATTTTTCTTGTGCACATTATTTTAATAAACTGACAAAAAATGTAGCAATTAGAAAAATTATTCAACCAAAAAAAAAATTAGACTATATGTGAACATGAATTACAGTACACTGTTATAGATCAGGGTGACAATAGTTTAATTAACATTCACTTGGAAACCACTAATTACATGTCCTTAACGTAATTCTTTTGAAAAATACTTTTAGATGAATTTGTTTTCACTACCGAGGTTTTAGGGTTTTGTATTTTTTTAAATAATTAGGCCTAAAGGTGATTTATACAATTAAATCAAATTATCTTTATGAAAAGTGATGTGATTTCAGACGTTACATTGCAACCAAGCAACACAGTAATTTTAATTGAAAACAATTTACAATAACATAGGGCCCACATTTTCCAAACTGCCTGTCTCCAATATTATGCATAGAAGTCTTTAGTAGTAGGATTTACTAATTTTTATCAGATAAAAGTGGCGACTTTATATTTCTAAAACTGTCTGTAATAAAGTGTTAAACTCCAGTTATTTTTTTTAGAAAACAGATATTTTTAAAATTAGGATCAAAGTTTTTTCCTTACTTATGCAAAATACTAGACTTTTCAGAAAATAAAATGTTAACTTATATAACTTATATTAATAAAATTACGTATTAAACCCTCAGCGTTTTCTAGCTTAACACATTGAGCACAATAAAAATAAACATTCACTGATAAACTATTTGTTACGTTCTTGCTTGCATTGTACATATTTCAATGTTGCTGTTATTGCTTTCTCAGTGCTGCTTCCAAGAGCATGTAGGAACTGACACTTCGGTACAGCTTTGAGCCAGGCCCTACGGTGGCAGCTCTTTACATCAATGAAACTGTTATATGTGTCTTTAACCACTTCCATACCAGGTACTTACGCAGCTTCCCGCCCAAGCCAATTTTCAGCTTTCAGCACTGTCGCACTTTGAATGGCAATTGCGCGGTCATGCTACACTGTACCCAAACAAAATTGGCGTCCTTTTTTCCCCACAAATAGAGCTTTCTTTTGGTGGTATTTGATCACCTCTGCGATTTTTTTTTTTTGCGCAACAACTAAAAAAAGGCTGAAAATTTGGAAAAAAAATTACGTTTTTATTTTTTTCTGTTAATTTTTTTGTAAATAAGTTTTCTCTTTCAATTACGGGCACTGATATGGTGGCACTAATGGGCACCGATGAGATGGCACTGATGGACATCGATGAGGTAGTACTGACGGGCACAGATGAGGTGGCACTGATTGGCGGCGCTGGTATGCGACACTGATGGGCACACATAGGCGGCACTGATGGGCACACATAGGCGGCACTGATGGGCACACGTAGGCGGCACTGATGGGCACACGTAGGCGGCACTGATGGGCACACATAGGCGGCACTGATGGGCACTCATGGGCGGCACTGGGCACTCATAGGCGGCACAGATGGGCACTCATGGGCGGCACAGATGGGCACTTATGGGTGGCACAGATGGGCACTGCTAGGTGGGCACTGGGCATGGATGGGCACTGTGGGGTGGCACTGATGGACACTGGGGTGGCGCTGATGGACACTGGGGTGGCGCTGATGGACACTGGGGTGGCGCTGATGGACACTGGGGTGGCAGCACTGATTGTTGCCAGTCAGTGCCCATTTGTGGGCACTGACTGGCATCTTTTTTCTTTATGGTTTTTTTTTTTTTTTTTTTTAGACTTTTATTTTTTTTTTTGCTTTTTTTTTTTTTTGCCCACCCTGGTGCTCCAGGGTGGGCATCCCTGGTGGTCCAGTGTGGCGATAAACAATCAGCGCTAACCCCCCCTGTCAGGAGAGCCGCAGATCGGCTATCCTCTACTCGCGTCTGTCAGACGCGAGTGAGGAAGAGCCATCGGCGGCTCTTCCTGTTTACATCGTGATCAGCCGTGGTTGGACACGGCTGATCACGTGGTAAAGAGTCTCCGCCGGAGGCTCTTTACCGAGATCGGAGATGCAGGGTGTCAGACTGACACCCCGCATCACCGATCGCCGCGATGCGCGCCCCCACGGGCGCGCGCGGCATGAAATCCTGCAGGACGTTCTAGAACGTCCTGTCAGGATTTCATAACCACTTCCCGGACGTAAATCGGCCATAGGCCGGGCGGGAAGTGGTTAAAATAGGTGGAGGTCACCAATCTGTTCTTCTGTACCCTAATTTTTAAATTGAGGAAATGCACCTCTTCCTTTCTTATCTCATGATGGAGAATAATCCGACGGTCATTACTGTTAAGGTGGGACATAAATCCATTTAAGGACTCCAAATCACCATCCCATAAGAGGAGGACATCATCAATATACCTCCTCCAGAGAACCTATTCCGGTCTCCAATGACGTCCTCCTCCCATTTGGCCATGAATAGATTCAGCACCCATGGCGGCTCCACAGCATTGCAAGTAATAAGAGCCCTGGAACCAAAAATAATTGTGTCCTAATGAAAAATCAAGTAGCTGTCAAATAAACTCTTGCTGTAAGAGAAGTAGGAATAAATCCCTGCCAAGAAAGTACTGCACAGCCTCCCCTCCATGTTGGTGGGAAATTATGGTGTAAAGAGAAGCCACATCCGCCGCTGTCTTTCCACTCAACTTCATTTAATAGATTGATTACTTGAGTTGTATCCTTGAGATAGGATGGGGTGCAAATAACAACTGATTATAAAAAATTATCTATGTAGCAACCAACTCTTGAGGTGATGGAGTCTATATCAATTATAATGGGCCTGTTAGGTGGTTGAAGAGGATTCTTATATATCTTGGGTAAATAGTACATGACCGGCACACAAGGGGCCACTGGTTCCAAAACATTTTTCTCTATTTTGGTGAGAGGTCCACCCTGTTCCCAGTGGCCTGGAAAGGACAAGACTTGTGTATAGCAATGGCCGTTCCCCTGGATTTTGCAGTCGGTTAATTGCTCAAAAACCACTGGCTATACAGTTGAGTAGGCAGCTTAGGCATTGATTGGATGGTGAAGTGTATAGAGCAAGAGGCAGTTCCTGTGAAGAAGCATGGAGCGAAAGAAGAAATTAGGGGAAGAGAAGAAGAAATGTTGAGAAATGTCAGAAGAAAACATAAAAAACATAACATGTCATTGGTAGCATCACCACATTATGAAACACTTGGGAGGCGGGTGCCGGGTGCAGCTCCACTAGGGAGAAGCCCCCGGGCCCTGACCCCATATCTCAAAAGGGAAATGTACCCAATAAGGTACTGCCTACGTGGGGAACGTGTGCCAACATGAGAGGGGAGGCTGTGGGGTTCAGCCCCTGTCCACCACCGCACCATGGCTGCTTGTTTGATGACAGGGGGAGAGAGCACTGCAGCGTAACTAAGTGGTTCTGTCCAGAGCTAGGGCAGCAGCTAAGGGATGTGATAGACAGGGACCCAAGCCTCAGGCCACCTTCAAAAGGCAACAATGTACTTCACAATCCATTTAACTTGTAGAGCCATGCATGCCACAGGGGACACACTCAAAGGCACAAGTTATGGCGGAGTCCAGTCCCCGACCCAAGACAGGGGGAACCCCTAAGGACCAAGTTCACTCTCAGAGAGCAAGAAAACAATAAGTAAAAAAAGCAAACAACATATAGGGAGAGGATTTCAGGAGAGTGTCCCTTGGAGACACTGGGCCCGGGGGGAGAGGCAGAGGGCAGGCGGCAACGGTCTCTCTTGCGAATTCTGTGCTTGGGTGGAAGCCAGGCCAGAGGGAGTTCAATGAGGGGGTAATACTGTGTTCCTCTCCAGTCTGGAAAGTCAACTGGTTCTAGCCCAAGGGTGGTCAGGAAGTGTGGGAGGTCATCCTTGTTACGCAGCGTACCTTTTCTGCCATCTTTGGTTACCTGGAGGTAGAAGGGGAAACCCCAGCTGAAAGGCAGGCCTGCCTTTCGGATGGCCTCTAGCAGGGGGCAGAAAGGGTTCTACGCTGCATGAGGGTACGCTTCATGTCCTGGTAAAAGAAAAGATGCGCTCCATCGAAATCAAAGTATGGCTTGCCGTGTATTTTTTGCATAATCTGGTCCTTGAGTGTATATTTGTGAAGTTTACAAATGACATCCCTAGGGTTATCCACATCTTGGGAAGGAGGCCTGAGAGCCCTGTGGGTGCAATCAATCTCAAATAGCGTAGTAGCAGGCAACACAGAACCCATTTCCCAGCATATATAGTCCAGTGTAGGGACAATATTTTTAGGGGCTGCCTGCTGCGGTTCTTATAGTCATCCAACTGACACACTAAAGTCAAAATTTTCTGATCTTGGGCGCTGCATCTGTCCTAAAGCATACAGATTGCAGGCAGGGCCTCATCATATCTCTGTTCCAAGTTTTTCTTCCTAGCCCCCAGTTGATTGGTGTCAGACTTAAGATGGGCTATGCCCTCTTTAAAGGCCTTTTCCACCCTGGTGGTAAATTTCTCTAGGTCCTCCCAGGTGGGGAGAGAACAGATGTGGCGTTTAATATCCTCATCACCTAAGAGGTCTGCCATGTTAGAACCCCTGTTATGTTAGGCCGAGAATCCTGGGGAGACTGGGGGGGCAGAGTCCGTCATGAACTTTGGAGAGGGTATCTGGGATGCCACAAGTTGCTGCTGCTGGGCCGTGGCTTGCTGTGCAGCCTTTTCGGACTTAGAAGCTTTTGGCTTTGGCACCATCTTGGAGGCCTCATGTCCTGATCCGCAGGTTCCATCGCAGAAAGCCTCGAGCTGCTGCTGCTCCTGCTGGGTCCCATCCATCTTCGACTGCTTGGAGAGTGCCAAATGTCCCTGGGACATATTTTGTGCCATTTGGGGGTGAAATCTCCCTGGTGTGATTGTGATTAGGCAGTGGTGGACACAGAGCCGAGGACATGTACATCATCATTCCTCCAAAATTGTTTTTTTTAGAACGATTCGAATTTGGATTGGTCAGTTTCTGTTCTCGCTACACGTTTGCCCCTGGCGTATATGTAGCTCAACATACAGCTTAAACCTTGCATCCTAAATAACCAGACTGTTTGTAACTTTGGACCTTTATTACAATGAACAGGTGGTGGCCATAAAAAATGCGTATGAATAATGGTGAAACTAGAGATAAACAAATAAATGAACATATACGAATTATATGAACACAAACAAATGTATACTAGGCATATAGATAAACAGTCTTTATCATACCAGCGATGCTGTCCCAGGAGGATCAGGACTTGGGAAACATGTGGTGCAGGCCTAGCTGACTCCATGTGAACTGTCCAGTGGAAAGGAGATGAAAGAGAGATGATAGGAAGTGAAGACAGTTTTCAATAACACGACCGGAAATGTACATTACCATACCATGTTGCCCATCAACAGTCCTGTTAAGAGTCTAGTGGACAATATTCGAATTACAAGTCCAGAAGATATTATTGTATTTCCTTATAGGCCAAAGGCATAACAGTCGGAAAAAAAGGCAGCGGATGACTCATTGGTTGTAAGCAAATTTTATGAATGTCAACAATATTCGTTACTATTTGTTACTATTTCATTCATCTTAAACTGAAAATGTGTCTGAATTTGTAGTCGAACTGAAATGAATTGCACATGTCTATTATCTATCATTGCTGCTGTAGTGGGTTTAGCTAATTATTTGGACCATACTTTATTGTATTTCTTTTGGCATCCCTTATTAGCATATGTAAACTTATACAAGTGTAGCAAGGTCCCAGGCCTTTTTTTTATTGTTTGAGTCTGTCTCGTAAGGAGACCAGGTGGCTGAAGGGAAAGTCCCATATATCCTCCCAGTCACTTGGTTCATTGTTAAGTAGACTTTTCAGGAACTTTACACATTTGCATAAATACATTTTTGGGATGTGACAATATACAACAACAGTATGATTTTCAAAACAGATGTTTCTGTCAGGAAATACACCTTTGAAGGAGCAGCAACCTCACGTTTATGTTTATTATAATATTTTTTTTCACAATTTGGCACATAGTTATATAATTTTTTTAGTTGGTTGATGCACCACACCAATTAGCGCTGGTATACTGTATGTGTATATGCACACACATATACACATACGCATCCACCATAATTTTGATAGCCGGGATTTGTTTGCTATCACAGAAACAGATCTTGCTGCTTCTGTGTATACTGACACTAGCAGATGAGGTCTGCAGTGTCAAAAAGATTTATGATATAATATAACACCATTATTTTGCTAAATTGTAAATACTCTGGCTTATTTATTGCAGTTTAAAAAGGTGATCTTTGATCTGTACATGATGTTAGTTAAAGGAGTCTTGCAAGTTATAAATTAATAAATAAACCCATTTAACTCCTTGTTAAATCTTAGTTACTCCTAATCAGACCTAATTAACTCCTTCCTCCCCTTCTGCTCTTAGCTACTATTTTGCTTCTGCTTTTTTATTTCTACTTTGTACTATTAATATTCAAATATTTTTTTGGTCCTTAATTTTTTAGCGATGTAACCTGTGCATGTGAAACATAAATATATTTTATATAATTTTTATTAATTTAGAAATAACTTAAAATGTAATTTTACTGTCATTATAAATGGAACAAATTATAGAATGAAATATGCCCTTTTGATTCAAAGTAATCTAGCTATTACTAATTAAAAAACTAGAAAAACTACAATACGTTAACAAAAATGGAAATTGAAACACTGCACCAATGCTATGAGGTCCAGATACAACTGCATTTTTTATTTTGTTTTGTTACAACTTTTATAGATCAAATTGAAAAATTTTTTTTTTTTTTTTGAAGATAATATCACCAAAAATAAGCTTTCTTTGTACCCAAAAAAAGCAAAATACATGTAATACTTTCTTATCTCATATAATGACCAAATTTGGCTGAATCAATAGACCCGATGCTAAAATGTAAAAATTGCTCTGGTCCATAAGGGGTTTACATGGAGCTGAATTGGTAAAAAAAATAAATAAAAAAAAAATACCAAAAACCAATGCATTTTGCCATATCGGCCACATTTCTTCAAAATCATGATTTCTACATTCAATACAATGAAACTCTCACTTTGGACATCCCTATGTTTGAGAAAACTGCCCATAGCTTAGTTTTGATAAAAAAAATGTATATGCTATATAAATATATTATGTATATTTATTTAGCATTACCACATTAAAAAATTGTGGTGCAATGACGGATATACAGTGAGAACTCTTTACGGCTAACAAGCAGTTTGCAGTTAGTAGTTCATGGGCTCTGTCAGACTAAATGGAAAATGTGTATTACTTTTAATTATGTGGTTTATTGCTACCTCTATGCAATGCTGCATGCACTCAATTTCCTATTTAATGTTGACATTATTATTTGATCCAAGAGGGCAACTTCCACATTCTAGCATGTTAATAAGCATGCACAGTATGAGGTGCATTAAGCAGAGTGTGACTGCCGAAAATGAAGACCGACAGCCTTCAGATAACCAAGCAACAACCCACACAGCTTGAACCTCTACGATAGATCACTATAATAACTGAAGGGTAGGAACTTTGGTAAAAAGCTGGAGAGACTATAATCTTACTTTACATTAAGGATATTTTAGTTCATACCTTATTTACTTTCCTCATAAACAAGGATTCTCAACAACGGTGTTACTACAAACGTCAAACTATCCTACCTGCTTCTTCTTATGGCTTGTGGCAAGACATGCTGGGATATATAGCCTCAAAGTAAATTCATTTCTTTATGATCTAAAAACAGTCATTTGTTTTTTTGACAGTGCTTCTTAGTATGTCTATGAACTAGTGTTAGATGATTCTTTATAATGCAAACCCCTTCACATATTGCTGTGGTCTTTGGAAGAAGATGATATTGAAGCAAATAAAGCATAGTTGCCAACAATTCTAAAACTTTTTGGGGACACCTTTTTTACCTTGTGCCTCCATGGCAGCATACCATGGATATGGTATATGGTGATAGTATCCCCGCCTATTTACGCCCACGGGACCAGAGCATAGCTATAAAAAGTTAACACCCAAACAACAGCCCATTCCCTTTTTTGTTTTTTGCTTTGGTGTTTTTTCATGCAGGTTCAGCCTCTCCTGTAGCACAGTAGTTGACCTTGGGTTGCTTAATGCTCTGATAAGGCAGGGAGCCCCCTCTGTGGATCTTTTGGGGTGAAAAATGGCTGCTACCTAGCCCCACATACAGCAGTGCAGCCAGGGCTGTGCTGCTCAAAAGACCTATCTGTGTCTGAACCCTGCCTCCCAGAGGTAAGTGAACCCATGGAACTGTGACACTGCATTTCCAAGACAAGGATGGGTTCTAATTTTTGTGAATTTATCTGTAAATGTCCTCATAAGTTGTGTTTTACATCTCCTCTTGGATAGGCTGTAGCTGCATCTCGTTTTTAGTATGCATTCTAGTGGCGATTGTGGAAGAGAAAGCTAAGTATCTACATTCAAAGGAATGATGCATTATGCTGAACATGTGAAGTGGATAGAGCTCACAAGGGGGCCAGCTTTGTTTGGGCAAGTACTACCCCAGTGGCCACCTTGGAGTTGGGCATGACTGCCTGGAAGCCATCTTGGAAGTGGGCAAGAAGGTTGAGGAACATGGGTTTAAAGACCCAGCGGCTTACAGATAGGGCATTCACGGGATAAGACTCCAGAACACTCATAGCCACAAACCCTGCATCATGGGCCATTTTCTGCTACTTAGCGAATAGATATATCCTTGCTCATTCTTAGTGTAGCATTATTATTATTATACCTGACTAAATGACAGTGTTCCAGCTGCCCTGCACTATGAGCGCACTGCATAACAAAGATCCACATGGTTCCTATAGGTAAGGGTCACAAGACAAGGTAGGTATTTTGCTACTAAAAGAGTGCATTCAGTTTATAACTGGCCTCTCTCTTGTCTAAGTAGTCCAGCCTGTCCTACTGACAGGAATGTACATGAGAAAAGCACCAGAAATCTAGTTCAATGTATAGAAAATCCTCTTCCATAACGAAAACGCCAACATTATGGCCCGAAGAGGGTGTCAAGACTGCCTTAAAGAGGCAGACAGAAGCTCTCTGATCCATTATGCTTAGCTGCAAGGAATTGCTATGAATCCTGGGTCAAGCTGCATTTACAAATTAAATAATGTGTCAGGGTGACAGAAGCTCTCCTGCCCACTATTCATAGCCGTTAAGGATTGCCGTGGGCCTTAGTGAAGTTACCATGTGCAAGTTATTGTGAATAATGTAAGCTGCATTCCAATACTGTAGCTACCAACTACATAAAGCCTCTCTCAGCAGAGAGCAGACCAACTGTTGGCAAGGAAGAACAGAGAGGATAAGCTGTCCATTTTCCTTTAAGGTAGGTAAGTTTACCATGAGTGGAGAAGAAGCAGAGGAGCCAGGTAAGAAATCAGAGGAGGCTCTAGGTAAGAAACTTGCTACATTATTTCCTCATTTCTGCAGAAGTAGCTTGCATGGCCTTCCAGGAACAAGTTCTCTTTGAGACAGTCCAGGTCAACAGCATCAGAGATGCGGATGAAGTTGAACACTTGTCATTACTAGAGGAAGAAGGCTGGAGTACAGATTGCAAGGTCTTTTTATCATTCTGATTGTTAAGAGGCATCTTTTCTCCAATTGTGGCCTCTGCATCTCCTCTGAAGGTTTTCTGTATCAAGGTGTTTCTGTCCCTGTTGTGGTGGCAAACAGTTCACTATTCAAAAGCCCCCTTTCGTCTGACACACTTTCTGTCTTTGGTGGGCATCAAAAATAATTAAGTTTCCAATCCCTTAAGCAATTTCTGTGCCTTGCAATTGGACCCATGCACTACCAATCTATGATCCTGCTCCTCGTCCATTGGTCAGCACCTCGTATATTAGGATACCAGACCCAGTACTAGCCTTATTGCCTTTCTGAAATATTCTCATAGAGAGATCTTAGATGTGGAATAATTGATGTGGGCTCTATCGAGCAACCTGATGTGGTACTCCAGATATTCCAGTAATTTGGATAGGTTCAGAGCTTTCAGAGATCATTGCTGGAACTGACTCAGCTTGGGAATGTGTAGATGTCCCTACTCACTGCTCATGGCAGAGGCCTAGAACTGAGGGTAGCCTCATGTGAGGCAATTCCTTTGGCCTGGTTTCACCCCCAGGCCTTTACAGGCCTTTGTTTTTAGAGGGACAAGTTGACTCAGGCTTTGGTCAGGTGATCTCCCTATTAGTAACGTCAGGGGTCTGGCTCTTGAGCAAGGAAGACTTCTCTTCCTGTTTTGAAGAACCCCCATGAAAAGATACCTCTATACAGTTATAATATAAACAGAAAAAAACTGCGCCAGCAAATATTTACTAGGAACCGAAAGGCTGAATAAGTAAATTAAATAACTTCAAAAATAAATGAATGAATAAATGTCCCAAATTGTGCTGATTAGATCTCGTTTAGTGTCCACAATCAAGACAAACACCACTGTGAACTTGACTTCCGTGAGAAACCGCCACCACATGGAAAGCCGCTTACCAAAAGGACAGGCTTATAAAGCGTTAAGAAATGCTCAAACGTAGTCTCCGTCCACAAAATTGGAACACTGGAATACAGGAACCCCAACAGTACTTCTTCCGATAGTGAGGATGCTAAGCTCTTTCATAAATGCAGTCCATGGATCATGGTATATGAAAGAAATGGACCATAGCATAATTCCATATAACCAATTTAATGAAAAAAGTATTGTACCTACAAAGGTTGTTCTTTAAAAAGCATATAAAACAATGCCGGCCGGCACTATAGGAGCTCTTCTAGTAGGACATGTCCGCTGGGATCATTTGGTCTGCTGGCTGTACACACCATCAGACCAAATTTCCCATGGACAGACGACGCGGTGACGACGCGGTGACGTGGCGGCGACGATGACACGGCGACGTGCGCGAACCCGAAAGTTCAATGCTGGTTCTCGGGCCAGCGGACATGTCCGATGAGTCATACTGACCATCGGACATGTCCGGCGGACATGGTTCCAGTGGACATGTTTCTTAGCCGGACCAGTTTCAGCGGACATGTTCGGTCGTGTGTACGAGGCCTGAGACTGTATAAAAAAGTTATTGACGCATAATCATCATATGATAAAGATATGTGCTTACTATGCTTTAGTTTGTGAATGAACAGGAAGCCCCTCAGCACAGAGCACTTCCCATTCATTCACTGTCCAGTGCAGCTGAGGCTGCAAGAAAGGGATAGGGGAAACTCAGTCATCAGTCCATTTCTTTGTATCAAAAGTGAGACATAAGGGGTCTGTTTAGACACCTGATATTTCACCAAGTCCCCCAATGGGGTTCCTAGAAAAAAAATTGTAAAGAAAAAATAATTGTAAAATATATTGTAAAAACAAATTTAAAAAATAAAAATTTAAAAAAATATATAAAACAAAGAAACATACCTGACGAAAGCGTCCTGCATGGCTCCGAAATATTCCACTACACTGTTTGTGATGTTCTTTGGGTGATGTGACGTGTTGGGTTTGCGCCAGATATAGCATTTTCTTTGATGGGCAAAAAGTTAAATGTAAGCCTCATCAGACCAGAGCACCTTCCTCCATACATCTTGGGAGTCTCCCACATGCCTTCTCGCAAACTCAAAACTAGCCATTTTGTTTTTTTCTGAAAGTAATGGATTTCCTCCGGCCACGCTGCTATAAAGCCAAACTTTATGGCGCGTATGGCTTATTGTCATCCTATGTACAGATACTCCAGTCTCTGCTGTGGAACTCTGCAGCTCCTCCAGGGTTACCTTAGGTCTCTGTGCTGCCTCTCTGATTAATGCCCTCCTTGCCCCGTCCATGAGTTTTGGTGTGCGGCCGTCTCTTGGCAGGTGTTTGAACGCCGCCGCCGCCATATACCGAGCGCAGTACACTCGGGTACACTCGGCCAGGCTCGGCTCCCCTCGCGGTCACACCCTGTGCCTCCTCCAAGCGTGGCCGAGCGTGCCCGAGTGTACTGCGCTCGGTATATGTCAGCGGCGACATTCAAACACAGCGCGGGAAGCGGGGATTGACTCAAAAACAGCACGGGAGAAGCGGGGAGGACACCACGAGGCCGCAGACGGACGCCGGACCGGACAAGGCCGCCGATGGACGCCGGGCAAGACACCGACGAGGGGCATTCAAACTGTAAGTATTTTATTTTTTTCCTGAAATTTCCCTTCCAGGTTGGGGGTGCGCGCTATACGCCGGGCGCGCTATACGAAGATAAATACGGTATATATATATACACACACACACAAATGTTTCATCTCTATTTTAAACTTTCAATTTTTCAGTTATATTTTAGACTGAATGAATTGTTTTACAAGTTAAGGGCTCACATATACTTTAAGATCATACCTGAAATCCAGCTTTAAGCCAACAGAAATAGAACTCACTCATCCATGTCTTTATGGACCTTGATTGTGCACTTGTGAACAGCCATGAACAGGAAGGGGCCATCCCCTAAACTGTTCCCACAAAGTTGGGACCAAGAAATTGTCCAAAATGTCTTGATATGCTGACGTCTTAAGAGTTTCCTTCACTGAAACTAAGGGGCCAAGCCCAACCCACTGAAAAACAACCCCACACCATAATTCCCCCTCCACCAAATGATTTCGACCAATGCACAAAGCAAGGTCCATAAAGGCATGGAAGAGCAAGTTTGGGGTGGAGGAACTTGACTGGCCTGCACAAAGTCCTGACCTCAACCCGACAGAACACCTTTGGGATGAATTATAGCGGAGACTCCAAACCAGACCTTCTCGTCCAACAGCAGTGCCTGAACTCACAAATGCACTTCTGGAAAAATGGTCAAATATTCCCATAGACACACTCCTAAACCTTGTGGACAGCCTTCCCAGAAAAGTTGAATCTGTTATAGCTGCAAAGGTGGGCCAACTCAATATTGAACCCTACGGACTAAGGCCTTGTACACACGATAGGTTAACCAGAGGACATCGGTCTGATGGACCGTTTTCATCGGTCAAAACCGATCGTTTGTGGGCCCCATAGGTTATTTAAACATCGGTTAAAAAAAATCCAACTTGCTTTAAATTTAACCGATGGATTTCCCGATGGGAAAAAAACGATTGTTAGTAGGCACAACCATCGGTTAAAAATCCATGCATGCTCAGAATCAAGACGACGCATGCTTGGAAGCATTGAACTTCGGGTTTTTTTCAGCACGTCGTTGTGTTTTACGTCACCGCGTTCTGACACGACCGGTTATTTAACCGATGGTGTGTGGGCGCCACGGACCATCAGTCAGCTTCATCGGTTAACCGATGACAACGGTCCATCAGACCATTCTCATCGGATGGACTGATCGTGTGTACGAGGCTTAAGACAGGGATGCCATTAAAGTTCATGTGCGTGTAAAGGTGTCCCAATACATTTGGTAATATAGTGTACCTGCTCTGCTTTTATATTAAGAACTAGAAGGCTGGAAGGCTGCTGAAGGTGAGCTGAATTGCTGTATGCAATGGACAGCACATGAATGGCTAAAAGAAATCAGTCACCAAGAAAAAAGCAAATATTATTTCAATAATGTAACGCAGTTCTGCAGAGGCTGTAGTGCTTAGACTAATCTTTTAATTTGATGCAATATTTACTGTGAGATCTGCTTAAAATAAATAATTACAGTGTCCCAGCAATGCACATCTTCTTCTGCCATATAAGCATTTGGGGGGCATTCACGTAGGGGTCAGCGCGATCATTCAACCGTTTTCAACTGCTCAATTACCACTTATCTGCTGGGTTGTCATGTGCGCTATTTTTAAACTTCCACTGCCATTGAGATCCATTGGGATTTGCCAATTTGCATCTCTTGGCGAATCACAAAGGCTATCTGTCTGATCAAAGAATATACCACACCTACGCTGCAGTTCTTTAGAAATGCAAGAAGGTTTAAAATTCCAAAATTTACCAAGCAAAAAACAAAATATCAGCCTTGGGTCAGCAAATCCTTTAAATACAGCTCTGGAAAACATCAGCTCCGTTTTTTTTCTTCTTAAAGATATAATACGTGTCTTTTTCAAATGCATGAGCACTACATCTGGTGTTTGCTGTCCATATTTCCATCAATTTAAAATACCAGTTAAAACTAAAATATGTACTGCAAGATCTAGCACTTGAGATGTGATTGAAGTGAAGCTTTATTTTCATGGAGCCAGAAAGGATCTTTGGGTGTTAGTTTGCTGGCAGCCTTGACACTGATGTGTTTTGGCTCTCACTGAAGACAAACTACCCACATTAGATGCAATGGCATTAACATATGTTAATGGTGTAACAAACTCAGCAGATGTTGAATGCACTTTCCCGTTGCATAAGCTGATTTTCATTTGCAGGAGGCGCTCACTGTGAAATATAAAAAGGGAGCTGATGTTTCTTTATTCTAATCAGCATATTTCTGCGTTGTCACTGGTGATGAGAATGAATTACCTTTCGGCTCTTGTGATATGAAGTAGTGTAGCGTTTAGTAAGTAACAAGCTGACATTTCTTAGATGTGAATATGAGGATCCTGGCATTAGCTCTCTAAAACAAGTTCCATGTGTGGTGTCGGTTGATAATGTTGTCAGTGCTGCTGGAAGGGGAGGCACAAGGCACAGCAAGATCATAGTAGTATGCCTGTATCTATACTATATTACCAAAAGTATTGCCTTTACACGCACATGAACTTTAATGGCATCCCAGTCTTAGTCCGTAGGGTTCAATATTGAGTTGCCCCACCCTTTGCAGCTATAACAGCTTCAACTCTTCTGGGAAGGCTGTCCACAAAGTTTAAGAGTGTGTCTATGGGAATGTTTGACCATTCTTCCATAAGAGCATTTGTGAGGTTAGGTACTGATGTGGACACGAAGGCTTGCTCTAAGCGTCATAGGCTGCATGCACTCTCCAGTGCAAATTTAGGAGATATTCACAGTATCTACAGGTAAGCCTTATTACAGTGGTGTAACAGAGTTTACTTCTACTTTAAGCAATCACACTATGCAACTTCAGCTATCATCTATCCATATCAGGCATCATTATCTTCACACCTAAAGTGGTTGTAAACCCCACCTGAAGAAGTCATGTGTGTGTGACGTAACGCGTAGGATGAGAGGAGAGGCTGACATAAACCGGAAGTGACACGGTAGGAAGTCCGGGAGTTTCAGTTTCACTTTTGATTGATTACAAAGCATGTGTTTTTTCTTTTAAATGTGAGTGTATATATTTCTTAAATAAATGGATGCTGATTTTACGATATACTACACTATGGAAGCTCTGCATTTCCACTTCTCCTGTTGAGAACTCTGCAGAATGACCACATTAAAGGGGTTGTAAAGGTATGCATTAAGGTGAAAAAACATCCGAGGATGTCCCAGCCCCCCCTGTTTACTTACCTGACCCCTTAAAAGTCGCAAGTGAACACGCTGGCTTCTCGGCTCATTCATTGGTTGATTGGTAGCAGCGCAGCCATTGGCTCCTGCTGCTGTCAATCAAATCAATGACACGGTGCGCTGGGGGGGGGGGACACCCGAGTGATACAGTCGGCGGCTATTGAATTGGATGGTTGGTGATTGGATGGTACAGTATAATGCAAAAGGTCAGGCTAGCAGCTTCTTGGTTACCCGTGATAACTATATTCCGTCTCCGACTCTTCCTGCTGAGTTAACCCTTTGTAGTGGCCTTACTCATGTACCTTAGTTAAAAGAGATATAGGTGTGGCACTGTTCCTCTAGGACAGTGATGGCGAACCTTGGCACCCCAGATGTTTTGAAACTACATTTCCCATGATGCTCAACTTCACTGCAGAGTGCATGAGCATCACGGGAAATGTAGTTCCAAAACATCTAGGGTGCCAAGGTTCGCCATCACTGCTCTAGGATATATAAAGATCGCTGTGTAATTGTAAATTGCCAGAATACTTATTAGAAAAATTAGGGTAATGTAAATTGACATGTGTTTGTAATAAAAGCAAAAAGCCCAAGTGGTTTATGTGCTAGTTCATAGACCTGTTAAAACAGTGTGAGATACACCCCTTTGTGGTGTATCTCACTGAAAGTGAGCGTTAAAGTGATAAGTGCTTTAGGTGTGTGTGTGTGTTATACCCTTTGCAATATATGCCACTGAAAATAACTCTTTAAAGTGACATGTGCTACTGGTGTGTATGGGTTACACCCTGCTTCAAGTGAAAAAAACATTGGACATTCCAATACATACAACAATCTGTCATATGAAATACATAAAAAAAAAGAATAATATAAAAATGAAGATGAAAAATATAAAAGAAACAGTCCTTATAACACTGTGTGCAAAAAATAAACAAAGTGACTGGTGCTCTTCAGAGGAAATTACTTTTTCTGCCCTCTTATTATAGTGATGCTGGTGCTGCTGCTCTTATCCGTGCTCCTATTGGAAATGCACTCACCAGATTCCCTTACCCCACACAGGGGTATTGCGCAGTCACAGTATATGACACTGTGCAGCACTCTGTGGATCCTCGATCTATTAGTTCCTAATACGATCCTCTGTTATTTTCATATGTGGAAGAAGAGAATGCCCATAGCATAATACTGCTTTTAAAACTTTATTTTATCAGAAAACAGTGGAGATATACTCACATTTGTTTGGAAAATAACAGACAATTTTAAAAGACAGGCGTCGGGACGATATCCTATCCACAGCCCTGACCAGAAGTGATTCAAAGATGTTCAGTAACTCCAACCTACGCGTTTTGTCATTGAAAACATTGGGGCAGATCCACAAAGAAATTACGCCGGCGTATCTATTGATACGCCGCTTAATTTAAAAGTTCCTGCGTCGTATCTTTGTTTTGTATCCACAAAACAAGATACGACGGAATGAGGGATCGATCCGACAGGCGTACGTCTTAGTACGCCGTCGGATCGTAGGTGTATATTTACACTGGCCGCTAGGTGCCGTGTCCGTCGAATTCCGTGTCGAGTATGCAAATTAGCTAGATACGGCGATCATCGAACCTACGTCCGGGCAGCGCATTTTTTTACGTCGGTTGCATTCGGCTTTTTCCGGCGTATAGTTAAAGCTGCTATATGGTGGCGTACTCAATGTTAAGTATGGCCGTCGTTCCCGCGTCGAAATTTTAATTTTTTACGTCGTTTGCGTGTCATTCGCGAATAGGGATTTGCGTAGAATGACGTCACCGTCGTAAGCATTGGCTTGTTCCGGTTTAATTTCGAGCATGCGCACTGGGATACCCCCCACGGATGGCGCATGCGCCATTAAAAAAAACGTTGTTTACGTCGGGTCACGACGTATTTACATAAAACACGCCCCCATCACATCGATTTGAATTGCGCGCCCTTACGCCGCCAAAGATACACTACGCCGCCGTAACTTACGGCGCGCATTGTTTGAGGATTCGGAAAAAAAAGTAAGTTACGGCGGCGTAGTGTATCTTGGATACGCTACGCCCGGCGGTAATATGCGCCGCTGTACGTGGATCTGCCCCATTATCTGGAGATCAGATGGCTGAAGTCCAGTGGCTCCTTCGGAGGTAGTACTACACAGTCTACTGAAGAGAGCCGAAAATAGGTTATTTGTAATTGGAGACTTCCTTTGCTGGGGCTGGGAGCTGATTGCTGGTATGTGAAGGGATTGCGCTATAGGTCTATAGAGTTCTACTGCACACGCACAGGCGACTGGATCTAAATGTCTTGTGTTACTGTTTGGTAAAGTGAAGACTACTGCAATGTACAGTATATATAAGGAGACCTAAAGCAAAATATATTTTTGTATCGGTACCCTCGTAGGAGCTGCTGAGAATTGTGGTTCGTCTGTCAGCTTGCCCAGCCAGGCACACACATTTACATTCCTTAGAGACAATAAAGCAGTCTTTGCATTTTGTTTTTGTTTGTTTTATTATAGGATACTAAACTTGGATAGGGATGGGGACTTATGAGATGCCCAAGTGATCAGAACATTACAATTTGGGACAATATATACATCTGGTATATACATCACTCCATTTCTCCTCCTGCAGATTGCTTCCTCTCTACTGAGTATCACTCCATACTCCTCCAGCACATCGTTTCCTCTCTGTTCCTCTCCATATTAGCTAGCACTGATTTGTTAGGCCTGACACTGGCTCAGCCAGGCCTAAAGCAAATGACCTTTACAGGCAGGGCCTGCTGCCCTTATGGTGTAGCAAATAGAAAAGTCCCAGTGTTAGCTGCCCCTGTGGCTACTGCTCCCAGTACCACCTCTTCAGGCACTGCCAGCCCTCCTGGCTGCAGCTGCCTCGCTCCACTGCCCATGACACCACCATCCTCCAGACTGGCTCTGCACCCATCCCAGACTGCTCCTCAGTCCTCTCAGGCATGCCTCCCAGTCCTTCCGATGGTGTGCTCACTCACCAGCCCTCCTGGCTGCCTCTGTGGAACTCCTGGAGACTTGTGCGGCAGTGTTCTCCCACTGTCCTCTCTTGCTCCTCCTGTCCAGGACACATCCACATTTTCTTAGAGGGCTCCATCCGCATCCAAGCCCAGATCCAAGGTCACACCCCCCCCCGACTGAGGAGCTCCATAAAAAGGCCCAGACAGCTTTACACTGCATCTCCCATCTTCCACCTGATCAACTCCTCCCTAGTTATTTAAGGAGACCTGCCCCCCCCTGCCAATCATAGTTGGGGATTGGTCAGGGCTCCTTAAAATACCCCAGGTGGCTCCACCTCACCTCCACCCTCTCTTTCTAGAAAACACTAGAAGATTCTAGAAAGAAGTAGGAGGTCCTAGTGATGCCAACTGTGAGTCACCCAGCAATACCCTGAACCACTCCCAGCCCAGATCAGACACACCCAGGCATGGCTGTCAGTCAAGCCTGAAAATGTACCTACTCTAGGGGAAAAAACTGTACTAATTCCCTAACACACTAGAGGATGCTACACTTTCAAATAACAAAATCCTAATGACCTCCCTTTCTGTGCTATCTAAACCACTTTGCACCTTAGATCAGTGGGCGATGCAGTCCAGGAGCTTGGACCATATTGGTTGGGGCTCAGGCAGAAAAGCCTCCATGAAAGCTTATAAGCGGACCATTTTTGCATCCAGGCCTATGAAGAAATCAGCACCCTGCCACTCTACACCCTTACATCTTACTATCACCCAGCATCCGTACCATTGAACCCTTTGCACCCCTGACTTCAAACCTCCCTACTTCCCAGCACATCTGCCACTAAACTCCAGACATTGTACATTTCTGTCAACTAGAAACTCATTTACTGCATATTCCACCACTGCCCCCCCCCCCCATGCTGCCTGTAGAGGCCTGCCAGTCCTCCAACCTCTGGGGGTGCTGTGCACATTGTGTGTGCTTCAGGATGGAGGGGGAGAAGGTGCACACTGAGAGGAAGAGGGAAGCTGAACACTGAGATTCCCACCACCTCCATTACTACAGAACCTTTTCTGACGCAACAGCCATTTTCTTAAAGTCCCACATTCACATTTATTTTTTGATTCTTTAACCCTTCAAAGCAAGCTTTTTATTTGAGATACAACATCTTTTTATCCCTCCTCCTTCCTAAACTATTGGATATTTTATATTATTATTTTGAACATGCAATCCCTATATAAGGCTGAAACTAAGAAGGAAATTAAAACTCCATATTACTTTTTGGATTCTTCTTTTCCAATACATATAGGATTTACTAGATGCCGGAAATAACAAGCCATTAATCTAGGCACAAACCGCACTGCTCTGCCAAGCTGCCCAGATAACAGTCACATCCTTACCATTAAACCGACCAATCCAGGCTTGTCCATCTTGCTGGACAGGTGGACCACAATTTTACTGAGAAAGGAAGGACTCCAGAGAAACAGGAAGTGTCTGGTGATGTTGCTTGGACCGTAAATTATGAAGTAATCACTCTATGGATCAATAAGTTGCTTCCTCTTTTTAAAAATACACATACGACTTTTGAGACAGCAGGGTTTTCACCATGGCTCGTTATACAGTATATTGCAGTGTTGTATATGGAAATGTAACATGTAATTAAGTAATTTAATAAAATGCACCACAATTGCATTATGCACCATTATGCACCCCTCTTTCCATCCTTGCTACACAGATAAAAGCCAAAGATTTTTGGGGGGTTTAAATAGATTTTTATTGCTATCTGTATGCCCACTGGGGATATTCCCCCCTCTCACTTTGTGGTTACAAGGACTGAAAATAAGCAAAAGTCCAAGGGCTAGATTCATCAAGCCCGCCGTAAGTTTGTGTGGGCGTAGCGTATCCTATTTACGCTACGCCTCCGCAACTTAGACGGGCAAGTGCAGTATTCACAAAGCACTTGGGGCTAGATTCAGAGAGAATTTACGCCGGCGTATCATACGCCGCGTAAATTCAAATCTGCGCCGGCGTATCTTCTTTCTGTATTCAGAAAGCAAGATACGCCGAAATTTGCCTAAGATCCGACTGGCGTAAGTCTCTTACGCCGTCGTATCTTAGTTGCATATTTACGCTGGCCGCTAGGTGGCGCTTCCGTCGATTTCAGTGTATAATATGCAAATGTATGAGCTGGATACGCCGATTCAGAAACGTATGTGCGCCGGCGGAATTTTTTATGTCGTTTGCGTAAGGCTTTTTCCGGCGTAACATTGCTCCTGCTATATGAGGAGCAACCAATGTTAAGTATGGACGTCGGGCCAGCGTCGAATTTTGCATCGTTTGCGTAAGTCGTTCGCGAACAGGGCTTTGCAGAAATTACGTCCACGTCGAAAGCTCTTCAGAATTTGAATTTGGCGCGCTTACACCGGCAGATTTACACTGCGCCACCGCAACTTACGGAGCAAGTGCTGGGAGGATTCGCTCTCTTTATTCACCTAAGTCCTTTATTGAAATTGGCCTGTGGCAGAGGCCCTAGAGCCGGGTCTGTGAGAGAGACCTGTTCCTCCTGATACCGCAATACTGAATACTGCACTTTCCCGTCTAAGTTGCGGAGGCGTAGCGTAAATAGGATAAGCTACGCCCGCACAAACTTACGGCGGGCTTGATGAATCTAGCCCTTGCTCCGTAGTTGCGGCGGCGTAGCGTAAATCTGCCGGCGTAAGCACGCCGAATTCAAATTCTGAAGAGGTGGGCGGGTTTTATGCAAATAAAACATGACCCCACGTAAATGACGTCTTTAACGAACGGCGCATGCGCCGTTCGTTAAAGAGTCCCAGTGCGCATGCTCAAAATTCCGCCGCAAATCGTCAATGGTTTTCGACGTGGACGTAATTTACGCAAAGCCCTATTCGCAAACGACTTACGCAAACGACGTAAACAACGCAAAATTCGACGCTGGCCCGACGTCTATACTTAACATTGGTTGCTCCTCATATAGCAGGAGCAACGTTACGCCAGAAAAAGCCTTACGCAAAGACGTAAAAAATTCCGCCGGGCGCATGTACGTTTCTGAATCGGCGTATCCAGCTCATTTGCATATTCTACGCTGAAATCGACTGAAGCGCCACCTAGCGGCCAGCGTAAATATGCAACTAAGATACGACGGCGTAAGAGACTTACGCCAGTCGGATCTTAGGCAAATTTCGGCGTATCTTGCTTTCTGAATACAAAAAGAAGATACACCGGCGCAGATTTGAATTTACGCGGCGTATCAATAGATACGCCGGCGTAAATTCTCTCTGAATCTAGCCCCAAATTTTTTATTTTTTTTGACAAAAAAATCAATAGAGCAAAAGATATATGCACAGGTGCACCAAAAGCCCCTCATGGAGGATGGAGGCAGAACCACATATGAGTGATATGCCATTAAAAACTTGATTTTTATTGTGAAAACATCAGATAAAACTGACCCAAGTTCTGATAAAATGACATTACAGAAAAACATCATACATATGTTGATTGAATAATAATCCAAATACCTCTTTGCACCATCAGATACATCCAAAGGGCTGCCAATGCTCGAGACCGGGTTCAGAATTGATTTGATGAAACTAACATTTTTCCGAGAACGCCATCTCTGGCTGCATGTTCCCAGAATGGCGTTCAGACGCCATTATGCCCATCTGTACCTCATTTTGCAGGATGTTTTTTCCTCTCACACACCATGGTAAGATATTTAAAGCTTTGAGACCTGCTGGTCAGCCTTTGTTTGAGTTTTCTGACTGCAGGCATACGATTTATGCTGCACCACAATGTAACGTATGAAATAAAAACCTGTATTTACCTGAGTAGTTGGAACAGTTTAGCTTGTTTTTTTTTTGCTTGCAAAACTGAAAGTGTGCCAGGGACCTTCTGTATTTTTTGTATATTTTGTATACCTCTGCCAATGTGCACCTTTCCCTTGTTTACTAGTTTATGTCAGAGTGGTTGCAATTGTTGCTTTTCTACAGGATAGGTAAAGTAAATCTTTACAATGATATACAGATAGGTTGTAACTATTCTTAAGGCCCCATTAACAGTGAATGTGGCCATTTGTGATTACCCATGGGAAATTCAGCAGAGTTCCCTGCAATAAGCTGTGGATGGGAAGCCCCATTTATGGCTATTTACATGTAATTGCTCATGCATTGATTTCCTGCAGATGATCAGCCCTTGATGCAGACAGTAGGCTTGTGCTGTCAGGCTTCCCGTTGCTTTCAATGAGGCTTCCTGGCCACACCTATTTGCATGAATCCTCACTGAACCTCCCATGGGTAATTGCAAAAAAACCTTACTGGGAAAAGTGTATGTGGCCTACAGCTGGTTTGAATTTTGGCCCAATTGCTGCTGAATTGGCGAAAGTTGAGCTGTTGGTCACTCTGTTCTGCATCAACCAGCCAGCAGTGCCTAAAGCTGGCCATGGACGGTTCAAATTTCAGCCCAACCCAACAAATTTGGGTTGGGCTGTGGAGGGCTGGGTTGTGGAGGGGGTGGGAGTGGCCGGCCCAGGCTCTCAGCAGCTCGCTGAGCTACAGTGATGAAAATAAGTATTTGAACACCCTGCTATTTTGCAAGTTCTCCCACTTGGAAATCATGGAGGGGTCTGAAATTGTTATCATAAGTGCATGTCCACTGTGAGAGACATAATCAAAAAAAAAAATCCAGAAATCACAATGTATGATTTTTTTAACTATTTATTTGTATGATACAGCTGCAAATAAGTATTTGAACACCTGAGAAAATCAATGTTAATATTTGGTACAGTAGCCTTTGTTTGCAATTACAGAGGTCAAACGTTTCTTGTAGTTTTTCACCAGGTTTGCACACACTGGAGGAGGGATTTTGGCCCACTCCTCCACACAGATCTTCTCTAGATCAGTCAGGTTTCTGGGCTGTCGCTGAGAAACACGGAGTTTGAGCTCCCTCCAAAGATTCTTTATTGGGTTTAGGTCTGGAGACTGGCTAGGCCATGCCAGAACCTTGATATGCTTCTTACAGAGCCACTCCTTGGTTATCCTGGCTGTGTGCTTCGGGTCATTGTCATGTTGGAAGACCCAGCCTCGACCCATCTTCAAAGCTCTAACTGAGGGAAGGAGGTTGTTGCCCAAAATCTTGCAATACATGGCCCCGGTCATCCTCTCCTTAATACAGTGCAGTCGCCCTGTCCCATGTGCAGAAAAACACCCCCAAAGCATGATGCTACCACCCCCATGCTTCACAGTAGGGATGGTGTTCTTGGGATGGTACTCATCATTCTTCTTCCTCCAAACACGGTTAGTGGAATTATGACCAAAAAGTTCTATTTTGGTCTCATCTGACCACATGACTTTCTCCCATGACTCCTCTGGATCATCCAAATGGTCATTGGCAAACTTAAGACGGGCCTTGACATGTGCTGGTTTAAGCAGGGGAACCTTCCGTGCCATGCATGATTTCAAACCATGACGTCTTAGTGTATTACCAACAGTAACCTTGGAAACGGTGGTCCCAGCTCTTTTCAGGTCATTGACCAGCTCCTCCCGTGTAGTCCTGGGCTGATTTCTCACCTTTCTTAGGATCATTGAGACCCCACGAGGTGAGATTTTGCATGGAGCCCCAGTCCGAGGGAGATTGACAGTCATGTTTAGCTTCTTCCATTTTCTAATGATTGCTCCAACAGTGGACCTTTTTTCACCAAGCTGCTTGGCAATTTCCCCGTAGCCCTTTCCAGCCTTGTGGAGGTGTACAATTTTGTCTCTAGTGTCTTTGGACAGCTCTTTGGTCTTGGCCATGTTAGTAGTTGGATTCTTACTGATTGTATGGGGTGGACAGGTGTCTTTATGCAGCTAATGACCTCAAACAGGTGCATCTAATTTAGGATAATAAATGGAGTGGAGGTGGACATTTTAAAGGCAGACTAACAGGTCTTTGAGGGTCAGAATTCTAGCTGATAGACAGGTGTTCAAATACTTATTTGCAGCTGTATCATACAAATAAATAGTTAAAAAATCATAAATTGGGATTTCTGGAAAAAAATTTTTTGATTATGTCTCTCACAGTGGACATGCACCTACGATGACAATTTCAGACCCCTCCATAATTTCCAAGTGGGAGAACTTGCAAAATAGCAGGGTGTTCAAATACTTATTTTCCTCACTGTAGGTGCTGGTCCAGGCATGTGGGCGGATCCAGACTTCATTGTTGCGATCTTGCCCAAACCTGGACTGGCTCTGTGGCTTCAGCTTCAGCCCGCTGTCTGCTGAAAACGGTTTACAGGAGTGCAGAATGAACTGCACTTCTGTGATCTATGGGAGAAGTACAGCCAAACAAGCTTTGGCTGTACTTCTCCTTTAACGTACGTAGCGCTCACCCCCGAAGGAGCCGCTGGTTGATTTTGGGATCGGCCTTCCAAGTTACCCTGGCGGTGTCTAAGGGTGTAGTTGTGAGAACAGCGATAGAGAGCGAAGGTCCAGACAGCCAATAAAAGGGTTTTCAATGCTTTATTGTCCAGGCCAAACACGGCCAACATCAACATGAATTGGGAAGGTCAAGGTTGATGAAGGAAAGAGAAGAGAACATTGCGGTATCGGGAGGAACAGGTCTCTCTCACAGACCCGGCTCTAGGGCCTCTGCCACAGGCCAGTTTCAATAAAGGACTTAGGTGAATAAAGAGAGCGAATCCTCCCAGTTAACTTTTCCTATATAGGCCCCCCGGATGACAGCAAGCATACCTGTCAGTGGTCCAGACGCCCGATCCCAGACTGGGATTCTCTCAACAGGTCATGGAACCCAGCGAAACACTGGGGTCCCTTTTTTTCTAAGGATGAGGTTCGATGCAGTTTTCAGCTTTGGCCAGGTGGGCCGCGCTGGCGGGGTCCATGGATGCGCGTACCCTGAAGGTGGATACCGCACCTGGAACGGGGACCCCGCGAAGATTTCTCAACACATGACCCCTGTCACAGATATACTCTCCCCCAGCATGCCCCACGAGGGAAAACTCCTCTAATTGGCTGCGGGGGAAAACTTGCTCTGCCAGAACCCCTCTGGAGCCAACTGCCGGCAAGGGGTGGTATTGCACCCCTTGACCATAGACTGACCCAGTGGACATTCCTGGAATGACAGAAGTCCCAAATTTAGACAAACCACGAATGGGAGCAAAGTAACTCTCCCATTCCCACTAACTTTAGCGTAGCGCCCATGCTGAAAGCAAGGGGGCGCTACACGTATGTAATAAAAGAAAGCAAGAACCCCCAGCCTAGTATTCTCTTTGTGGTCCTTGCTCCAGGCTACACTTAGGGTTGCCACCTCATCCCTTTAAAACCAAAAACATATTAATTACACAGGTTCTCTGGCTGATTAAAGCGGAGTTCCGGCCACAATTGCACTTTTTAAATATAAATACCCCTGTAATACACAAGCTTAATGTATTCTAGTAAAGTTAGTCTGTAAACTAAGGTCCATTTTGTTAGGTTGTTACAGCATTTAGACACTTTATAAAATAGAAATTGACTGGTGCCATCTTAAGTGTGGGCATCATGAAGCCAGACTGTATGACTTCCTGGATTTCAGCCTTGCAAATCTCGCACATGCTCAGTGCTGCACAAGCAGTGTCAGATCAGGTTTCAGCACCTGTGCTGTCCAAGTCACATGATTCTTTGAGACTGGGGAGTGCACAGACTCCTGGAAAGTTACACCCACTACATTCCCAGGAGTCTGTGCGGTGAAGCTTAAGCACCTAGGTGCAGGAAGTGGGAAGATTAACTATTCTGCCTAGCAACAACACTTTGAAGGCATCTAAAAAAAAAAATTTTTTTCGTAAAGGACTAATGACATTTTTTTAAAACTACTGATGTAATGTTATATTTATGGGTGGAACTCCACTTTAAGGTGCTAATTAAACTCACTTGATGCCTTATCGACATTAAATTAGCCCCAGAACCTGTGTAATTACTATGTGTTCGGGTTTAAAGGGATGAGGTGGCAACCCTAGCTACATTTCCTATTAGTTTTGTTTTCTTTTTATGTGGATTTACCACAATTGAACTTTTTTTTCTCAGTCAGATCATTCACCACAGCTATTACATTTGTATCACCAGCACCCCCTTCCTTTTTAGATTGTAAGCTCTCAAGAACAGGGCCTTCTGAAGCCTCTTGTCTTGCATTGTATTGTAACTGTACTGTCTCCCTGTATATTGTAAAACACTGCACAAACTGCTCATGCTATATAAATCCTGTATAATATTAAGGCTGCATTCACACCTAGGCGTATGCGATTTGCGGCGTTTTTTACCGCGATTTGCCGCGTCAAAACGCCAGGTTTTTATTTACCGCGATTTTCGCTGGAGGGGTGATTACACATTGTGTAATATGGCGTGGAGATGTGAACCATCTCCATAGCCGACAATGTTAAATCACCCCTCCAGCGTATTGCAGGCTGCAATAGCGGCAGGCGTCGGGCGTGAAAACGCCTAGGTGTGAATGGAGCCTAAGCATCATGTGACAAATAGGTTTAATATTCCAAAACGTTGAAAGATTTTTTATTTTTTTTTAAAAGAAAAAATTGCAAACACCCAAAAACAAAAAAAATGTGCAGATAAGTCACTTTTCATGTTATATAATTATTTTATAATTTACATTTACCTGCAGTTCTCCTTTATCTCCTAAATACTAACCAGGTATTGATAAATAAAAGAACTGAGGTTGTAGCTCAGCGTCTTTTAAGCACGCCTTTAGCCAGTAGTCCTTTTGAGAAGTGTAGCCATTACTAAAATTGCCTTTCCTAGCAGTAAATTGTAAACAGGTGGTGTTTCAGAGCAGTACTGAGCTCGGATCTGTGGGGAGTATTGGATAGTAGCACACAGATCCCACAGAAGAGGCTCTGTTTCATGTACGCTGACATTTCAAGGCTGTTTACAATCATCCCTTTAATTCTTCCTTTATTGTTTTTCCTCTGCCTTCTTTAGAATTTTTTTTTTCCTTTTTGGTTTATTGTGTTGTAGTTTTTTTTTCTATTCTTTGTGCCTAATGCCAAACTATATAGTCTATACGGTGTAAGGTCTGCTTTTAGCCATCACCCTCATTGTAGTGCTAAATTCTGTATTAGATGCTAGGTATTTAATTAAGTGATATTGACAAGTACAGGACACTCCTGGCTAGTTATTGACTGGCAGAGGAGGTAAGAGAGCCTGTGGTGAAGCCCAAACTGCTTCCCTCCACTGATCAATACATTCCATGGATTACCATCTCCAATAGCTATTATTTCTATTGTATTTCTTGAAATTTATCGCCTTCTTTGACGGGTTTCAAGTCTCCTTTTTTTTCTAAAACTGCCTGTGATTGACTGTATGATCAAGCGTCCATTACAGAGAGAATGAGAAGTTTGTTACAATGTGTATGGAAGGATGCAAATACTGTTGACAATTTGTAGCAGTTTTGTAAAGTGTGTGTTGATGTGAATGGTGCATGTTGTAGACCCGTATTCTGTCTACTTATAGGGCACCAGGGTTACAGCGTATGGAGGCCTCTCATTTTATTGACTGATGCCGCGTACGCACCATCATTTTTCAGCATGAAAAAAAAAACATTGGGCCAGATTCACATAGAACTACGTTATGTGCGGCGGCGTAACGTATCCCATTTACGTTACATCGCCGCAAGTTTACAGCTGATTCACAAAGCACTTACCTGTAAACTTGCGGTGGCGTAGCGTAAATCCGCTTGGCGCAAGCCCGCCTACTTCAAATGGGGCGGGCACCATTTATATTAGCTGTGTTCCCGCGCCGAAAGTACTGCGCATGCTCCGTCCGTAAAATTACCCGACGTCCAGCGCCATTCACAGACGACTTACGCAAACAACGTGAAATTTAAAATTTCGACGCGGGAACACCGGCCATACTTAACATGGGTTACACCACCTAGAGGGCACCCTTAGTTTTACGCGACGCATCTCTACGAAAACAACGTAAATTTAGATCGACGGGCAAAGCAGACGTTCGTGAATCGGCGTAACTAGTCATTTGCATATTCTACGCCGACCGCAATGGAATCGCCACCTAGCGGCCGGCCGAGAATTGCAGCCTAAGATCCGACGGTGTAACACAGTAACACAGCGGCAGCGCTCGTGACCCAGCGCGGGTGCCCTGCTGTTAGCGGTGAAGAGACCAATGTGTGTTCCCAGTACAGAGGAACACACATCAGTCTCCTCCCCTTGAGAGTCCCCTCCCCCCTACAGTTAGAACACACCTTAGGGAACAAAGAAGAGCGACAATTTTTTTTAAAAAAAACACAATATTTTTTACTTTTTTATTTAATAAATATCACAATTTTTTTAAAAAAAACATTTTTTTCCCTCAGTTTAGGCCGATACGTATTCTTCTACATATTTTTGGTAAAAAAAAATCGCAATAATCGTATATTGATTGGTTTGCGCAAAAGTTATAGCGTCTACAAAATAGGTGATAGATTTATGGCATTTTTATTTTATACATTTTTTTACTAGTATTGGCGGCGATTTGCGATTTTTTTACTGTGACCGTGACATTGCGGCGAACACATCAGACACTTTTGACACGTTTTTGGGATCATTCACATTTATACAGCGATTAATGCTATAAATATGCTCTCTATAAATATGCTCTGTTAATATGTTCTCCTTAGGGAACATATTAACCCCTTCAACGCCCCCTAGTGGTTAACCCCTTCCCTGTCAGTCACATTTACACAGTAATCAATGCATATTTATAGCATTAATCGCTGTATAAATGTGAATGGTCCCAAAAACGTGTCAAAAGTGTCTGATGTGTTCGCCGCAATGTCACAGTAAAAAAATCGCAAATCGCCGCCAATACCAGTAAAAAAATTAATAAAATAAAAATGCCATAAATCTATCACCTATTTTGTAGACGCTATAACTTTTGTGCAAACCAATCAATATACGATTATTGCGATTTTTTTTTTTACCAAAAATATGTAGAAGAATACGTATCGGCCTAAACTGAGGGGAAAAAAATGTTTTTTTTTTAAAAAAAATTTGATATTTATTAAATAAAAAAGTAAAAAATATTGTGTTTTTTTTAAAAAAAATTGTCGCTCTTCTTTTGTTTATAGTGCAAAAAATAAAAACTGCAGAGATGATCAAATACCACCAAACGAAAGCTCTATTTGTGGGGGGAAAAAAACATAAAGATTTATTTTGGGTACACTGTTGCATGCCCACGCAATTGTCATTCAAAGTGCAACAGCGCTGAAAACTAAACATTGGTCTGGGCAGGAAGGGGGTGAAAATGCCCTGTATGGAAGGGGTTAAAACAATGTTGCCTACACACCATCGTTTTAAAAAAATGATCTAGCAAAGCGCGGTGACGTACAACACGTACGACAGCACTATAAAGGGGAAGTTCCATTCACCTTAGGGCTGCTTTAGCTGATTCCGTGTTAGTAAAAGACGATTCGCGCTTTTCTGTCTGTTACAGCGTGATGAATGTGCTTACTCCATTATGAACGGTAGTTTTACCAGAACGAGCGCTCCCGTCTCATAACTTGCTTCTGAGCATGCGCAGGTTTTTTACGTCGTTTTAGCCCACACACGATCATTTTTTACAACCAGAAAAACGACATAGTTTAAAACGACGTTAAAAAATGCAGCCTGTTCGAATTTTTTTTTGTCGTTTTTTAGAACCTGAAAAATGATGTGAAGCCCACACACGATCATTTTAAATGACATTTTTGAAAAACGTTTTTTTCATGCCGAAAAATGATCGTGTGTATGCGGCAACAGACTTTCTATTTGTGTATTTGACTACAGTATACTGTATGTGTGTGTAATAAAATACACACGCTGGACATCCTAAGTTGCTCTAAACATCACATACTATATACACTATATTGTCAAAAGTATTGGGATGCCTGCCTTTAAACACACATGAACTTTAATGGCATCCCAATGGTAGACCTGGTTCACACCTATGCATTTTTTAATGCATTTTCATTTTTTTTTTTTTTATAAATTCCTTATTTTTGAAAAAACAGTGTCATCATTCCACAAGAAAAGACATCTTACATCCAAGACAAGTCATTTAACATAAATCTTGCCCATTTCATAATCAACAAGTGCTACTATACTATGGGCTAAATTCAGCAACAACATACGGCGGCATATCTCCAGATACGTCGCCGTAATTTCAAATCTGCGCCGTCGTATCTTTATGCCGATTCTCAAAGGCAGATACGTTTAAAAAATAGGCTTCCTCCGCTGACGTAACTTGAATACGCCGGCGTATAATTGTGTGCAATTTTACGCTGGCCGCTAGGGGCGCTTCCGTAGATTTCAGCGTAGAATATGCAAGTGACCTAGATACGCCGATTCACAAACGTACGTGCGCCCGGCGGAATTTTTTTACGTAGTTTGCGTAAGGCTTTTCCCAAATTATATGTAACAAAGTGACCTCAAATTCAAGACATCGCCAACAGACATTTGATACTTGTGGGAACATCCGGTGCAATTCAACAGGTGTGCTGTACCATCTAGTAAGAATTTCATACTCTCCCTCTTGGTACCTACTTGCCAAAGATGCCTTATGTGCGAATAATAAAATCTTGTCCTTCTGGGCCTGATACCGCGTACACATGATCGTTTTTAATGTCATGGAAAAAACAAAGTTTTTCTCGACGTGATTTTTGTCAATCCTGCCTTGCATACACACGATCGTGAAAAAAAAATGCTTGAGCAAAGCGCGGTGACATACAACACGTACGACGGCACTATAAAGGGGAAGTTCCATTCGATTGGCAACACCCTTTGGGCTGATAATGCAAATTTCCCTTCTCATAACCTGCTTCTGAGCATGCGCGTTTTGTTTCCCCGTTGTTAAAGCCTACACACGACCATTTTTCACGTCGAGAAAAATGCTCTGGGGGCCTTTTTAATGACCATTTTAAAAAATTGCATTTTTCTCGTCATGCAAAAGGGTCTCACAAACTCTTGTTAAATCAGAACTGACAGGCGACCATCACTTAGCCTCTCAGTAATGGTGCGTCCTTCAATGAAGTTCAAGGCCTCTCCTGAGATACCAGCCTCGTGCTCTTCAAGATAGGTTCTTCATCGCATGGCTTCCTCCCTCAGGACGGACAGCACATGACCACTCTGCGAACGTAGACCCAGTCTGACTACCGGGCCTACTTAGTAGATCACAACCCCGGACCAAGGTGGTCCCGGAGCCAGGAACACTTGAACACGCACCCCCGGCCATGAGGGCCACACACAGGGGGTGGTGGGACGACCGCCAGGATCAGCAATGACGGCGACAACCCCGAATCAAATGACGTCTGCCCCTTAAGTACTCTCCTCCAGCACGCACAGCGAGGCGATCAACACCTGCTGATTGGCTGCTGAGGAAAAACACCCAATACACCCTGACTGGACGTAGTGACCCATGACTAAGTCACGTGACAAGTGACGTAACGCGTGGGGGAGGAGCCTATGTGATGGGACTCGATCCTAGTGAGGAGACCATCGAACTGAGCGGCAACCTTACATGAGCCTGTGTCAAACGGAGGATTCGTGAGTGCATACACTGTCGGTGTAGTCCCTGTCCCCTTTCCTTATTCATAACAATATTACACTAGGAGGCTTGTCCTCTCTTTTTTCTCTCTTTACATGTCGCTGGAGCGTTTTTGAAATATCTGGTGGGGCTGATCTCTTTGAAGCAGTGTTTTTCCTATCTCAAGCAGTGAAAGGGAAGCGTTGGCTGCTTGTAGGACTTCCTATGTGATTTGCTTTTTCACTTAACCCTTTGTGGACTCACTGAATTTTTTGTGTGATTTATATTCAGCCAAGGGTGTTTTAATTGAATCATCACCAGTTATATATTTTTATATTTTATATTTTTATATTCATATCTTATCACTAGTCATTGTGTTTATCACTGTTATTTGCACAGGTTGTTAGTTGTACTCACATTAGTTGATATTAGCGCTATCATCATTTTATTATTCACATTTGGTTTGGTTCACCGTCAGATACGCAGCTTTTATCATTTATTGATTTTTGTTGGAGTACTTTCACTTGTAATTTTTTACATAATAGCGCTGTAGTACCACAATTTTTACCCTGACTCGACTGCTGCCACCCTTGGCCTGGGGTGGCAACACCCCAGACAACAATAATGGTCACTTACAGTACAGCCATGGCTGGAACAGTGGTCCAAATTTGAAAAAAACAATACAGTGAGGCCTCGTACACACGACCGAGTTTCTCTGCCAAAACCAGCAAGAAACTTGTTGGGAGATATTTTTTTGCCGAGGAAACCGGTCGTGTGTACATTTTCGTCGAGGAAACTGTCGAGAAACTCGACGAGCCAAAAAGAGAGCATGTTCTCTATTTCCTTGACAGGAATGGAGAAAATTGGCTTGTCGAGTTCCTCGACAGCCTAATAAGGAACTCGACGAGGAAAACGATGTGTTTTGCCCATCGAGTTCCTCGGTCGTGTGTACGAGGCTTCAGAGGTAGTTAAATCTCTGACCATCCTCTAAATTATCTAAATGATAATGATGATATTGATGAGATATTTAAGTGTACTCAGATACAGTCCCTGGTGGCAAAAAGGTTTTTTGTTGAGGGGTTGAGTGACTTGCCTTGTCTATGGTGGGCTGCTGGGTGGCTTTGGATACTAAGTCTACTATAAATCAAATCTGTATTGGCTATGCTAACAGCTGCAGGGCCAGGAAGGTCATGGTAACATTGAGGCTCAAGGGAACAGGTGGCGGTAGTGTCTGGCAGTGGGCCTAGTGGGCACAGGCACCATAGCAAAGGGGGAACACAAGCAGGCCAGGAGGATCATTTAATTTGGGCAAGGCAGTATTTTGTTCCAAGTACAGTATGTTGTGTATTAGACTAAGCAGTTTGATGCATATAATGGTACTGTGTGAATTATCTTCCTCGCTCATTGCTGTAACATCATTTTTTATGCCTTTACCATAGTTGGGGTAAGACTTTATCTTATGTGATGTTTTGGCTGTTGGTATTATTTGATTACTTACCTTGAAAAACAAATGATAATAAATTATTTCCATAGGGGCACGTTTCTAGTTTATTCCTTTTTCCCCCTATTTTTTTGGTTTTGATTCATATATACATATTCTTGGCAGGAGAAGTATGTTGTAAGCTATGAAAAAGTACTGTGTTGTTGATTTGTATTGCACTGTTGACTTCAGAGCCTACCCCTTAAGACCCTCTCACTTTGCCCCTTACGCTCACATCTATTCGCTTTTTGGTACGTTATGCAGAAACGCACTACAGTCCATTTAACATGGTTTGCCATGGTACACGTTCACAGCTATGCATTTTTAAGCCGGTGCGTTTTTGGAGAGGGTCAGGGACTTTTTTCCCCGCAGCAGATTGCGTTTGCCTGTAATAGGCTTCAATGGAGTCACACCAGAAATGCAAGTTTGAGTTTTTGATGCATGTTTTTTTCTATGTAACACTTTTTTTGGTGAATGAGTAGGGGTACAATGTACCCAGTGCCGGCCCAAGACATTGTGCTGCCTGGGCCCAAGAATTACATGCTGCCCCCCCCCAAAAAAAATTACGCCCACTAAAAGGCCCCCACATACATTATTTTATATCATGACAATTAAAGCGAAAATTTAATATATTAGGGAGTTAGATTTACATGCAACAGTGGTGGTGGTTGTGGGGTTCCATCCAATGCAGCTGTGGTGATGGTGGGGGGTTCAGTCAGAGGCAGCGGTGGTGGTGGGGGGGTTCAGTCAGAGGCAGTGGTGATGGGGGGGGGGTTCAGACAGAGGCAGGGAGGGTCAGGAGGGAACACACCAGGGAGGGGTCAGAAAGGTATACACCAGGGAAGGGTCAGAAGGGTATACACCAGGGAAGGGTCAGAAGGGTATACACCAGGGAGGGGTCAGAAGGGTATACACCAGGGAGGGGTCAGAAGGGTATACACCAGGGAGGGGTCAGAAGGGTATACACCAGGGAGGGGTCAGGAAGGTACTAGGAAGGGTCAGGAGGGTACTAGGAAGGGTCAGGAGAGTATACACCAGGGAGGGGGACAGGAGGGTATACACCAGGGAGGGGTCAGGAGGGTACTAGGAAAGGTTCAGGAGAGTATACACCAGGGAGGGGGTCAGGAGGGTATACACCAGGGAGGGGGTCCGGAAGGTACTAGGAAGGGGTCAGGAGGGTATACACCAGGGAGGGGTCAGGAGGGTATACACCAGGGAGGGGACAGGAGGGTATACACCAGGGAGGGGACAGGAGGGTATACACCAGGGAGGGGTCAGGAGGGTATACACCAGGGGGGGGGACAGGAGGGTATACACCAGGGTGGGGGATCAGGAGGGTATACACCATGGGGGGGATCAGGAGGGTATACACCGGGGGGGATCAGGAGGGTATACACCAGGGGGGGGGACAGGAGGGTATACACCAGGGGGGGATCAGGAGGGTATACACCAGGGGGGATCAGGAGGGTATACACTGGGGGGGATCAGGAGGGTATACACCAGGGAGGGATCAGGAGGGTACAGGGGGGGATCAGGAGGATATACACCAGGGGGGGGATCAGGAGGATATACACCAGGGGGGGGGATCAGGAGGATATACACCAGGGGGGATCAGGAGGATATACACCAGGGGGGGGGATCAGGAGGGTATACACCAGGGGGGGATCAGGAGGGTATACACCAGGGGGGATCAGGAGGGTATACACCGGGGGGGGCAGGAGGGTATACACCAGGGGGGGTCAGGAGGGTATACACCAGGGAGGGTCAGGAGGGTATACACGGGGGGGGGGGGTCAGGAGGGTACTAGGAAGGGTCAGGAAGGTATACACCAGGGGGCAGTGAAAACCTGGAGATAGCTGACAATTGGGCTTAATGATTGTCACTAACAGGCAGCACTTCCATGCTAAACTGCAGTAATCCAGCAGATTTAGCATAGAGGTGCTACACGAGGTATGGCGAGATGATTTTACCTCCACACACATCTCTCTGCTCCACCCGCTCGCCTGCTCGTTAATTGGCCAGCACTCACCAAGCCAAACAGCTGCCAGCACGGTCTCTCACTGGACACCCGTCAGCTGCAGCGGAGCCGCCCGCTCCTTTAGCTGCCCGACAGCGGAGCCGCGCACTCTGTCACCTGCCCACCGAGCCGTCCGCTCCCGAGGACCAGCTGCCCGCAGCGCAGCCCGCTTGCTCTCCCCGCCCGTGGAGCGCTCTGTCACCCCCTCACAGCACTCGCCCGAAGCGGACGGGCTGGCTTGTGAGCGGCAGTTCTGCCACTGCTCATGGGCGGCAGTTTGCCGCTCCCCTGAAAGTGCCGCTTGGGACCCATGGTACCACTGGGTCCCATGGTGGGGCCGGCCCTGAATGTACCCCATAATCATTAACACAGGAAGGGAGGATCTGGGGACCCCCTTGTTAAAAGGGGCTTCCAGATTCTGATAAGCTTCCCACTCGCAAACCCCCAAAACCACAGCCCAGCATTGTGGGGAAGAGGTCCTTGTTTTATTTTGCCGTGGGGTTCCCCTCCAAATTCATACCAGACCCTATTTTGCTGTTTTGGTTACTGTTTTTAAAATGTTGAAGACATGCAAAACGAGCAGGATTCAGGCCAAAGCATTGTGCAGTACTGCGTTTGGCCAGATATGGGGAGCGCCGGAGCCGAGCGGAGTCGAACAGCGCCGATCGTAGAGGATCAGCACCGTTCGGAGCTTTCGGAAATGCTCGAAAAGACCCGGGAATACTCAGTTCCCAAGGTTTGCCGAGGTCAGCCAGGGCGCCCCCTCGCCTCTGACCGCATGCGGTATTGCATGCTATTAAAGTCAATGCAGAACAAATTATTTTAGTTTCCATTGACTTCAATGGGGAAACTCGCTTTCATATCCAAGTACTTTGGATTACGAGCATTCTCCTAGAACGGATTATGCTTGTAATCTGAGGTTCCACTGTACTTTTAACACAAAATACAGTATACAATCATTCTTTCAGGTCATAGTACTACATTTACAGGGTATAAAATAATGCAGTCAGTAATAGTTTGAAGAGGAACTAAAAAGGAACCAGCGTTAGATTGTGTGGGTTTAGATTATACAGTTATTCACCTATTATTGCAATCTATTTCCAAGTCTGACAATAGATGGTAACGATCTTCCTATACTGAGGGCGTAGGGGACAGGAGATTAGCAGTGGGGGGGGGGGGGGGGGGAGGAATGACAGAAAGCATGTCACAGTGAAAAGAGGAAAACCTCCCAATGCTCATTCGCCTTCCTTTGCTCTCCTCCACTCGAGGTGGGACATTTACGCCTCATATATGTGAGTTTGTATAGTGATAAGATAGAGTCGACCATGGCTCTCCATTGTGAAACTGTGGGAGGGCCTGGCTGCTTCCAATGAAGCAGGATAGTGTTCCTAGTGTTGAATGTTGCGTAGAGTATAAACAGCTGTTTGTGTGTGCTCGGTGTGACATTATCACAGATACCTAGTAGAAGAATAAGTGTATATAAATCTATCGACAAGCCTCCAACTGAGTTGATCGTAGAGACTACGTCCACCCAGAACTTTTGTATGAGAGGGCAGGACCAAACCACATGAATGAAAGTGCCCATTTCAGTGGTACACTTTGGGCATCTATCATATCGTGTAGGGTATATTCTCGAAAGTCTCTAAGGGGTATAGCATGCTCTGTGTATGAATTTGAGCTGAATGAATCTGTCTCTAGCAGAAATCATTAAAGGAATATATTGTTGGATCACTTCCTCCCAGTCATCCTTCAAGGCAGGCATATCCTCTTTCCATTTCCGAAGCAATTTGGTCCGTCTGCCGGAATCCTCACTTGAGATCCGCAGGTATGAGGAGAGGATGTGATCTGCGTTGTTGGAGATCAGGAAGCTCTCTACCCCATGTGATTTCAGGGAAACTCCTAGGAATAGCATCCTGGATGGGAGCTGAACGGCATCTCATAGGGAGTCAAATGAGAGCAGCGTGCTTTCCGGCATAATGTGTTGTAAAATTTTGATGTCATTTCGAGCCCAGAGAGCCAGATCAGAGACGGACTGTAAGTGACGCAGCTTAAGGTTACCCCACAGTGGTGTGTATGGCGAGATGGTATTGGCCTTGTTAGGCTTAGCTGACATATGATCCCACACTCGTTCGCATCGAGGTAGTCATTTCTGGATGTGCTCTTGGGCCTCCAAATACCAGGTTACTTAGTGCAGAGTAGGGCCCCAGGATTGCCGCCTCCAAGTTCACTGAGGGGATAGTGTGAGATTGGGTAAAACACCATCTCACCATCATTATAACCGCTGCCCCAATAATATCGCTTGAAATAGGGAAGCGCCAGTCCCCCAAGGGAGAGGGGAAGTTGCAAGGTAGTTTTGGCAATTCTAGGAGCAGTTATTATTTGGTCTATTTTCTGAAAGAAGGATTTGGGAATGGGAACAGGGGTATTCCACATAGAGGAATTTGGGGAGGAACATCATTCTAAGTAGGTTTTTCCTCCCAACCGGGGAGAGGGGCAGGGACTTCCAGGTCTGGCATTTAGAGGTGAAGCATTGGAGTACTGGGTATATGTTGTCAGTTAGATAAAGGGCATGGTCTCTCTGAACTTCTATTCCCAAGTATCAAAATTTAGTGACAAACGTTAAGGGTATATGGGTTGCTAAGGTGGGGGGGGGGGGGTTGCATGAAACAATGGAAAAAGCATGGACTTGTCCCAGTTGATCCTGACACCTGAAAGGGAACCGTAGTGATTGATAAGACTTAGGGCTTTCAGTCAATGGACCAACTTGTATTCCTTTAATTGTAGCTGAGGATTTAATGAGAATAGCTAGGGGTTCTATGAGCTAGGGAAAATAGCCCAGGATATAAGGGGCAGCCCTGTCTGGTGCCTCTACCTAGAGAGAAGTTTGGTGAGAGGAGACCATTTGTCCTTACTCTAGCTGAGGGGTTTTTGTAAAGTAGTTTTATCCAAGAAATATTGAGGGCCGAAGTTAAATCTCTCAAGGACTCGCCAGAGGAACTCCCACTTTAGGGTCCTTTCACACCAGCGGACCGTTCGTCCGTTCATTACAAGTCCGTTAACGGACTTGTAATGAATCCCTATGGGAACACGTCCGTTAGCGGATGGAGCATTCGCTAGCATCCGCGTCAGTCGGGATCCGCTTTTCCGAACGGAAGAAACCCTATTTTTTTTCCGTTCGGCGGAACGGACCGGATGCAGACGGACAGACGGTCCGTCTGCATCCGGTCCCCCATAGGGGACAGCGGAGCAGAGACAGGGCGGTCCCTGCACTGTGTGCGGGGACCGCCCTATCCGCCAACAGCTCAGCGGGGATCCCCGCTGAGCTTTGGCGGACACACGGAGCGGACCCAGAAACGGTCCGCTCCGTGTGAAAGAGCCCTTACCAAGTCAAAAGCCTTCTCGGCATCTAACGAGACTACAACCCCCTGGGACTCTGTTTGGCTGCCTGGGAAATATCGGTATAGAGACGGCGTAAGTTAAAGAGGAATTAAACCCTGATGGGTTTTACTTCCTCTTTGTTTCCCTGAAAAGGTAAAGCATAATGGGCTACTATGCATCACATAGTAGCCCATTATGTGTCACTTACCTGAAACCAAAGCCTGTGATGTCCCCGATTTCCTCGCTGAGTGGAAGCGAACACATTGGACACTTTTGACACGTTTTTGGGACCATTCACATATATACAGCGATTGGTGCTATAAATATGCACTGATTACTGTGTAAATGTGACTGGCAGGGAAGGGGTTAACGCTAGAGGGTGCTGAAGGGGTTAAAATGTTCCCTAAAGTGTGTTCTAACTGTAGGGGTGAGGGAACTCACAAGGGGAGGAGACCGATGTGTGTTCCTCTGTACTGGGAACACAGCATTGGTCTCCTCACCTCTGACAGGAGGTGGATCTGTGTGTTTACACACACAGATCCACACTCCTGCCGTGATCACCGGCAATCGCGGGTGCCCCGGCGGCAATCGCGGGGTCGCGCACGTGCCCTAGATCGCCGGGAACAAAGGACGTCATATGACGTCCACCCGGATCGAGGGAGGGTTCCTGATGGCGTCATTTTACAATGCGCCGGTAAGGAAGGGGTTAAGGAGGAATGGACTACCTCCAAGCATATCTGGCCTCAATTTTTTATTTATTTTACTGTATATATTCCAAGATCAAGGCTCTTATTGATTAAATGTGCTGGGAGCGTATCTCTCTCCCAGATAGCACGCAATTGTGCTGCAAGTTTGAAAATGATTTTCTAAGCTATTGCTAGACTTGCCAGGCTTCACAAGTTTGTTGCACAATTGCAGCAAGTTTGCATTGCATGACTCCAGATCAACTTTCTTTGCAAACATTCTGCAAGTCTGCTGCAAATTCTGGCTCACTTATGTTGTGCAATAGTCATCCCACCACAGTGGCTGAATTTTCATTCTGTAAACTTGCACCAAAAGAAAGCTCCATTTGTGGGGAAAAAAGGACTTACGTTTTATTTGGGTACAGTGTCGCACAACCGCATGACTGTCAGTTAAAGTAACACTGTGCCATATCGCAAAAAATAAATAAATGGCCTGGTCATGAAGGGGGTAAATCTTCCAGAGCTGAAGTGGTTAAATTATAACTACACTATCATTAAAAAAGATGTGTACTGCAGAATTTAATTATAAGACCAGCAGAGCAATGGACAGTGACTGTAGGGCAGAGATTGGTGTCAGTAGGGCAGAGATCGGTGTCAGTTGTTTTTTATTCTTTTTTTACAATTTTTTAGGAGCCCCATTAGGGGGCTTTGGTCAAATATCAGGGGTCTAAACAGGGTAATTAGGGTGTGCCCAGGCACACTAGGTACACCCTGTGTGCACGCCTATGGACTACTGATTCACAAGTCTGTGGTCAATCAACAGCTGGCCATATCTTGCCTTCTCCACTGCTTCCACTGTGAGCTGCTGTGTCTGGGAGGGGGTGTACATATGATAATAAGACACAAATGAAGGAAAATTCTATTTTATTACTTTATGAGGCATGGTACTTGTTTAGACTGTCATACAGCATCTTTTTCCATTGAATGAAAAAATCTGCAACCCTGTCTTCAGTTATTGTTTCCTTATGAATGGTAGAACAGCAAACTATAGTTCTTTGGCCCGTTGTAATATATACGAAAATATTGTAGGATTCACGTACAACGTAAACGACAAAAGATATGACAGCTTGTGTTCCCTGGTTCATACCTTTGCATGGGTTGCGCCTCATATATGGGGAATAACTTTACCCTGGACGTACGACTTACGCAAACCGCGTATATTATGCGCCGGGCGCAAGTACGTTCATGAATCGACATAACTCCCTCATTTCCATATTTGAATAGGAAATCAATGGGAGCTCCACATGCGTCCAGTGTAAATATGCGCCCACGATACGCCGGCGTAGGCAAGTTACGTCGGTTGGATAAAGCCTATTTTTAGGCGTATCTCAGTTTGTGGGCACGGCGCATAGATACGACGGCGCATATTTGCACTTACGCAGCGTATCTCGAGATACGTCTGCACCAGTGCTTTGTGAATCCGGGCCTATATATATATATATATATATATATAACACCCATATGCATATGCTAAAGAAACAAGTCTGCGTAAACGTGAATTTTTTAGTAGCGCAGTCATATTTTACATAGACACATATGCGTGTATGTGTGTATATATATATATATATATATATATATATATATATATATATATTAAAAAATATTCAGGCATTAATACTATAATTGCCAAAAAAACGATGCACTTACTGGCCCGGATTCAGAAAGGAGATACGACGGCGTATCTCCGGATACGCCGTCGTAATTATGAGTTGCGTTGTCGTATCTATGCGCCTGATTCAGAGAATCAGTTACGCATAGATTTCCCTAAGATACGACTGGCGTAAGTGTCTTACACCGTCGTATCTTAGGCTGCATATTTACGCTGGCCGCTAGGTGGCGCTTCCGTATAGTTACACAAGGAATATACTAATGAGGTATTTACGCCGATTCAGAAACGTACGTCCCACCGGCGAATTTTTTTACGTCGTTTACGTTAGGCTTTTTTTGGCGTATAGTTACCCCTGCTATATGAGGCGTAGCTAATGTTAAGTATGGCCGTCGTTCCCGCGCCGAGTTTTGAAAATTTTACGTTGTTTGCGTAAGTCATTCGCGAATAGGGCTGTACGTCATTTACGTTCACGTCGAATCCAATACGTCCTTGCGGCGTACTTTGGAGCAATGCACACTGGGATATTTCACGAACGGCGCATGCGCAGTTAAAAAAAAACTTCAAAAACGCGGGGTCATCTCAAATTTAAATAAAACACGCCCACAACATCCCCATTTGAATTAGGCGGGCTTACGCCGCCACACATACGTTACGCCGCCGTACCTAAGGGCGCAAGTTCTTTCTGCATACGGAACTTGCGCCCAAAGTTACTGCGGCGTAACGTATCTGAGATACGTTATGCCGGCAGATAGATAGACGAATCTATCTGAATCCGGCCCACTGTATTTATTGGCGTATAACACTCACTTTTTTACCCTAAAAATAGAGGGTAAACTGCGTCTGCATGTTATACGCAGGGGGCTTTGGAAAGTTATTTTCCTGAAACTTCCCTCTTAAAGTTAGGGTGCGTGTTATACGCCGATAAATACAGTATATATTTTAACCACTTCCCGACCGCCGCATGTAGATATACGTCGGCAGAATGGCACGTACAGGCACATTGACGTCCCTGCCTAGACGTGGGTCGGGCGTCCGATCGAGACCCCCCCCCGCTACATGCGGCGGTCGGATTCCCGCAGGGAGCGATCCGGGACGACGGCGCGGCTATTCGTTTATAGCCGCCCCATCGCGATCGCTCCCCGGAGCTGAAGAACGGGGAGAGCCGTATGTAAACACGGCTTCCCCGTGCTTCACTGTGGCGGCTGCATCGATCGAGTGATCCCTTTTATAGGGAGACTCGATCGATGGCGTCAGACCTACAGTTGTAAACACACACTAGGTGAACCCTAACTCCTACAGCGCCCCCTGTGGTTAACTCCCAAACTGCAACTGTCATTTTCACGATAAACAATGCAATTTAAATGCATTTTTTGCTGTGAAAATGACAATAGTCCCAAAAATGTGTCAAAATTGTCCGAAGTGTCCACCATAATGTTGCAGTCACAAAAAAAATCGCTGATCGCCGCCATTAGTAGTAAAAAAAAATAAAAAAAAAATAAAACTATCCCCTATTTTGTAAACGCTATACATTTTGCGCAAACTAATCGATAAACGCTTATTGCGATTTTTTTTACCAAAAATAGGTAGAAGAATACGTATCTGCCTAAACTGAGGGAAAAAAAAATGTTATATATGTTTTTGGGGTAATTTATTATAGCAAAAAGTAAAAAATATTGCATTTTTTTCAAAATTGTCGCTCTATTTTTGTTTATAGCTCAAAAAAAAAAACGCAGAGGTGATCAAATACCACCAAAAGAAAGCTCTATTTGTGGGGACAAAAGGACGCCAATTTTGTTTGGGAGCCACATCGCACGACCGCGCAATTGTCAGTTAAAGCGACGCAGTGCCGAATTGTAAAAACCCCTTGGGTCATTTAGCAGCATATTGGTCCGGTCCTTAAGTGGTTAATTAGATTTAGGCTCTCAAATCTTAGTACATAAAAAAAATAAAAAATTCTACCCCGTCTTGTGAAATAAATGTCACCTGCTGCAGGTTTGTACTTTGGCCTCTAGATGGTGCTATCTTGCTGCAATATTGCTGCAGTATTGGAGACAAAGAATAATATTAGATCCTCAGCTGAGATCTGGTAATGTCAACAAGAGTCCTTAAACCTCAGATTTAGAATACATTATGAGTTGTAATGCATTTCTCTAATTGTGAAACTCTTAATGGATTTGGGACTTCTTTGATATATACTGCTCACCACGTGGGATTCCATATCAGTACTACTTAGAGTGGAGAGGAGTCAAACTGCCGTCAGCAAGCCAATATATTCTGTTCAGTTTTGGGCAAAATGAAAATATTACTTATGTGTGAATGGACATTTGCCAAAATGTAGAATCTTGTCGCCTGAATTACTCCTCTAGGTCAGATCACATCATAGCAAAAGAATCTAATTGTGCGAATATAAAATGCAAGACTTGCGGGCTTATTTAATTAGGCAAAATTCAGTTCCCCGCAGCAACCAATCAGCAATTTTCTGGCCGCCGTAAGCGTTAAAGAGTAAAATCTGGTTGCTACGGGTTATGGCGTTTAACACGATCACTGCTTTCGTGCCACTTTAATAAATACAACTAAAAACGGCGACGATACGCACTCGTGTATTAAAAAAAAAAAAAAATGCTGCACTTTATAATATCTTTACAACTACATATTTTTAAGTGTATAAATTCCATTTTGAAACGCACTTGGACTTTTGTTGTTATAGGTTAGGAATGGAAACAGGATTTTTTTTTTTTTATGAAGCCGATTTGCGTGGAGTGTAAACGACCTACATTTGGTTATATTTTACCAAAGCGCTCCTTCGACAAAGCTTGTTACGTTCCATCCCAGATTTATTTTGCCATTATCTTGAAGAAAACCTTGAGTTATCTGGGTGACTTTCCTTACCTGTTTATGATCTGTATAAAATCGGTGTAATGAAAGAATGCTTTTAATCCCTTCCCTACGAGAAGAGCCTACAATTCACGTCAAGCCATTGCTGTCAATACATACTCATTTGAAATGCGGGGTAATGTAAGATGTGTTTTTTTTATTATTTTTTTTATTTTTTTTATTCACCCAGTATAACCAATAAATCCTTTAAATAAGTCAAAAATCAACATATTTGTTATGTCGGCTGCAGCTCTTCCATCGCGTGAAACAATGAACATCACACGTACGATAGTTTTCTTAACCCTTTCAGCGTCACTATCCATGGCATCTTGATGCTCCCCCCTCCATCCCAACATACCCATACATTTACCTTCGCTGTCTTTTTAAAACCACACACTTTAGTTGAGTATCAGAACAATTTCTCTACATGTTTAGGTAATGAGATTCATAAAAACTGGCTTCCGTTTAATTTAATCCCATTCGCCGCAATATATAAATAGCAACAAAAACATCAGTGACAGCGGCTGCTTTTTTCTATTTTTTTTTTTTTTTTTCATACAAGTGCGCAAAACTATTTATAATAGCATTCCCAGCCAGGATGCAGGCAGTTTATCCCCTGGTGAAAAAAAAATAAAAAAATCTCATTAAAAAGTATTATTTCTCCCGTGCGTCTGTGGCAGGAGTTAAGATGTTCATTTGTTATTTAATTCTAAATAGGATCGTCTTGGACTGAGATTCTCTTTTCTTCAAACTGAAATATCTATGCAGCCAAATGACATGTTAATCCATACAGTGCCAGAGGGCTCAGCGATGAATTGCGGAGGTATGTCGCCACGAAAATAGTTAGTAATAAAATCTCCCCTTTAAAAGAAGCAAAAAGGAGTTTTTTTTTTTTATGAATATCCAGGATCAGGTGATAGATATATCTCTTCTTAAAAACACATTTCATCACATAGGGTAATACCTAGGTGATGCAAAGGCTATTTAGGATGCGTGCGACTTTTTTAAGATGAAAAAGGAGTCATAGTTGCTCTACAGCTTGCTCAATACAGACAAACATAAGAAAAAGAGTTTGGTGCCCCCCCACCCAACAAACTGTCATGGAATGCACCTCGCAAATGACCCCCATTTAACTGCAGAAAAGGAAAGCTTTACAAGCAAGGAGCGAGAACTATGTGGGATCATTGCTTCCTTTGTGTTGAAAACCTTGCTATCTGTTTGCATGGTACAATATTGGCACGTCAGGCAAGGTTCAACTTTACCCTAGGAATAATAGTTATGGCTGCTGCTGTCCCTGAATGCTTATACCCCCCCCCCCATTATTGGCGTTGGATAATTGGGCTGACGTCCCCCGTGTAGCATCACAGCCTTTCCATTCATCATAATGATAAGCATTTAGTGTAAAATTAACAACAACCTAACAACTACAGCAATAAACGCGGTCGCGCTTTATAAGAGATTGACGGCAATTACCTAAAACGAAACGTGAAGTGCACGTGCGTTGGGCGTGGAGGGTGCGAAAGAGACCGAGGAAGAACTGCAAAAATTTGGAAAGTTTGGTGGTTAAAACATCAAGCAGAACCTTGTGTTTTATTAAATCCACAGCGTATGTCTGGTTTAGTTTATTATAAACCGAACATGGTATTTCGAGAAAAATTAATAAATTGCAGATGCGTTGAGCTGTGCCGTCACCCTGCCCCCCTTTCCTTTCCACCAGAAAAAATAAATACTTTTACAGGTTGTTATTACTGTATTTTTTTATGTATTTTTTATTTTTTTGCCCTTTCCTTTCCACCTGAAAAATAAATATACTCTTACAGGTTATTATTACTGTATTTTTTTTATATATTTAAATTTTTTTTGCCAAGACTGCCCCCTTTCCTTTCCACCAGAAAAAATAAATACTTTTACAGGTTATTGTTACTGTATTTTAATTTTTTTTGCCAAGACTGCCCCCTTTCCTTTCCACCAGAAAAAATATATACTCTTACAGGTTATTATTACTGTATTTTTTTTATGTATTTATTTTTTGCCAAGACTGCCCCCTTTCCACCAGAAAAAATATATACTATTACAGGTTATTATTACTGTATTTTGTAATGTATTTATTTTTTATTTTTTTGCTGGCACATTTTTTTCTTCAGTTTTAAATAACTGTTTAAGCTAATAAAAAAAAAAAAGCAAGAAATGAGGACGATACTGTGAGTTGCAAATCAATTGCAGAAAAGCATTAACAGGAGGCAAAGTACAAGTGGCAATTATTTCAGAAGCAAAACAGTCTGACGCTCATATATCATTTCCTAAGGAAACTCCTTAATATTTAAAAAAAACAGCGCAGAGCCATGGAACGTATTTAAGCACACCTAGAATGAGTCCAAACAAAAGAAAAAAAAAAAGAAAAAAAAAAAAAGGCTAAACAACCCCAAAGGTTTTCAGTTTCACCCCGAGCCAAGTAATCTCTTTGATTACATGTAATACCTGCCAAAACCCAGATGGTATGCCCACCCATCTCACAGTGTGATAATGCCACATTGTGAAATCTAGCCATTAATATTAATTGTCAGCCAGAGAAATCTGTCTTAACTAGTCCAGCCTGAGTCTGCCTTGAGAAAGAAGCAGAGTTTGATTTAGCAGGGATTTTACAGTCATTTCTGAGCTTTCATTTCTGCACCTCACATATGAAAGAATGTGAGATGATAGCTCGGCGGGATTGTGCTGATTTATCCAGGCATCTGCTGGCATCCTATACTAGCTTTAATATCTGTTTGGCTGGGAGGATTTCCAGCTCTGGACAAGAAGGGGTTAAGGAAATAAACCTTATTAGATTCTTTTACCATAGATACATCTATAGAGTTTACACATTTGTGTGGAGTGAATGAGTGAGAAACTACGATAGATAGATCAACAATCCATAGGTAGATCAATAGATCTACAGAAAGACTATATAGAAGGAGTGATGACAGAAAAAAGACCAATTGGTCCATCAGGTCTGACCCCGTGTCTTAGTATAGATCTATGTTTGACCCATGCATGCCTAAATCCACTTAAGCCTCGTACACACGACCGAGAAACTCGACGAGCGAAACACATCGTTTTGCTCGTCGAGTTCCTTGTTAGACTGTCGAGGATCTCGGCGAGCCAAATTTCTCCATTGCTGTCGAGGAAAAAGAAGACATGCTCTCTTTTTAGCTCGACGAGATCCTCGACAGTTTCCTCGTCAAAGTGTACACACAACCGGTTTCCTCGGCAAAAAAAAACAAAAAACAGCAAGTTTCTTGCTGGTTTTTGCCGAGAAACTCGGTCGTGTGTACGAGGCATCAAAGTACTTTTGATTGACTCCTATGGAAGTCTATTCCAGGCATCCACTACTCTTTCACTGAAATAATACTTTTTATGGGTAGTTTTGAACTTGCCTTATGCTAGAGGTCATGTTCCTGTGTTCTCGTTCTTAGCTTAGTATTGAAAATATTACCTTCTTAAACTTTATTCATACCTTTAATGCATTTAAAGGTGTCAGTCATGTCCCCTCTTTTTCTCTTCTTTCCTCAAGACTCTACATATTAAGTTCCTGAAGTCTCCCCTGATATGATTCATGGATGAAAAGAGTCGTTCATGTGTGATAGATGGACAGACATAAAGATAGATAGTTACATTTAGAGGTAGAAAGTGCAAGGACAGATACATAGATTCTTATTATAATGAGAGAAAATGGATGGATAGATAGATAGATAGATAGATAGATAGATAGATAGATAGATAGATAGATAGATAGATAGATAGATAGATAGATAGATAGATAGAGATAATCAATAGCGAAATTCATAGATAAGATGGACAAATTGGCCTACAATGAAATATATTTATCCATAAAATACATGAAGCCCACAATATATGAGGTGATAATTGACTGTGCTTAATACGTAAACATAAGACCACATTTATTTCAGTAATATTTCATTACTCTTAGTCAGCCTTTCTCCACCTTTTTTACACAGAGCAACCCTTGTAATAATTTTCCAGACTCATGGGACCCCTGCTAAAAATGGCTATCTACAACTCATAATACATTAATTTGATGGTCAGTGGGAAAAATGCTCCTTAACCACTTGCCGACCATCCGCCGCAGTTTTACTGCGGCAGAATGGCACGGCTGGGCGAAGCGACGTTACCTTACGTGGCTTCGCCTTTTGGCCACCGCTGGAGGCACGCGCGATTGCTTGTGACAGAGCGAGAACCAGGGATCTGTGTGCGTAAACACATCGTTTTGCTCGTCAAGTTCCTTGTGAAGCCGTCGAGAAACTCGACAAGCCAATTTTCTCCATTCCCGTCAAGGAAATAGAGAACATGCTTTCTTTTTGGCTCGTCAAGTTTCTCGACAGTTTCCTCAACGAAAATGTACACACGACCGGTTTCCTCTGCAAAAAAATATCTCCCAGCAAGTTTCTCGTGTGTACGAGGCCTCAGGGGAGAGAAGACAGATTGTGTGTTCATACAATGTATGAACACCAATCTCTCTCTTCCCCTAGTTAGTCCCATCCACCCTACAGTTATAACACAGTGAGGGAACACAGATAACCCCTTGACCTATCCCCTAGGGTTAATCCCTTCCCTGCCAGTGACATTTATACAGTAAGCAGTGCATTTTTATAGCATTAATCACTGTATAATTGTCAATGGTCCCAAAAATGTGTCAACAGTGTCCGATATGTCAATATCGCAGCCCCAATGAAAATCACAGATCGCCGCCATTACTAGTAAAAAAATAAAAATACTAAAAATGCCATAAATCTATCCCCTTCTTTGTAGACGCTATAACTTTTGCGTAAACCAGTCAATATACGCTTATTGCTATTTTTTTTTTACAAAAATATGTAGAAGAATATATATCAGCCTAAACTGACGAAAACACGTTTTTTTTTTTAAATTGGGATATTTATTATAGCAAAAAGTAAAAGATGTTGGGGATTATTTACTAAAGGCAAATCCCCTTTTCAGTACAAGTGCATTGAAAGTGCACTTGGAAGTGCAGTCGCTGTAGATCTGAGGGGAAGATCTGAAATGAGGGGAAGCTATCATCCAACTTGTGGAAGTTAAAATGCTGTTTTTTATTTTCCTTGCCTCAAATCTACAGCGACTGCACTTCCAAGTGCACTTTCAGTGCAATTCCAAGTGCACTTTGCACTTGTAGTGCAAAGGAGATTTGTCTTTAGTAAATAACCCCCATTGTGTTTTTTTTTTCAAAATTGTTGCTCTTTTGTTTATAGTTTAAAAAATAAAAAAGCAGAGGTGATCAAATACCACCAAAAGAAAGCTCTATTTGTGGGGAAAAAAAAGACGTCAATTTTGTTTGGGTCCAGCGTCGCACGAACAACGCAATACTCAGTTAATTCGACACAGTGCCGTATCGCAAAAAATGGCCTGGTCATTGAGCAGCCAAATCTTCCGGGGTTGAAGTGGTTAAGCTGGCCCTACATTATATAATTTTCTTATTCAATTTCCTTTAGATTTACATTAAACTATGTAGTACAAGGGCCTGCCTGATTGCATACAAATTGAAAGTGTTTAGGTTTGACCTCATATTATAGATTTTGGTAAATCTAAAGGAAAATTGTACAAGCAAACTGTATAATGTATGGCCAGCCTTACACTTGAGGACATTGGCGAGAATTACCCCTTTAAAGATTGCTAAAAAAAGATGAAAATTGTCAGTAGGAACGTATATAAAAGGCAACAATTGCTCATTATTCAAGGAACCCCTAGAAACCTCTGAAGGAACCCAAGGGTTCCATGGAACCCTGGTTGAGATACCTGTTCTAAGTTTACCACATCACTTGTACTGGGTGGATACTGATTATTAAGTAGTAAGTAGGTCGATCTAAAAGATAAATCAATAGATCAATATATTTGTTGAATGGTGGATATATATTGATTCATGGAAGGAAGGAGGGAAGGAAAGAAGGAAGGAAGAAAGGAAGGAATGCAGTGGTTGTCCTAATTCTACGCACCTCTTTTGGGCCACACTTGTGTACCTAGGGCCAGATTCACAAAAGGGATACGACGGCGTATCTCCTGATACGCCGTCGTATCTCTGTTTCTATCTATGCGACTGATTCATAGAATCAGTTACGCATAGATATCCATAAGATCCGACAGGTGTAATTGTTTTACACTGTCGGATCTTAGGATGCAGTACCGCGGCCGCCGCTGGGGGGAGTTTGCGTCGTAAACCAGCGCCGGGTATGCAAATTAGGAGTTACGGCGATCCACAACGGATTTTCTTGTTCGCTACGTCGCCGCTAGTCTAGTTTCCCGTCGCAAAGTTAGTCGTCGTTTTGGGTGCCCTAACTTTAGTCAGCAATCGTATTGCTGTGTAAAGTATGGCCGTCGTTCCCGCTTCGAAATTTAAAATGTAACGTCGTTTGCGTAACACGTCCGGGAATACGGAAGTACGCTACACGCGTCGCCGTTCCAAAAAATGACGTCACGGCGCGCAAAGCACAACGGGAATTGCGAAACTGAGCATGCGCAGTAGGTCTGGCGTGGGAGCGCGCCTAATTTAAATGGCACACGCCAGAGGCCGCCGGCGTAGTTTTCATCGCAAGTGCTTTGTGAATCAGGCACTTGCGATGAAAACTTGCGGCGGTGTAACGTATCTACGATACGTTACGCCGCCGCGATTCTACGTGAATCTGGCCCCTAATGCTTAATGTGTCAGTTTATTTCGTAGTTTATTTTATCAGTTTATATTGAATTAGTCACATTCAGCTGGACTTGTTGTGTAAAGAAACATTACAGAACAATTCCAGTTGAACGTATCTAACAAATACTAGCTATACCACGAACTGGATAAATGAGAACCTTCCCCGATGTGAGTTTATCTTCAGTATGTCCTGCAGTATAGACTATTCTCATCTCCCTTATTTCTGTTTACTTTTGGAAAATTGATACTGTAGCACTGTCATTCTAGGTTTAGTCTAACAAATAAAAAATGGAAGGTGTAGGTAGAAAGATGGATGGGTAGACTGGCAGACAGGTACATAGATCAATTTGGTGTGTAAATGTATAGGGTATATTTTCTCCCCCATTAATTTGATTTAGGATTTGATCCTATACTAGCTAATTTGTCTTACTTGCAATATAAAATATTTCACTGAGACATCGCCTATTGCAATGAAGACTTATTTTGAGTTTTTTTTTCTAAATAATAAAGCTTGAGGCACCATGATTGATGGCTATCTTTATTTCATGGTGCATGATCTTACCACCTGCTGTATGTATAATATACCCAAGAATAGCTGAAGGGATGTTATGCTTCCTTTCCTTTGACACTGTCCATGGTTGGTTTTGGTTGCAAAAGGGAATGTCAAATAATGCACTGGAATCTGCATTTCCACAATAGATCTATATTTGTCACGATAGACAGACAGGCTCGTATTCGATACTACAGTGAAAAAAGACATTTACTATAACAAAAATTTGGTTTTAGGTGAATGACATCACATATTGGATTGTGATTGTTTATTTATATTTAAAGTAGATCTAAACCCAACCAATAAATGATCAATATTAAAAAGTTAATGTATTTTCAAATGTAGTTGTTTTTTTATCTGTAGGAATTATGAATCCTACCATGAAGATCCTTATTTTTTTTAAAAAGAAGAATGAATTTATTATTTTGCATGTAATAAGACATTTATATACATATGAAAATATGAAAATAGTAAAAAAATCTGCGCAATATACAGGTAAAACACAATCAGCAGCTATGCACTAGGATTCAATTTATAAATTCCTTAAGAGTCAATGTAAAGTAGATAGTGCAGCGCTAGAGGAATAGTCCAAATAAAGATCATCCAGGTGATTCTCTTATAAGTGACTGACAATATGAGGCATGCAGGTGATATAGCGTGGGTTAGCAGGAGACCTCCACCATTAGTAACAATGGCCGCTCACCTCACTGATAATAAAAAATCGCTTTCCCATAAGGGTCAATCCCAGGCATGTAACAGCATAATCCAAGCAGGAAAGGAATACATCTCAGGTAATATCAGCATGGATGGCAGATCTCAAGTAATATCAGCATGGATAGCAGCCATGGAATCCGATGTAAGAAAAACAAAACATAGTGTTTCTCCGCAATAACCAATATAACATTTAATAGTGAAAATACACTTACATAAAAAGCACTATATCCAGTGCTAGGAATCAAATGCAAACAAAAACGCACAGCATGGTCCGATAGATGGCAGCGGGTGACGTCACGTACTTCCCTACCGAACGTTGCGTCCCAGGGGCGGGACTTCTTCAGCGGATGTGTCACCTGCATGCCTCATATTGTCAGTCACTTATAAGAGAATCACCTGGATGATCTTTATTTGGACTTTTCCTCTAGCGCTGCACTATCTACTTTACATTCATATACATATGTATACATTGTCGGATTGTATTCGAATCACAAAATGGCTGGCGACTCGGATGCTCTTGAATAAAAGTCCTTTATTTAGTTACATGGGTACAAGCTATGCTGACGCATTTCGGCTAAGAAGCCTTCATCAAAGCATGCTTCTGAGTAGCCTGTAACCGTGTACCCATGTAACTAAATAAAGGACTTTTATTCAAGAGCATCCGAGTTGCCAGCCCTTTTCTGATTCAAGAATTGCATTTTGGGGCCTGAACGTTCTGGCTAGAGCACCGGTCCACAGTTCATAGATCACCATATTGGCAGTGGACCTGGGGTATCATTTTGCTTCTATTGTCGGATTATACCAGAAGAAAAAATACCGAAGAGGTTGTGGTCTACACAGAATACCAGCACGGTTAGGTGGTAAAAGGAGATTGGGTCCAAGGGCTCCATATTTTATCAAGGCTTCTTTGCCATGAAGATCCATGTTCAGACACTTCCTATTATTGCTGCCCTCTTAGGCCCCTTTCACATTGAGGTGTTATTCATGCGGTACAGCGCTAAAAATAGCGCTGCTATATCGCATGAATAAATCTTGCCCAGCAGGCTTCAATGTGAAAGCCCAAAGACTTTCACACTGAAGCGGTGCGCTAGCAAGACCGCTCCAAAAGTCCTGCTAGCCGCATCTTTGGAGCGGTATAGGAGCGTGGTGTTTACCGCTCCTATACCGCGCCTTCCCATAGAAATCAATGGAAAACCACGGTAATACCGCCCGCAATGCCCCTCTGCAGAGGCGCATTGCGGGCGGTATTAACCCTTTTTCGGCTGCTAGCGGGGGTTAAAACCTCACCGCTAGCGCCCGAATATCGCGGTAAATACAACAGTATACCGGCGCTAAAAATAGCGCAGCTATACCGTCACCGCACCTCCGCTGCCCAATGTGAAAGCAGCCTTATTATCAGGCTCCCTACCTCAAGGTGGTTTTGTACACTAACTACCAATTTTAAATTGGAGCTTTATATACTTTGCATTTGTGACCTCAATGGTCATCTTGCAGCATCTTTAATTGAGAACACTTCAAAACATATACCCAAATCTGCATTATCACCCTGTCCTGGTGAAATCTACGAGCAGTTGTGCTGACACACATTGCAAAGTCTTGGTCCACCATTATCAATTTCCAAGGTCACAATATTGATGTGACGTTAATATTGGGACAGCTGCATGCAGAACGTTGCTGAAAGAGGCTGGAGGAGATCAGCAGCAATGCGATGCAAAAAGATTGGGAAAAAAAAGAGTAAGCCCGGGTTCACACTGTGCTGCGGGAATGAAGCCGTGCGAGTTCAGCTAAACTCGCACGATTTCACGCCTGCTTGTCGGTCCCGATTTCGGCCACGATTACAGAGACATCTGTGCAGTTTTTTTTTTACAGATGTCAATGTAAATTGTGGGCCGAAATCGCAAAACGTAGTACAGAAACTACTTCTTGAAATGGGTGCAGCGCCGTAGACGCGGCATCGCACCGATTAGGACGGTGCCATTGCCGGCAAATGCCTTCGATTTGACATGCGATTTGACATGTCAAAACGCACCAGTGTGAACCAGGGCTCAACATTATTTTTAATATTACACAATGCGGACAGAAAACAAAATATAATTTGGGTGGTGTTTAGGTTTACTTTAACGCGGCAAGCAAAGTGTAGTAGCCTACAGCGAACAAACAGTAATACTTTAGATTTCTGACTATCTATCAATGAGAATTATTTTCTGTAGGTTACTGAACTCTGCTCATCGTTATTGCTCCATGCACCGTCTTATTAAATAAGCCCAATCATGTTTAAATTGCCATATACATATTACTCAGGCACACCTTTCCAAGTAAATGTTGCAATAGAGACAGTTCACAGCTAAAGCTACTGCCTAATCCTCGCCTGAGCTGTGCCACTAAAGCGTAGCTACTTTGCATGACATGATTTCAGGCAGTCTCTTAATAAAGAACATTGCAAGATGCCGAATGTGTGTTCGGACTTCCCAATCAATGGACAATGAGAAAATAACCAGGAGACAATGGTCCCTCTGCCTTGGTGTTAATTTGTGGGAGAAACTAGATTGCAGCGAACATCCTAATCCTCCTAATTTAAAAGACTCCTTCCTTTCTTCCTTTCTGGCTCGTCTTCTTTTGTTCTTGCAGAAAGAATGTGGGTTTTTTTTTTTTGTTTTTTAGGGATTTGGGTTTATGTTTTGAAGTGTTCTCAATTAAGGATGCTGCAAGATGACCATTGAGGTCACAAATGCAAGTATAAAGAGCTCCAATTTAACATTAGTAGTTAGTGAACAAAACCCCCTCGAGGTAGGGAGCCTGATAAAAAGAGGGCAGCAATGTATTAAAGATGCATTATTTGGGGAGCTGTGGCTATAATTTAAGGCCTAACAACAGGGTCAGACTGATTTCATTTCCCAGCACAGAGGTCATTCTCAGGCCTGGCTATGGTAACCCTTGTGCTCTCCATCTGTCTGTACTTGAAGCCAGGCGCTTTCAATAGGTCCTTGTGTCTTGTCTTCTTGGCTGAAAACAAATGACAACAATCTCCAGGCCCAGGCCTGTCTAAAGTGTTTTGCTTACGCTGACCACTGGCTGTCGGGCAATGTATTACACATGGAGACCCGCATGACTTAAAGGATTATCAAGAAATAGTGTTGCTGTCAAAACGTCTATTATTTTATTTGGTCTGTGGATTGGCACAGCTGGAAGCCACATATATATTCATATATACATGTGTGAGCAAAACAACACACACACACGTATTGTGCAAGATATATTGATGATTAAACTTATCATCCCAAAATGCTGCAGTTGCTCTAAATGTTGGGCACATACGCCAAATAATTAGGCCTTTTGTATATGGGCAAAAAAAGAAAAAAAGTGCAGCGTTTGTAGCCATGTAGTGTTTTTATTTATTTATTTATTTTTTAAAGGTGCAGGTATTCTACGGGACAGTGCATACCCCTGCATAAAGATATGTAATGCAGGAATGTGTTGAGACCTGTAAAAAAAAAAAAAAAAATTATGTTTGAGTGCACATAGGCCTGTTTACACAAACAAATACATATGAGTGCAGTGTTTTATGCGCATAGGCATATATATATATATATATATATATTAGTGCTGTCAAGCGATTAAAATTTGTAATCGCGATTAATCGCATTAATGTCATAGTTAACTCACGATTAATCGCGCGATTAAGGAGGTTCACCCTTTAAAACATTATTTTTTTTGTTTTCTTATTTATTTTTTTATTTTTTTATAATATTAAATTGTGTTTTTTAATTTTTTTACATATAGAACACTTTTATTGCTGTCACAAGGAATGTAAACATCCCTTGTGACAGCAATAGGTGGTGACAGGTACTCTTTATTAAGGGATCGGGGGTCTAAAAGACCTCCGAGCCCTCCTTTGCACTTCAAAGTATTCAGATCGCCGAAAACGGCGATTCTGAATACCGTGTACTTTTTAAAATCCGGCGCCATTGGCAGCCGAGAAACCCGGAAGTGACGTCATGACGCCGCTTCCGTGGTTTCAATGCGGAGACTGAATCAAAGCCGCTTACGGCTTAGTGTCAGTCTCCAACCTGGACACAGAAGGCGGCGGATCTAGGATCGGGTCTCCCGGTGGGACGGGAGGCCCGGTCAGAGCGGCGAAAGGCGGCGGGAGGGGGGGGGGATGTCCCCTCCCGCTCCTCCGGCATAACAACCGAGCGGCTGAGCCGATCGCCCGCATAGAGCCGATCGCCCGCTCTAAACAACGGTACCGGGATGATGCCTGCGGCTGCAGGCATCATCCCGGTATAACCCCCGAACGCCGCCTCGTTAATCGCGCGATTAAAAAATTGACGGCGTTAACATGGGTTTGCGTTAACGCCGTTAATAGCGCGTTTAACTGACAGCACTAATATATATATATATATATATATATATATATATATATATATATATATTAAAAAAAAAATACGTGTAGTGACACTTATGTGTAAACACTGGGGTGGATTCAGGTAGCAATTGCGTCTGCGTAACCATAGTTACACAGCGCAATTGCTTAGTTGCTCCGGCGTAACGACTTTTCTGTATTCAGAAAGCTCGTTACGCCGACTGCAGCCTAAGATATGACTGGCATAAGGCTCTTATGCCGTTGTATCGTAGGCTGCATTCTTACGATGGCCGCTAGGGGGCGTTCCCGTAGTGGTCAGCGTATAATATGCAAATTGCATACTAACGCCGATTCACAACCCTACGCGAGCCCTGCGTACGCAGTTTACGTCGTTTCCGTTCGTCGGGTTCCACGTAAGGCTGCTCCTGCTATTAGCAGGGGCAGCCAATGCTACGTATACCCGTCGTTCCCGCGTCGCAGATTTAAAATTTAACGTTGTTTGCGTAAGTGAATCGTGAATGGCGCTGGACGCCATTTACGTTCACTTTGAAGCAAATGACGTCCTTGCGACGTCATTTGCCGCAATGCACGTCGGGAAAGTTTCCCGACGGAGCATGCGCACTACGTTCGGCGCGGGAACGCGCCTAATTTAAATGATCCACGCCCCCTACGGGATCATTTAAATTACGCGCCCTTACGACGGGCAGTTTTAAGGAGCGCCCGCGCAAATTACGTAGCTACTGCTTCATGAATGAAGCGTAGCGCAGATAATTTGCATAGGCGCAGGGTAAAAACGGTATGCTGCGCCTCCGTAAGAAGTGCGCAGCGGTACCTGAATCTACTCCACTGTATCAGAAGCTGTATAAAGCAGCGCTTACGGTACATATGTGTATAAACAAGCATATAATTTAAATGAATAAATGAGTGAGTGACCACCCTATATGTGAATAAACAAATAAAAGTGCAACAAAAGTATATAGGTGAATAAATATATACATATGCACAAAAATGGAACAAAAGTCTTTTAATCCGTGAACTTGATGAGTGAAAAGTGAAACTAAAGTTCATAAGTGATAACTTCTTAAAAGGTCTTCAGATGTTCTTCCACCACACCAAAGTGTTAAAGTGAATCCACCACCCTTCAGAAATGCGCACTCACCGCAACAATGTGCCTCACACTCTCGTGTTTTGGCAAATGAGCTTAAACAGGATGCCTCAGATCAAATGAGTAGGAATCGGTTCCAAAGCAGTGGAATACAAGAGGGTTGCCACATAAATAATACAGGAGAAAGTGCACAATAGTGTAATACTGTAAAGCAACTTTAATAGACACCAAACGAAAATCATCCAAAATATGCACTCACAAACAATCTCTTTTAACCAAGCAGTGTATCACTCCAAAATAGATCAAAGTGTTGCAAAAGGAAAACTTCTCCAGATGAACCAGTGGCCACGGTGGTGTAATGGGATAGATGCTGTAGTGGGTGCCTGTCCTCGCTCAAAATCGTTCCACGTCCGAACAGTCCAGGAAAGACTATAGTAGTGACCACGCCCCGACATGTTTAGTCACGTGGACTTAATCATGGGAATTATATATATATATATATATATATATATATATATATATATATATATTAGGGCTGTTATCGATTAAAATTTTCGTGTTCGATGAATCGATTTTTTTTTATCGATTCATCAACTAATTTCGATTAATTATAACGCACATACAGATCCAACTACTTTTAGCTGATCTCCTTGCATTGCAACTCTGCATTAGTCAGTGGTAAATGTGGTATACACTATATACAATCACCCGACACTAATTAGTTCCCACAATCAGGGCCGGATTAACAATGGGGCTGATGGAGCTGCAGCTCCAGGCCCCTTTCTCAAGATAGGCCCATTTGCCCAAAAAAAAAAAAAAAATTTTTTTTTTTTTTTCTAAGATCGAATTTGGGGGGTTGTAGCTCGATGACCAGAGGTCACAGAAACCCCACATTTGGGGGTAGGCATGGGAAGAGCTACCCCACAACTGGTTAAAATATGGGATGGCTATCATTTATGGTTCCGGAGATACGGGCCTGCTAGCACAGCCTGTCAGAAGCTACATTCAGAGCGGCCAATATAAATACAAGCTGACACACTGCAGCAGACTTATTAGGATCACAGGGCTTCTAATAATTATTTGTATATTACTCATGGTAATTAACCCCTTGCCACCCAGGCCAATTCTGACACTTCTCTACTACATGTAAAAATCATCATTTGTTTTTTGCTAGAAAATTACTGTATGGTGGTCTTTGCACTTTTTATGTTGCAGGGTACAGAGCTGCACGATTCTGGCTAAAATGAGAATTGCAATTTTTTTGCTTAGAAGATAGATCACGATTCTCTCACGATTGTTGCGGCGTAACATCATCTTTCACATTAAAAAAAAAAAAAAAAAAATGGGCTAACTTCACTGTTTTGTTTTTATGGTTTTTATTATTCATTGAAGTGGGAAAATGCAGTGTGACATAAAATATTGCAGCAATAGCCATTGTATTCCCTAGAGTCTCTGCTAAAATATATATAATGTTTGGCAGTTCCAAGTAATTTTCTAGCAAATAATATTGCTTTCTAACTTAAGAAACAAGTGTTGGACTTTAAGAGCCGGTTCACACTGGGGCGATCCGACTTCCAGCGCGACTTCCAGAGGCGATTCCAACACGACTTGAATGTGAACCACAGGGCGATCTGGGGAGATTTACAACACGACTTGAAGTCGTCTCCAGGACAGGAGACTTTCCAGTGGCCAATAAAACAACCATCAGCTCTCCTCTGGGAGAGGGAGGGGGAGGGAGAGGTTTGCCTGAGAAATGTATGTTATCTTCCTAGAAAGTAGCTTCAGATAAGACAGTGATCCGACTTCTGAGGCGACTTCCATTGAAATCAATGGGTACAAATCGCCTGCAAGTCGGATTGAAGTAGTACAGGAACTTCTTCTGAAGTCGGATCGCCTTGAGTCGTGTGTATTAACACTGCTCCCATTCACTTCCATTGTTTTTCTCTACAGCACGACTTGGGACGACTTGAGGCGACATGAAGTCGGATCGCAAGTCGCCCCAGTGTGAACCGGCTCTAAGTGGTTAAATTTAGTTACAATGTTAGTTAGTTACAATGTTTCATTTTGTTTACAAACTTCGCAGACTGCCCAGATTTGTTCTTTACACACAGAAGTGTATCCCTTTGATCTAAGAAGGAAGCATTAGTTACAATGTTTCCTGTTAAATACTTGGCAGACTGCCCAGATATTTTCTTTTGACAGCTGAAAGTCTCTCCACATGTTATATGAAAGAATCAGCAAACTCTGCATTGAAGATCGTCAGGGGGGTTGAATCGAGATCACGATTTTTTTAACGATTAATTGTGCAGCTCTAGGACGGTATTTGCGCAGCAATTTTTCAAACATGTCTTTTTGGAAAAAAAAATTTCATTCATTAAAAAAACACTAGTTAGTTAAGTTAGCACAATTTTTTTGGTATTCTAAGCGATGCTTTACATTTTTTTAGGTTACATGTTTAGAGTTACAGAGGAGGTCTAGTACTAGAATTATTGTTCTCGCTCTAACGATTGTGGCGTATGTAACCTGTGTGTATCTGGCTCTGATACTACCAGTGCCTACCCCAGCCACTGACTAGTATCTCTCCCCAGCCTGTCCCCCCACACCCTCTCACCTGCTGACCTGTGGATGGGGGAATCACTCCTGCAGTGTTATTGTGTTCTGCCAGTGCGTACAATGATCAGTGTTGCTAACTTTAGCTGGCAGCACTGATTGTTTTAAGAAAAAAAAACAGGCTGGTTGTACTCAAGTTGATTAATAGATTGACTTGTGTAAAACCAGCTAGCCCATACATAGATTGACTATGGCTGGTCTCTGCATAATTGGCGTAATTTCAATCCATGTATGACCCGCTTAACCACTACTCAGTCCCTAAATATCCTTCCACTCCTGTACATAGTGCTCACTGTCATACTCTCCACACTCCTCTCCTGTACATAGTGCCCACTGTCATACTCTCCACACTTCTCTCCTATACATAGTACCCACTGTCATACCCTACACACTCCTCTCCTGTACATAGTGCCCACTGTCATACCCTCCACACTCCTCTCCTATACATAGCGCCCACTGTCATACCCTTCACACTCCTCTCCTGTACATAGTGCCTGCTGTCATACACTTCTCTCCTGTACTTAGTGCCCACTGTCGCACCCTCCACACTCCTCTCCTGTACATACTGCTCACTGTCATACCCTCCACACTCCTCTCCTATACATAGTGCCCACTGTCATACCCTCCACACTCCTCTCCTATACATAGAGCCCACTATCATACCATCTACATTCCTCTCCTGTACATACTGCCCACTGTCATACCCTCCACACTCCTCTCCTGTACATACTGCCCCATCATACCCTCCACACTTCTCTCTGGTACGTACTACCCTCTGTCATACCCCCTCACTCTTCCTGTACATACTGCTCATTGTCATACCCTTCACACTCCTCTCCTGTACATAGTGCTTTTTTCCGTACCCTTTGTACTCCTCTCCTGTACATAGTGCCCACTGTTAGACCCTCCACATTCCTCTCCCTCACCTGCACATACTTCCCACTTATATACCGTCCATACTCCTCCCCTATGTCACTTACCCACAAAAACAGTTCTTTAAAATTATACTGAATATCCTCAATGTTACCAGCTCTAAAATGGACACACTTTTGTTAGTTCAACTAAAGGAAATATCAGTTCTCATATTTGTTCTGCCCCATTATTAGTACTCATTTAATTTTGTGATTACTACTATGATGTATAGAGGAACATCGGGGATCTCAGCTACTCTAAATATAGCACTTATATAAAAAAGTGGCCCTGAAAATATTTTTTAAATGGTGGCAACTATGCACTTAGGCACTGCCCAAGGGCCACCGTCCACCGGGTCAGTAGGGGGCCCCATGAGAGGCTCCTGGGATCCTGTGATAATAAAGCGGTAGTAAACTTTCCTGACATTACTACTTTTTAGAGGCCCTGGGGTAGGTTATGCCACAACGTACAAGTATGCACAGCATATTAGCACATTAGTGTACACTTCAATTTTCAGACTGAGCCCTCCAGTGCTGCGATGAATCAGGCGGGGCCCGGGCACTTCCATCTTCACCCGGTCTTCCTTCTGGGTTCTGTGCCTTTGGTCACTTGCCTTGGCTGGGCTGCGTTCATGTCATTCCCACGCATTTATTTATTATTTATTATTTATTAGACCCCATTCACACCTCCGCGCCAGCCGCTCGTGCCGCTGAAGGGGAGAATTCCCATTGCTGTCTATGAGATGGTTCACATCTCATAGACGCCGTACACCTGCGGCATGAAAAAAAGTCCCGGACCCTTTTTTCAGGCGGCATTGGCGTTCGGCCATACAAAGCAATAGGAAGGATTTGTAAAAAAAAAGTTACACTATTCGCGGCAAAATACGCCGCGTACGCGGCGTTACTTGTCGCGGAGGTGTGAATGCAGCCTAAAAGGCCCCACCAAAATCCTCAGCACCAGGCCCATGATGTTCTTAATCTGGCCCTGCCCACAATCCATGACTGAACTCCACAGTTCACACAAATACGTTTTTGTATTCAAACTGTAGCACTGACGTAAGCCATTTTTTCTTAATAAACTTTAAGAAAAACTTAGAAAGTTAGTTTAACTTTAATTATAGAACTTACCTAGTATATTGACTGTCAGTCACTTTATATTAGGCAAGTAGGCACCACTTTAGTCAGTCACGCAGACATACCAGAGTGTTTACATTTTCTGGAAGCAGACATGATCGCATTTTATTGACAATATACCCTGAAGAACTGAACAGTCTTTCGCACGGAACAGATGTTGCCGATACACAATTTTGATCGATCAAAAGAATTTAAGATTAGTCGAGGAATTAATCTTTAATTTCCCCAACCCATATATATATATATATATATATAGCGGTATGGTTTTTCACTAAATTTGGGCCTCTGTTCCAGCCATGGCTTTACTGTGAGTGACCACTATTGTTGTCTGGGGTGCTGTTACCATCCCAGGCCAAGGGTGGCAACAGTCAGGTCAAGGTGTTTTGGGTGTTCCCCTTTGGCAGCCAGAGAGAGTTGATCGTCCCGCTGTGCATGCTGGGGAGGAGTACTTAAGGGACAGCTGTCATTAGTCTGGGGTGGTCGTCGATCCTGGGTCTGTCGTCCCATCACCCCGTGTGTGGCCCTCCTGGCCGGGGGTGCATGTTCAAGTGTTCCTGACTCCGGGACCACGTTGGTCCAGGGTTGTGATCTACTAAGTAGGCCCAGTAGTCAGACTGGGTCTACACTTGCGGAGTGGTCCTAGGCAGAAAAACCTGACAAAGGGGATTTAGCTGGAATTGCGCTTTAACTTTTACGAATCGCTTTAAAGAAGATCTTGTTGTGGAATTCAGTCAAGACCACTTATGGTGAACAGAACAATGTTTATTAGGACATACACGTGCATGGGACATTCTCCAGGGAAGAATGCTGGAAGTAGGTGTTCTGTGAGAAAGGTATTTATATGGTATATGTAGATACTGTACCTCCAGGAAAACTTGATAGAACAGGTTGCTAAAAGTGATCGTCACATTATGCATAACAATATGTCAGGTGCAAGATAAACAAGATAACCTTTGACATGTCCAGAATAACCTATGACATGCCATCAGGTGGAAATTGCAATAAACAGTTACACATTACTCTGTAAATTATCATGAGAAGTAATAGAGAGTTCATGACACAAAATCAAACCACTGCCTAAAGCAGTAGTAAATTCACTGGTGATTTTTTTATTTTTTTAACCTGCAAGGGAAAGTTATAATGTGCTAGTATGGATTGCACACTAGTGCATTATGTGAAACTTACCTTAAAACAAAGCCCTTCCAGTGGCAATCTGTCACCGCTGACAGGGCTTCCATCTTCACCCATCTTCCTTCCAGGTTCATGGGCTCTGACTGTGTGACGGGCCGGAGCCGCAATGACGTCACTCCCGTGACATGCACACGGAAGCTGCCATTTATGGCACAGGACTCTGCACGCTCCCATGATGTCACCTGCTGCATGTACAGTAAATATCTCCAAAACGGTGCACGTTTAGGAGATATTTACAGTTACTATAGGTAAGCCTTATTATAGGTAAAAATTATAGGTAAAAATACATGTCTGGGAGTTTACTCCTACTTTAACTCTTTATCACTCGATTGGCTTTGGCCAATTATAGCTCAGGGGGTTTAGTACACGCCCCACACTATAAAAGGCCGCCTGCAGGTCGGCCTTGTGTAGTGTGTTGCGGTGGTTAAGAGAGGACAGAAAGAGAGAGAGAGAGTGTAATTTTTTGTAGGTAGATAGAGCAGGCAGGCTAGTCAGTTAATTTTACAGTGTGTAGAGGATATATATATATACACCCCAGGTGTTGTACATATATTTATACACTGTATAGTTTAGCTAGATCAGTTCTTCCTAATTTACTGGCAGGCAGGTGATTGTGCTAGCTGTAGTATTCTTACATGGTTTATTGCCTGTGTCCTCTGTAGTTTGCACCTAAAGCTACTTGGTGTGTACTGGCCGTGTGCTCTGTAGTTTGCACCTAAAGATTCAGGAGTAGTGATTTTAATGATGCTTAAATAAAAAATAAAATAAAAATTCCTTTAAATATTGTACCTGCTGGGTGTCTATAGTATGCCTGTGAAAACGTCTTTGAGAACCCGGGTCTTGCCCGAGGGAACATGTATCAATGGAAAATTACCGTTTTTAAAACTTTTTTCCATTGATACATGTTCCCTGGGGCAGGACCCGGGTTCTCAAAGACGTTTTACGACAATAACTTGCATATTAGGCTTTAAAATGAGCACTTTTGAATTCAAACGTTCGAGTCCCATAGACGTCAATGGGGTTCTAAATGTTCGCGCGAACGGTCCGTTCGAAGGTTCTGGTGCGAACCGAACGGGGGGGGGGGGGGGGGGTGTTCGGGTCATCCCTATTCACAGTAAAAGACTGACTGAATGATCCAATTCATAAGTGCCAATTTATTTTCTGTATAGTATACTGATTCATAAACTTCTAGGTCGGCTTTAGATGTCATCCACATCAGGGGACAATCTCACATCTATGGATAGGAAAGAAAGCTCCAACCAATATTTTTGGGGAATTGGCAGGCTGCACATAAAGCGTGTTGGTATTGTTACCCCTAGAAGCTGGGGTAACTGGTAACTGGCTACCCCACCCTCACCTGTAAAGACCATACACAGCTCTTTAATCCTATGCACGACTTCATTGCAGAAGAAAGCATTCGGTCCACATGCAGGAATCTCCCTGCAATAATGAACGCCTCTGGCTACCGGCCTCATTATGCTACAGAAATGGCTCAATGATCACAAGCAGTGCTTGAATTCAGGAACATTGCTTGCAATTATTGGGCTCTCTTTACCCTAAAATCAACCTCTTGTTGACAGTTTACTTATAAACTGATTTCAACAAGGGGTTAATCTCATGCTACTACGCAATTAGAAATCTCGCTGTAGCTGATCCCTTAAGTAGTTTGATCACATATAAGAGAGACTTGGCAATCATGTATCAGCCTCTATCTCTTTATAGAAAGTTCGAGTTTAAATGACAGCAGACAGGAGCTGGAGAAGAGATTGTTTGAACAGGAGTCCATCGGAGAGGCCTGTGAAGAGCTAATCTTATCTCATAGCTGTGACAAACTGTAACCAGAGAAAGCCACTGGGTGACAAATTGCCATCCATACCATTGTCTCACGAAAGACAAACTCACATTCCCCCTATGTCCCTGCAATAATCAGGGGCATTTTCTTACATAATGCAGAGTGGTCTACATAAATACCAAATTAAAAATCTCTATATTGTATAGACATGTGCACACTGAAATATTTTGTTTCGTAATTTCGTTTTCGTCCGAAAAATATATTTATTTAGTTACTCCTGAAATTCGTTTTTATTTCTTTATTTTTTCGTAAAAAAAATGCACTTGTCTGAAAATCCAAATTAAGGTTGAATCTGTCATTGAAGGCTTATGGTGTCTGTCGAAAAAAAAAAAAAGAAGATTCGACAGAATCTTTTAAAAAAAAAAAAAAAAAAATGTTTTCGACTCTTCATGTCTCTCTATGTCGAATCTTTTCTCTCTATGTCAAATCTTTTCTCTCTATCATCAACTCACGACTCGACTACGCAAACTCCCTCTACTTAGGACTACCGAAATACCAGATGTCACGTCTACAAGTCGTCCAGAACACGGCAGCCAGACTGGTAACAGGTAAAAAGCCGTGGGAATCAGTCTCACTGATCTTGAGGTCCCTCCACTGGCTGCCCGTACAGGACCGGGTGACATTCAAGACACTCAAACCACAAATGTATACAGGGTAACGCTCCCCAATACTTAAGCGAGAAAATAAAACCCTACGTCACCAAGCGCGTGCTCCGGTCAACCAACCAAAACCTTCTCCAAAATCCTAAATCCCGCTACTAATCGAAGGGAGAACGTAGATTTTCGGTCTAAGGACCACGGCTCTGAAATGCTCTACCCACTACCATCCGCTTGGAGGAAAACCATCAGGCTTTTAGGAAAAAAATTAAAGACCCACCTCTTCTGAAAGACCGGTACGACTCTGAATGCCAAGCGCCTTGAGGCGATTAAGTTCGCATTTGTTGCACTATACAAGTTACTCACTCACTCACTCTATGTCAGGGGTGTCCAAACTTTTTTGAAAGAGGGCCAGATTTGATGAAGTGAACATGCGTGAGGGCCGACCATTTTGCCTGACATTCTTTGAACCATTAAAATTCGGTGTAAGTGTGTTCATCCGAGCACTAATACGGCAATTTTGTATATCCAGCACAATGGGATCGCGCTGGATATTGTCGCTGTAAAACTGTGCTTCTCACGCTCACCGCCCCCACGAGATGCAGCGCATCCATAGGAATGTATTGCGTGCGGCAAGTGGGAGGAGCGACAGAGCTCAGCGCTGGGCTCCCGCGGCCAATGTCGGTCTGCCTGACCGCGATTATGTACAATATCGCGGTCAGGTACTGTATATATATTTTTTGAAAACCAAGCTCATCTTACCCTGTGTGGAGCTTGGGGGGGCCACAAAAGTGATAGAAGCAAATTGCAAGTGGGGGCCGTATAAAACCGAGACGCGGGCCGCAACTGGCCCGCGGGCCGGACTTTGGACATGCCTGCTCTATGTCGACTCTTCTTCATGTCTCTATAATGTCGAATCTTTTCTCTCTATGTCGACTCTTCTTCATGTCTCTATAATGTCGAATCTTTTCTCTCTATGTTGAATCTTTTCTCTTTATGTAGAATAATTTTGGACTAACAGAGTTAAGGTTAGGCACATTCGACTGCAACAAAAACGAAAATTAATGTCGGATCTTTTGGTTTTCGTTTTCTGTGATTTAGTTATCGTTTGTTAAAACGATAACAAAAATACCTGAAATTCGGACCAAGATGCATTCGGACGAACACAAATGCACATGTCTAATATTGTTTTAGTCCTGTAAAACATATAAGCTTGATGCTGTGTTATCAGTCTTCATGTATAATAAAAAGTAAAAAATAAAAAGTTTATAATTATATAAGTACTGTAGATGGGGTAAACATGATTGCTGATTACATATGAACGAAGCCACAAACCACTTGCCGACCACCTAACTGTAAATATACCTCCTATACCTTTGACATGAAATACTGTTGTTATGGCAGCAGCTAGCTGACATAACCCCGGTATCTTTTTTTTCGTTAGGCGGCCGGCTTTCAAAAAGTGAGGCCAGCTTTCAAAAAGATCCCAGCGTCAAAATCACTTTTGCATGCGGCAGGAGAGGTGCCACCACCATGTTTCACGGTGGGGAAGGTTATGGGGAAGGTGATGTGCAGATTTAGTTTTCCGCCACACATAGCGTATTGCTTTTAGGCCAAAAAGTTACATTTTGGTCTCATCTGACCAGAGCACTTTCTACCACATGTGGCAAACTGCAAACGGCACTTCTTATGGCTTTTTTTCAACAATGGCTTTCTTCTGGCCACTCTTCCATAAAGGCCAGATTTGTGGAGTGCACAACTAATAGTTGTCCTGTGGACAGATTGTCCCATCTGAGCTGTGGGTCCCTACAGCTCCTCCAGAGTTACCATAGGCCTCTTGGTTGCTTCTCTGATTAATTCTTTCCTTGACCGGCCAGTCAGTTTAGGTGGACAGTCATGTCTTGGGAGGTTTGCAATTGTGCCATACTCTTTCCATGTTCGGATGATAGATTGAACAGTGCTCCGTGAGATGTTCAAAGCTTGGGATCATTTTTTATAACCTAGCCCTGCTTTAGACTTCTCCACCTTAATCCCTGACCTGTCTGGTTTGTTCCTTGAAAGACAAAAACAAAACATTCCATAGCTCAACTCACCAAGCAGTCTGCCAGCTGATCAAATTAACCTGTCCATCAGGGGTTTCGTTAGCACGCATTTTCAAACCCATGCGTAAGCTGAAAGGCCTCTTCACGGCACCCTGTGCAGTCCTAATGCTACTGAATTTAAAGGCGTCTCCACAATGGAAGCACATGAACTAAATGGATAGATGAGGGGCAGGTGGGCCTGGAGGCAGCCCAATCCCCCTTAAAGGAACAGGAGCACATTGGACACCCAGCAGTAGCTCAGTGGCAGCGAAGGTGCCCAGTCTGTCTCCGGACCATATTTACACCAGCAGGGCCACCATCAGGAATTATGGGGCCCCTTACACAGCTTTAGGCGTGGGCCCCCTGGAGCAGAGAACCAGGGGGGGTGCTGCCGCCTGAAATTGAGAAGCGGGGGGGCTGCTGCGAATTGAGAAGCAGGGGGGGCCCTTTATAAAAAAAAGAAGAAATAAAGAAAAATATATATAAAAAAAGGGGGTAGCCATCCGGGGCCCTGGGGACCTCTGGGCCCTTTAATAAACATAAAAAAAGAAATAAAACAAAATATATTTTTTTTTTAAAAAAAGGGGGATGCCATCTGGGGCCCTGGGACCTCTGGGCCCTTTAATAATAATAATAATAAATATATATATATATATATATATATATATATATATATATATATATATATATATATATATATATATATATATAAAATTATAAAAAGAAATTACAAAAAAAGGGGGGTTGCCATCCCCAAATTGTCCCTGCCCCCACCTATACCTGGCCTGGTGTGTTCTTTGGCCTTCATGATGCTCTTGGTTCACTAAGGTTCTCTAACAAACCTCTGAGGGCTTCACAGAATAGCTGTATTTATACTGAGATTAAATTACACACAGGTGGACTCTATTTACTAATTAGGTGACTTCTGAAGGAAATTGGTTCCATTAGATCCTAGTTAGGGGCATCAGAGTAAAGGGGGCTGATTACAAATGTACGGCACACTTTTCACATATTTATTTGTAAATAAAATTGAAAACCATTTATCATTTTCTTCCACTTCACAATTATGTGCCACTTTCTGTTGGTCTATCACATAAAATCCCAATGAAATACATTTATGTTTTTGGTTGTTACATGACAAAATGTGGAAAATTTCAAGGGGTATGAATACTTTTTCAAGGCACTGTAAATAAATCCTAGTGTACATAGACATCAAACTGGCTTACTGGTCAGTTCAGAACACAGCTACGTGTAATAATCATCTTAACCACTTCTGGGCCAAGCCTTCATGATGCTGTTTGATCCCTAAGGCTCTCTAACAAACCTCTGAGGGCTTCACAGAACAGTTGCATTCATACAGAGATTAAATTACACACTCTGGCCCAGATTGTCAAAGGCGTTACGACGGCGCAACACCATTTGCGCTGTCGTAAGTCCTAATCTGGCCCCGGGTATCTATGCGACTGATTCTTAGAATCAGTTACGCATATATTCCCATTCAATCTGACAGGCGTAAGGCTCTTACGCTGTCAGATCTTGAATGCAATTTTTTTTCCCGCCGCTAGGTGTCGCCGACGTCGTTTTCCCCGTCGCTTATGTAAATTAGCAAATTACGACGATTCCCGAACGTACGCGCGCTCGACGCAGAGAATTTACGACGTTTCCGTAGCCTTTGCGACGCGTAAAGTTGCCCCTGGGTCTATGTGGAGCAGCCAATGTTAAGTATGGCCGTCGTTCCCGCATCGAAATTTAAAAAATCTACGTTGTTTGCGTAAGACGTTCGTGAATGGCGCTGGACGCCATTTATGTTAACGTCTAAGCAAATGACATTGGTGCGACGTCATTTAGCGCGATGCACGTTGAGGTAATTTACCCGACGGAGCATGCGCAGTACGCTCGGCGCGGGAACGCACCTAATTTAAATGGTGCCCGCCCCATTTGAATTGGGCGGGGTTGCGCCGAGTGCTTTTACGATACAACGCCGCAAGTTTACAGGTAAGTGTTCTGAGAATCAGGCACTTACGCTGTAAACCTGCGGCGGTGTAACGTAAATCACATACGTTACGCTGCCCAGGAGCAACGTAATTATACATCAGACAGGAGGCTCATATCTTATGCATTAATCCTTCTTTATTAATGCTCACAGCAGAAGTGTAAAACATCTAACGTATGTAATAAAAAGAAAAAACTGGTAGAACCACACCTCCCAGCAGTCCCATGGCCTAAACCACTCCCATACTAGTCTCTATAAATGGACTGCTTTCATCTAGGATCTTCCTCTTTCTTTCTGCTCACGGCGGAGCAAGTTAAGTATCACCAAATGATTTGATATATATTGATACTGATATTGATAATATGTTATTTGTCATTATATATATCTTTCATAGTACGGTTTACAGATAACCTTGCCTTACCACCCAAGGCTTCATTCACCAAAAAATTTTCTTTGCATCCTCTTTTACCGCTATTTCCTCTCACCTGTCTAACTCTTTTTCTGTGCAGTACTACATTACCCTGTTCCGCTGGGACCGCGATCGTCAGCGGTCTCCAGCGGCCATACGCATCCTCTCTCTTTACCTGCCTTCCTTCTCCCATGCGGCGCGCCATCTTGGGCATGTTCCCCCTCCTCTCCCCTCTGTAGAACGAGCGCGCGTCGCCAAGGAGGCGGATCCACCGCCTCGCTCTATCCCCGCAGAGCCGCCCCCGCCGTCCTATCACTTCACGTGCTGGACTCGGGAGGCGGGTCCCCTCGGTCTTTTCAGCCAATGGACGCCTGGGAGCCGTAGTCTCGCGAGACTTCGCCCCCAGAGCGCAATCGATCCCAGGCTCTCCTCCCGTCGCATGCCAGTCAGCGCTGGTGACCGGAGGGAGAGCCTGGTATAGTTCTCTGCCACAAATTCTGCCATAATTTTGTCCTGGGAATTTTATTCCCATCCATACCCTGTGCCCACAATTCTCTCCAAACTTCCTATTAGAATCTCTAAGTACTACAGAGCCATCGCTCTCTATTTATATATATTTCCTCAAACCGCAGCTGTCTCTCACTAACATGACAGAGGAAGGTTCCCCCTCCCCATTAGAGCAGGACTTGGTTCTAGAACCAACTCATCTCCTTAGTACAACCCAACTACAGGACATCATTAACCAATCTGTCCAAGCAGCACTGACAATAGCTGCCGCTTCCGGACCATCCCAATCCACTCATCCCCCTGTGCCCGTACCCCTCGGCACAGAACCGACCACAAAGAAAGGAAAATCTTCCTATAAAAGGAAGAATGTGGTGACGGTTTATGACTCCCCGGCAGGGGAAGCTAATAATATGCGGCGAGCAGATCCTTCCACGGACTGCCACCCCACGCATCCCACAGATCCCTTTCAACCTCTGAGCCTCAGAGAGTCAACAAAAAGGCACGGTTTAGCTAAGAGAGCCAAACCAGACTCATACGTTTTAGAGTCGGACGACGATTCATCCGCCGAGTCGGATAAATCAGATGTCTCAGGATCTGATTACTATGAGGAAGAGGATGCGGGGGCTTCGGCAATCCTCCCGGATGCCAACCCTGACGACCAGGGCAAAGACGTACTAGACGCCATGGGGGAACCCCTATTTAACCCGGACACCATTTCCCATCCTCGCTCCGGGGACTGGTCCCCACTGCCCCACGTGTCCCAATATGTAGAACTCTGGGCACGCAAAACTTTGGATAAATCCAATCAAAATAAGCTTAGAGCGGAGTGCCCCCGCCCGCATATCCCCATGAAGGCGGTTGTCACACCTACAGTGGACCCCATTTTAATGAAATACCTGCTGAAAACAGGTAAAATGCCTAAGAAAGGGATAGACCGGTCCTTTACAAGTATCCAAGACCGCATCCTGGACCTGTTCGGGCCTTTGACCAAAATTCTGAACTTAGCGGAACAATCCGCGACGACAGGCCAAGGGGTTGACCTAACACAACTTCGCGGTTGGGCCCAAAGAGCCATATGCCTTACGGGCAATGCCAACACCGCCTGTTCAGTTGAACGCAGGCGCTCTATACTCATGCGCCTCGACCCACAGCTAGCCCATCTGGCGGAGTCCGAGCCAGGCCCCTCAGCAGGGGGCATGCTTTTTGGCGAGTCCTTAATAAAGGACATTAATAAATTTGTCGGTATGTTCAACAGCCTGGATAAGGCACAAACATCCCTGAAAAAACCCAACAATGCCAGAGTTTTTCCCCGGGCCGGCAGATACAGGGGCCGCTCTGCCGGCTGATACAACTCGGGCAGACCCTTCCAGAGGTCTTCCGCTCAAACGCACTATACTCAGGCTCCCACCCACTATACCACCACCGCACAACCGGCACCATTCTTCCCTCCCCGTGGGAGACCCTGGAGGGGACGCGGCCAAAGAGGATACCCTCGTTCACGCCCGTATTCCGGTGAGTACCACACCCATTCCCTTCCCCCTCATACCGGTGGGAGACCGCCTAATGTTTTTTACGCTCGCCTGGTCTGCGATTACGGCAGACTCCTGGGTTCTGAATACAGTAACAGGTTTCCAAATAGACCTTGTGTCCCCACCGACTCTGGGGATATTGCCACCCCCTATCCATTTTTCAGAAGAAAATGTGACCCTCATAGACACCGAACTTCGGGAATTGATAGCCAAACATGCGGTCACCGAAGTCACCACCCCATCACCGGGTTTCTTCAGCAACCTCTTCCTAGTCAAGAAGAAGGGGGGGGGTTATCGCCCGGTCATAAACCTCCGGGACTTGAACCAACATGTCGCCTATCGACATTTCAAAATGGAAGGCATTCACTGCCTCCGAGACCTACTCACCCCCGGGGACTGGTTAGTGAAGGTGGACCTAAAGGACGCCTACCTCACAGTTCCCATGCACCCGGACTCCCAACATCTCCTCCGTTTCAGATGGTGGGGTCGCATCTGGCAATTTACGTGCCTACCGTTCGGCCTGTCCTCAGCCCCATGGTGTTTCACCAAGCTGCTGAAACCGGTCGTGGCAGCGTTGAGGAGCAGGGGAGTGCGTCTGATCATCTATCTGGACGACCTCCTCATACTAACTCACTCCAAGAATATGGCCTATCGCCATATGAATTGGACCATCGACCTGTTTCAAACCCTGGGCTTCATTATCAACCGAGAGAAATCGGTTCTCGTCCCGGCTCAGGAGATGGAATTTCTGGGTTTCTCGATAGACACCCACCTCGCTATCCTTCGACTACCCAGCGCGAAGCTGGCCCTAATCCGAAAAGAGATCAGGGCGGTTTTGCGCAAAGGTTTCCTATCCCTACGCATCCTGGCACGCATAGTGGGCCTATTGGCTGCGTCCATTCAAGCCATCTTTCCGGCTCCCTTACATTACCGAGCCCTCCAGAGGTTAAAAATCCTACACCTGCGTCAGGGCCTTCGCTACGCGGACGAAGTGTCCCTATCCCCAGAAGCTCAGGCCGAACTACGCTGGTGGCTCCGTCACGCCACCGACTGGAACGGCCGGACGATTTTCAACACACGACCAGACGTAGTCATAGAATCGGACGCGAGCCGACGGGGCTGGGGCGCCCGCTTGGGGATGAGGTCCACGGGAGGGATCTGGTCCAGGGAGGAATCCCTGTTGCATATCAACGCTCTGGAACTCTCAGCGGCTCTCTTCGCCATTCAGAGTTTCTTGGCAACACGGACCAATTGTTGCGTATTATTGCGCATGGACAATATTGCGGCGGTTCAATACATCAACCGCCTGGGAGGTACCAGATCCAAGATTCTAGCGGACATCTCTGCAGAGATTTGGCACTTCTGTCTGTCTCGAGACATCTCTCTTATAGCGGAGTACATCCCGGGGGTCTCCAATACAGTAGCAGACTGGAACTCTCGATATCTGGTAGATTCCAGCGACTGGGGTTTAGACCGTTCGGTTTTCACCCAAATAGAATCACTTTGGGGCCCCTTGGGCATAGACCTTTTCGCCTCTCGCCTCAACCACCAACTGCCCCACTTCTTCAGCTGGAGACCGGACCCAGGGTCCTCGGCTGTGGACGCTTTCCGCCACTCTTGGACAGGAGGTACGCACTATGCGTTTCCCCCATTCTCAATGATCCCCAGGGTCCTTCTACAAATTACCAATCAGGGAGCTACGGTGGTTCTGATCACGCCGTGGTGGCCAGCTCAACCCTGGTTCCCCCTGCTGTTGGACTCGATCATCGACCATCCCAGACTCCTTCCCCGATTCCCTCGTATCCTGTCTCACCCGACCAAGGGCATTCATCCCCTGGTGGAGGAAGGCACTCTGACGCTTCTGGCGTGGCTGGTCTCCGGGTGCCGGACCCGGGTGACGGCCTTTCAAGCTCAGCTAGAGACCTCCTCGCCATGGCCTGGGCCCCCGGGACTCGGTCGGCATACCGATCAGCCTGGCAATTCTGGGTACGTTGGTGCGACCAACGGCAAGTTGATCCCTTGCGTGCCCCTGTAAACGTCATTGCAAACTACTTGGCAGACTCTTTCTCCTCTGGCAAGGCTTATAGTTCCATCAATGTCTACAGGTCAGCCATATCGGCCTACCACTACCCAGTGGATTCCATGCCTGTAGGCAAACACCCCCTGATTTGCAAACTTCTGCGGGGTATCAGGTTCAAACGACCCCCGCGGCCTAAGTATCAGTCCACCTGGGACGTTTCTAGGGTCCTTACCATGCTCTCGGGCTGGGGAGACAACGATTCGCTGTCTCTTAAGATGCTGTCCTTCAAGCTCACTATCCTGCTTTGCCTGGTTTCTATAAAACGCGTTTCCGACGTTAGAACCTTGGACATTTCAGGACGCCAATTTTCACCTCAGGGTGTCAAGTTCACGATAGTCCGCAGGACGAAGACCGGTCTGCACTCGGTCTTCTATCCCTTCTTCCCTTCACACCCACGACTCTGTGTGGTCAAATGTCTACAGGCATACGAAGCGCACACTGCGGACCTACGTAGTCCAAACTCCTCTCAATTATTAGTTTCTTACGTCAGACCCCATCACCCAGTCACAACTGCCACCCTGGCACGTTGGGTTAGATCCACCATGGCCCTGGCTGGTATAGACATCACCCTGTTTGGAGCACACTCCTCCAGAGGGGCCATGGCTACCAAGGTGATGGCGACCGGAGGCTCTCTCTCTGATCTGCTAATGGCGGCCGACTGGTCTTCTGAATCAGTCTTTCGTCTTTTTTATTTCAGACCAGAAGATCATGTTGCCATGTCTGTTTTATGATACTGATTGTTATGTACTGTCTTGGTTTTTCCTTTTGGTATATACATATATTTATGCTGTGTTAGCTTTGAACTTGCATAAGATATGAGCCTCCTGTCTGATGTATAATTCGAGATTTTCCTAGCTTGTGACGGAAAATATTGATTATATGAAGACAGGAGGCGAGTATCTTCCCTCCCTTCCCAACCCTTTCACGTTTTGTGTTTTGTTTCAGGTTATTGACATATCTATTACCTGGAATTTTCGTTTAAACTATGGTTAGGGTGATGTTCCCCTGTTCGGTTCAATCAGCAAGTCGACGCGACACCGTGGCCCAGCACAGTCGGGACCTACAGCCTACCCTTCTTTGGAAGTCTTCGGTTACGGATAAGGGGCCGGCTGGTCGAAGAGTCGATAATCAGAGACTAGAAACGACACCTCGCATTCACACAAAGAAAGAGGAAGATCCTAGATGAAAGCAGTCCATTTATAGAGACTAGTATGGGAGTGGTTTAGGCCATGGGACTGCTGGGAGGTGTGGTTCTACCAGTTTTTTCTTTTTATTACATACGTTAGATGTTTTACACTTCTGCTGTGAGCATTAATAAAGAAGGATTAATGCATAAGATACTCGCCTCCTGTCTTCATATAATCAATATTTTCCGTCACAAGCTAGGAAAATCTCGAATTATATGTGAATCTGGGCCTCTGTTTTCTATCTAGGTGACTTCTAAAGCCAATTGGTTCCACTAGATTTTAGTTAGGTGTATCAGAGTAAAGGGGGCTGAATACAAATGCATGTCACACTTTTCAGATATATATTTGTCAAAAATGTTGAAAACAATTTATCATTTTCCTTCAACTTCACAATTAGGTGCCACTTTGTGTTGGTCTATCACATAAAATCCCAATAAAAACATTTACATTTTTGGTTATAACATGACAAAATGTGGAAAATTTTAAGGGGTATGAATACTTTTTCAAGGCACTATATATTCGTCACAAAAAGCTTCCTTGAAAGAAAAGGCTAACACCAACTATTCTTAAAATCTATTTTTTCCCTCCACCTACCTATCCTGCATACCCTGTTTAAAAAAGATCTGTGTACTTACCTGTTTGTAATCTGATTTAGTCAAATGATCCCATAGCTCCCGCTCCCCTGTGTCAGTGAGGGGCTGCTGCTGGGGAGAGGAGAAACCGCTGACAGCGGCTGGGCCACGGGAGCCTATGGGTGATATCGGCCTCTGCAAATTCACCGCTTTTGTTAAGCGCTCCCTTACACAGGGAAGCCAGAGCTGCTAAATCATGTGACCGGACCGGATTAAAAAAAGGTAAGTATACAGATCTTTTTTTTATAGGATAGGTATGAGGAGGGGGGAGGGAACATTATTTAAGATCAATTATCTTCCACTCTTACATGGATGAGAGCCAACAGTTGCCATGCTCATGGGCAACACGGGTTGCTGGTAAAATGAGCCTGCCTCATGAACAGTAAAATGCCAGTTGACAGCTCTTATCCATGAAGCGAGGAAATGTTTCCTATAGTAACAAAATGTAACCACTTCAATACCAGGCACTTTCGCTCCTTCCTGCCCAGGACAGTTTTGAGCTTTCAGCGCTGTCGCACTTTGAATGACAATTGCGCGGTCATGTAACACTGTACACAAACTACATTTTTATTATTTTTTCCCACAAATTGAGGTTCTTTTGGTGGTATTTGATCACCTATGTGGTTTTTATTTTTTGTTAAACAAACTTAAAAAGGCCGACATTTTTGAAAAAAAAAAATGTTTTTTTTTTCATTTCTGTTATAAAATTTTGCTTTCTCCTTCACTGACGGGCACCGATGAGGTGGAACCAATGGGCACTGATGAGTTGGCACTGATAAGGTGTGGCACTGATGAGGAGGCACTGATATGTAGAACTGATGGGCACTAATATGCAGCACTGATATGCAGCACTAATGAGCACTGACAGGCAGCACTGAAGGGCACTGACAGGCGGCACTGATGGGCACTGACAGGTGGCACTGATGGGCAATGACAGGCAGCACTGATGGGCACTGATAGGTGGCACTGATTGGCACTGACAGGTGGCATTGATGGACACTAATAGATGGCACTGATGGGCAGCACTGATTGGGCAGGTACTGGACAGGTATTAATGCTTAGCACTGATTGGCACTATGGTGGGCACTGATTTGCACTGTGGTGGGCACTAATTGGCACTTTATTGGGCACTGAGAAGATGTTATGATGGGGCACAGACTGGGCACCGATTGGCAGCTGATTTGTACAATCTATGGTGCTGTGCTGATAATCAATGTGCTGTTTATTAGCACAGATCCCCCCTCTGACAGGGAGAGCCACCGATCGGCTCACCCTGTCAGCGCGAACCGAGGAATGCCGTTTACTGGCACTTCCTGGTTCACGCTGTGATCAGCTGTGATTGGTCACAGATGATCAAGTGGTAAGAAATCTCTGTCAGAGGCTTCTTACCACGATCAGAGATCCGATGTTTCAGACTGACACACCATGCTGCACCCTCCCCACCCCACAGGCGCGCGCTGGCATGTTATCCTGCTGGGCATCATATGACGCCCAAATCAGGATAACGGAACCACTTCTCGGCCCTCATTCTGCATACGGCGGGTGGGAAGTGGTTAAAGTTTCAATTTATAAAGTGTATATATGATACATTCTCACACTCTTCCATTACACCACTTTGGAAGTCTTTAGACTTTCTTGTGTACGCAGTGGACAAGCACAGAAGGGTATCATTTTAAACTTTGTTCTTTGTTTTTTAGGTTTTGGGGAGTCTGAGGTTAGGTCTAGTCGTTTGGACTAATTTATCAATTTGTGGGGTTCCCTGAGATTAGCTTTAGGGGTGGGGAGATAAATCAGGCCGGGTTCACACCGCCGCTGCATGCGGCTCACAGTAGGGGTCCGGTGCATGCTGTTTCACCGATTCAGGTCCGATTTCAGGGCTGAAATTGAACCCGAGACGCACCAAAAAAGGCACCCGTTTTTCCGGCACACCACACCGGACCCGCTGCGGAGATATGTGAACCGGCTCCATAGAGAGCCAGTCACATTCTCTTGCTATGCGAATTGAATGCGGGGAAACGTGCATTCAATTCACATATGTGTGAACCCGGCCTAACCCTATTCAACTAATTAAAGTTAAAATGTACTTTTCATCAGTGTAGAGTAGTTAAAAGGATGAAGGGTAACGGCTGATCAGTTGCTGTAGGCATAGGTGTGCGCAGCCTATTGTATTAGGGTGTGCACCTCAAAGCTCCAACACATATGCCTTTGTGACATATTAACCGGCCTCTTCATCACTCATAATCCTAAAACAGTAGGGGGGGGGGGTGGCAGATGAGCACACAGGGACAGGAGAAAGAAAAGGAACTGGGACAAGAGGGGTGGCATACATTGGTACCGATCCCCTGTATTTTCCTCCTGTGGCAGCAGAATATCGGTAAGAGGAAGAGGAGGAGGAGCCTACTTTCAGCTGCTGCAGAAGAAAATACAGATCGGTCAATTAATTCCCACTCCTGTCTAGGTTCTGGGGGTCAGTAAGTAAGAATCACGGCTTACCTGTCACCTGCCCACAATTGATGGGTTGCCAACTCTAGGATTAGGGTGTGCCCAGGCTCACCTGGCACACCCCTTGCGCACGCCTATGGCTGTAGGTAAAATCATATGATAAATGGTAAATCGTTCACTAATCTTTCACAATTGAGTAACCCAATGAAATTATATAATTTTAGGATTTTAGATTATAGGCTCGCACAAATATCTCTGCAAAAATTGACTTCTCTAAAGCTCTGTACACACGGCGGTATAAAGTCCACTGGAATCCCGACGGCAAAACTGTGGGGAGAATCCTGGCCGTGTACACGGTTTATGCTCCCTCGGCACTGCCTCACAGTGTTTTCCATTGGCAAGTGTAGTGTAGTAAATCTGTCGGAAAAAAAAACGCCGGGAATCCCGGCGGGAAAATAGAGAGCAGGTTCTTTATTTTTTGCCGCCAGGATTCCCGGCAGTTTTCCCCGCGAGGGAGCATACATACGCCCGGTTTTACCGGCGAAAAGCTCTCCCAGCAGTTTTCTTGCCGGGAAAATCGGTCGTGTGTACGAGGCTTAAGACTGGAATGCCTATTGCTTTAGCTTTCTTCTTTTATCTTTTTTTTGCCCCCCCCCCCCAAAAGAAAAGAAAAATAAATATAACTAAAGCAGTAGGGGGTAGATTCAGATAGAATGGTCTATCTGTCCGCCCGGCATAACGTATCTCAGATACGTTACGCCGCCGTAATTTAGGGCGCAAGTTCTGTATTCAGAAACAACTTGCGCCCTTAGTTACGGCGGCGTAACCTATCTGTGTCGGCGTAAGCCCGCCTAATTCAAATGTGGATGATGTGGGCCTGTTTTATGTATATTAACTGTGACCCCGCGTATTTGACGTTTTTTACAAACGGCGCATGCTTTCAACGTGAACGTAAATTACGTCCAGCCCTATTCGCGAACGACTTACGCAAACAACGTACATTTTTCAAAACTCGACGCGGGAACGACGGCCATACTTAACATAGGATACGCCTCATATAGCAGGGGTAACTATACGCCAAAAAAAGCCTAACGTAAACGACGTAAAAAAATGCGCCGGCCGCACGTACATTTCTGAATCGGTGTATCTAGCTCATTTACATATTCCTCGCGTAAATCTATGGAAGCGCCACCTAGCGGTCAGCATAAATATGCAGCCTAAGATACGACGGTGTAAAACACTTACGCCGGTCGGATCTTAGGGAAATCTATGCGTAACTGATTCTATGAATCAGGCGCATAGATACGACCGGCCGGACTCAGAGAAACGACGGCGTATCTGGAGATACGCCGTCGTATCTTCTCTCTGAATCTACCCCTAGGGTGTTTCAGAGGCAAATACATTTTTGCAGAGATATTTGTGAGAGCCTATAATCTAAAATCCTAAGATTATACAATCCTGCAAACAAGAAAAACAGCCTTGCCATAGTGTTCTGCAAACTCTTGCTAAACACCTTAGGAGTGTTCAGAACATGTTTGTTGCACGCTTCCATTGACTTAAATGGAGATTGTTTTGCATGTTGCAATTCCTGTCAAACATTACAGGCAAAATTAAAATCAAGTGATAGTGGTTATGTGGTGATGGTCCTCAGGGTCTGCGTAAAGTATAGCCGAGGGAGTAGGATAAAGGTGTGACCAAACGCGCTCACTAACTCGTGACAAAGGGCTAGCCAATCTCATTATGTGCGGTCACTTACGTAACAATGCAACTTTCAGTTGCACCCTGAACAAAAATTTTCCAGGTCGCCGGACCACAATCTAGGTGCCAGCAGCGTGAGAGTGATTGTCACTAGGTTAAGTTAATTATGCAATTTACCCTTTAAAGGGGTTGTAAAGGTAAAAAATGTTTTCCCTAAATAGCTTCCTTTACCTTAGTGCAGTCCTCCTTCACTTACCTCATCCTATGATTTTGCTTTTAAATGTCCTTCTTTCTTCTGAGAAATCCTCACTTCCTGTTCTTCTGCCTGTAACTCCACACAGTAATGCAAGGCTTTCCTGGTGTGGAGAAAGCCTCTCGAGGGGGCGAGCAGGAGTGTCAGGACTCCCACTAACACACAGCTCCTTTCTCTATCTGCAAAGTAGAGAGCGTCCTGCTCACCCCATCCCCCCTCAAGAGGCTTTCTCCACACCAGGGAGAAAGCCTTGCATTACTGTGTGTAGTTACAGACAGAAGAACAGGAAGTGAGGATTTCTCAGAAGAAATAAAGACATTTAAAAGCAAAATCGAAGGATGAGGTAAGTGAAGGAGGACTGCACTAAGGAAAAGGAAGCTATTCAGGGAAACATGTTTTTACTTTTACAACCCCTTTAACTGCTTCTGACCTCCCACTGCATATATACTGCGGCAGGGCGGCCTGTGTACCTATACGTGATTTCGTGCACAAGGTCTGGGGCGTACGCGCGCCATTGACCCGCTAGTGCTGTGAGCGTGACCCGCCGATTGTTCACAGGAGAGGCAGAATGGCGGTCTGCCTATGTAAACAAGGCAGACTGTCATTCTGGGAGAGAAGAAAATGGAGATCTTCTGTTTCTGCTAAACAAAGATCTCTGTTTTCCTCCACTCACAGCATTCCCCCACAGTTAGAAAGCACTCCCTAGGAGCACACGTATCCCTTTTATCACCCCTGATGTTAACCCCTTCCTGTCTCCACCCAGGATTTGTCTGGTCTTTCAATGCCTTTGAGGTCCTAGGTCCTTGAAGGGTCCATCGGGGGAGGGGGAGTATTCAGCTTGTTTGAGAAAGAACAAAAATCTGTCAATAAATCGAGAGGTGCCTGTACAAATGTATGGTGTAGTATGTCCAGAAACAGATCGGGATAATCGTGTTTAATAAATGTTAATTTTCTTTATTTCACCATAGATGCGTTTCATGGCTAAAACTTGCTACTTCCTCAGTATAAAGGTGACACACAAATATTGTTACCTTGTTCTTCACTGGAGCATGTCTGTGTGAAGGAGGGCTTTGGGTTGCTCTATGAAGCAAGTGGCATAAAGCAACCCAACTAAAGCAAACACATTGGCCTAGATTCACAGAGAGCGGGAGCACATTACGCCGCCGTAGCGCAAATAATATACGCTACGCAGCGCAGAGAGGCAAGCATGGAATTCACAAAGCCATTGCTCCCAAAACTGCGCTGGGTTTCTAAGGCGTAAGCCGGTGTAGGTGGAAGTGGGCGTGAGCCATGCAAATGAGGTGTGACCCCATGCAAATGATGGGCCGAGCGCCAGACAGATACTTATAACGAAAGGGCGCATGCGCCGTCCCGTGGACGCATCCCCGCTGTAATTATTCACGTAGTACTATGTAAACGAGGTAAAATACGACGGCTGTTCCGTGGTCCATACCTTTGCATGGATGCGCCTCCTATATGTGGAATAACTTTACGCCGGACTTACGCCTTACGTAAACGGCGTATATTACTGCGACGGGCGCAAGTACGTTCGTGAATCGGCGTATCTCAGTCATTTGCATATTCGAAGTGTAAATCAATGGGAGCGCCCTTGTGGCCAGCGTAAATATGCGCCCAAGATACGCCAGCGTAGGAAAGTTACGTCGGTCGCAGGAAGCCTATTTTCAGGCGTATCTAGTTCTACGGGCACGGCGCATAGATACGACGGCACACATTTACACTTACGTGGCGTATCTCGAGATACGTTGGCGTAAGTGTTACGTGAATCCAGGCCATAGTGTTTTGCTTCTAAGTAGTGCTGCCTCTTTGTAGCCAGTTGTGATGTTTTGTTCTCAATTTTCAGTTTTCAGTAATAGCTATCAATATATGTCCCTTATGCTGTCTACCTCCACTATAATCATTACAAATGCATACTAAAACAGGGATTATGAGATAAAATGGAGCCGACTCTCTCAGCAGGCATTAGTAGGACAACAATGCTATAACTAAAGACCATGTGGCTGCCTAAAAATTGAAGTGGCAGCAGAAGAGAGTACAGTGACCTTTCACATGCCCCAGGTCTCTTGTCAAGTGCATTGGATCTGGTGTCTGCTACTACCACCTTCCCAAGCTGTAGAGGACCATCTGGTCATGGCCAACACACACTCCATGGCTGTTACTGCAATGTGCATTGTAAAAATTCACGCACCACACTATCTATCACCCTTTTAGGTAGGTTAGGGGTACCATTAGTGTGAGCCTGAATGTCATTTAGGAAGCAGGAATATGTTTTTAGTTTACTCCAATAATCTGTCCTCTAGATTAATTCAGGGGTCAACAACAGGGCACAACAAGCGATACCAAATGCATTTTATAGTAATGCATTTTTCATGGAAAAGCTTGGTCCTTTACATTCCTTTCATTTCAATCAACTTTGTGTCAAAAACATAATTTTCTGTTTGTCGTGTCCCTTCAGCAGTTGTTAGATTCTTCTGTTAGACGTTGTCTCTATGTGGCACCATCCATGGATAGACATACTGCAAGTGTAGCCTGGACTGCTGCATTGGGTGACAAAATTACTGCATTAAAGTGAAACTTTACCCATAACAACTTGATAAAATGTAATGTTCTTTAGCAAGGAACATGCATTCCACATTAATAATTATGCTAACAAAAGTAGTGTGCGCTGTAAATCTTCTCCAGTATTGCTCCTGTTTCTTCTTGCCGGAGGCTGCCATTTTGTCGAAGCCCAGAGCCCCAGTGGTAAATCATGAAGCGGAACTAAACCCATCAATTTAACAGTTTCAAAAAACAGTTACATTCCTGAAATTCTGGGATTGCTAAGGGCTCGTTCACACCATACATGCATGAAAACCATTTTAATACGCGTCAGTTATGTACCCTATTCACATCAAAGTTGATGTCATGTCAGTTTTTTTCCCGTGCAGAAAAAATCCACACGTGATATCAGTGTTGTGGTGTGAACAGGGCCCATAGAGAACAATTGTTTTTTTTGTGCCCTTGCAGAACGCATGCAGAAAAATGTATGTCTCTGCACCATGGTGTGAACGAGGCCTAATGCCCTGTACACACGATCAGAGTTTCCATCGGATTAAACTTAGACGGGTTTTTCAAACAGAGTTTCTTTCAAGCTGTCGGACACACCAAATTCCGACCGTCAAAAACGCGGTGACATACAACACTATGACGAGCCTAGAAAAATTAAGTTCAATGCTTCCGAGCATGCGTCAAATTGTTTCTGAGCATGCAGGTTTTTTTCTCCCGAGTTCCATACCGACAAACGGAATTTCCGAAAAGAGAACATGTTCTCTTTCTAATTCCGTCAGAATTTCCAACAGAAAAAGTCCGATGGGGCATAAACACGGTCAGAATATCCGATGAAAAAATTCCGTCTGACTTTTTCCATCGGAAATTCCGATCGTGTGTACAAGGCATAACTGTCACATTTGCTTGTGTCCTTAACCAAACTGTCAAACCATCAACTGTCTGGTTGTCATAACTGATCACATGAGCAGCACCATGGCAGTTGCAGATCATACAAAAGCATCTTCCTTGGCTGTAAAGGATAGGAGGGTTCCATTCTGCTTTAAGGCTGCTTTCACATTGGGCAGCTGAGGTGCGGTGACGGTATAGCCGCGCTATTTTAAGCGCCGCTATACCGGCGTATTTACCGCGATATTCGGGCGCTAGCGGTGAGGTTTTAACCCCCGCTAGCGGACGAAAAAGGGTTAATACTGCCCGCAATGCGCCTCTGCAGAGGCGCATTGCGGGCAGTATTACAGCGGTTTCCCATTTATTTCAATGGAAAGGCGCGGTATAGGAGCGGTAAACACCCCGCTCCTATACCACTCCAAAGATGCGGCTAGCAGGACTTTTGGAGCGGTCCTGCAACTGCACCGCTTCAGTGTGAAAGCCTTCGGGCTTTCACATTGAAACCTGCAGGGCAAGATTTATTCATGCGGTATAGCAGCGCTATTTTTAGCGCTGTACCGCATGAATAACGCCTCAATGTGAAAAGGGACCTTAAGGATAGGAGGGTTCCATTCTGCTTTAAGGCTGTCAACAGTCAATTCATCAGTGCCTAAAAATAGAGAGCAACTGAGCATGTGCAGAGCTGGGTGAGACCGTGTATTTCTGGATTTTAAACAGTATAGTCACTTATTTTAAAGTGGGGGTTCACCCAAAAAAAATTTTTTAACATTAGATTCAGGCGAGTTGTTAGAAGCACAATCGGGTGTTTTTTTTTAAATCGTTGCCGTACATACCGTTTTATAGATATATGTTCTCCGCGGCTTTCGGGTATAATCTGCGGGACTGGGCGTTCCTAATTGATTGACAGGCTTCCGACCGTCGAATACAGCGTGTCACGAGTTGCCGAAAGAAGCTGGACTGCAAATCGGCTCTATAAGGTGCCTGCGCACCGACGTTCCAGTCCCGCAGATTATACCCGGAAGCCGCGGAGAACATATATCTATAAAACGGTATGTACGGCAACGATTTAAAAAAAAAACACCCGATTGTGCTTCTAACAACTCGCCTGAATCTAATGTTAAAACATTTTTTTTTTGGTGAACCCCACGCTTTAAATGTTTTACATAGCTATACAGGCATACCTCACTTTAAGTACACTAACTTTACATACACTCGCGAGTAAGGACATACCTGTGAGTGTATGTAAAGTGGCTCTCAAGCTAAAGCTGCAGCTGAGTAATCCGTGCACGGATAGTTCAGATTCCCTGCTACTTGGAAAAACACTCCCTGACACCCCTACTATAGTCCCTGACACCCTTCTACAGCCCCTGACACCCCAGAAGTGAAGAAAGGTATTGCTTCACTTTAAGTACATTTTCGTTTTACATACATGCTCTGGTCCCATTGTGTACTTAAAAGTGGGGTATACCTGTACCTGCAAAAGGGGCCAGCCTGTAGTTATGTATCAGGACTTAATTTTATGACTAAAGTTCCACTTTAAGATACCTTCAAGGAATGCTATATAGTCACATGGAAATGTCCCTCCCTTTTGTATAAAGGATAAAACTTTATATAGGATTCCTTAACTATTTTAAGTCTGTAGCATAGAATTGCTGTCATGGCCAAATTTTAATTACTGTGCCCTGATCCATTTTAATGGAGCCACTCCCATAATATGTATGGTTTAACAGATTTCAACATCACATACAAAATGTCTAAGGAAATAATGTGGTTGGTTGAGAAAAAAAAAATACTTGTACATTTGTGAAAAAATTAACATCCTACTACCTGGATTTTGCCACCATAGGCTAAGAACTTTTGTAAATCCAGGCTTTATTGTTTGGAGTAATACCACAGGAAATGATGCTAATCTTACTTCTAGTGAAATCATCAGTCCAAAAACAGGTAGTGGAGAGGCACCCAGGAAAGATTTAGAAAGCGGAAGAAAGATTTTGAAAAGATTTTCTTGAGCTCAATGGCTTGGGTACAACAAAAGCACCAAATAAAAATCTTTAGAGTCCAGAATTGTTCAACTGGTGATAGCCAATGCATTTTGGGGGGACAAAAACCCACCTAGCCATGATATAGGGTCATTTTGTGGCCCCTAAAACGTGTTTTCTGTACTTTGCTTTTCTTGTTGTCACCAGTTAAACTTAAAATAAAGGTTTTGGACTCTCAAGATTGTTGTTTGGTGCTTCAGATCAAGGACCAGTGGCAGGCAGAGAAGGATCCTGGCTGCTGTTTCTCGCTCTGGGGGCCAATGCATCTCTTCCCGGTCGAATAGGAAGTAGGTCCTGAGACCTGGAGGAGAATCAGGAAGACAATAGTGAATGATAATTCACACACCGGGTGGGCTCAGGGCGCAGTGCTCTCCAACCCGAGCTCACCCTTTTTTGAAGTCAATTAGAGCCTCAAAAAAAGCACATTGGAATCCATGCGTCCGGCGCCCTGAATGTAGATTAGGGGCCGAATGCATGGATTAGGGGTGCGGTGCGGGCCGAATGCATAGATTACGGGGGCCACCACTGGTCACTGTAATGATAATGATGAACAGAGCTTTTTTCTAAGAGAATAGGTGCAGAAACTCCCTCCTTTCCGTGTCACCCCTTTGACTCCACCCCTACCCACCTCCGAACACCATTCCTTGGTTCTACCCCTACCCACCTCCGAGCACCATTCCTTGGTTCTACCCCTACCCACCTCCGAGCACCATTCCTTGGTTCCACCCCTACCCACCTCCGAGCACCACTCCTTGGTTCTACCCCTACCCACCTCCAAGCACCATTCCTTGGTTCCACCCCTACCCACCTCAGAGCACCATTCCTTGGTTCTACCCCTACCCACCTCCGAGCACCATTCATTGGTTTTACCCCTACCCATCTCCGAGCACCATTCCTTGGTTCCACCCCTACCCACCTCTGAGCACCATTCCTTGGTTCTACCCCTACCCACCTCCGAGCACCATTCATTGGTTATACCCCTACCCATCTCCGAGCACCATTCCTTGGTTCCACCCCTACCCACCTCCGAGCACCACTCCTTGGTTCTACCCCTACCCACCTCCGACCACCATTCCTTGGTTCCACCCCTACCCACCTCCGAGCACCATTCCTTGGTTCTACCCCTACCCACCTCCGAGCACCATTCATTGGTTATACCCCTACCCATCTCCGAGCACCATTCCTTGGTTCCACCCCTACCCACCTCCGAGCACCATTCCTTGGTTCTACCCCTACCCACCTCCGAGCACCATTCATTGGTTATACCCCTACCCATCTCCGAGCACCATTCCTTGGTTCCAGCCCTACCCACCTCCGAGCACCATTCCTTGGTTCCACCCCTACCCACCTCCGAGCACCATTCCTTGGTTCCACAACTACCCACTTCTGAGCACCATTCATTGGTTCTACCCCTACCCATCTCCGAGCACCATTCATTGGTTATACCCCTACCCACCTCCGAGAACCATTCCTTGGTTCCACCCCTACCCACCTCCGAGCACCATTCCTTGGTTCTACCCCTACGCACCTCTGAGCACCATTCCTTGGTTCCACCCCTACCCACCTCCGAGCACCATTCCTTGGTTCTACCCCTACCAACCTCCAAGCACCATTCCTTGGTATACAGAACTAAGTATCATTTTGTGGTGATAAGTAATTTGTATGGAATTTGTTAATGATAACAAGAAAATAAGAAAAATAGATCCCCTGCAGCCAGTAACAATAGACCCCTCAGCAACAATAGATTCCCCAGCAACAATATATGCCCCAGCAGCAAAAAAGATCTCCCCACAGCCAGCATCAATAGACCCCCAGCAGCCAGCAACAATAGACCCCTCCCTCAACAGTAGATCTCTTCCAGCAGCAGCAATTGACCCCTCCAGCAACATAAGAGCCTCCCCCAACAACAATAGATTCACCACCAGGAACAAAAGACCTCCCCAGCAACAATACCCCCACCCCCCAGCATCAATAGACCCGACAGCACACCCCAGCACCACTTGCTATTACATACATTCAGTGCTGGAGGTGCCGGAACTGCATTCCCCCATGTTCCCCTTGAAAAAAAAACCTGATGGTGAGTCACGGTGGTATGGCTGGAACAGTTAGGCCCATGACTGACTAGCACTGCTTTAGCTGATGGCAACTCACCAGCAACAGGATGACTCTCCAGGCAATACTGTTGCTTGTAGGCAGGTGCAGTCTATTTTCCCCCCTGCAAGTGGCGCTCAACCGCAATGGCAGTGCAGAAGGAGAGGAAGTCAAGCGGAACATGGTTTCTCTATAGTTTCCTGTGTCAATGGGGCAGTGATCCGTTTGGATGCTGACATCTCTTGTGACTGTGGTGGCCATCTTCGGTCAGGCCAGAATCTGTTTAAGACCCTTGCTTCAGCGTTTGGCCTATATTGTGTTGCTAATGTAGGGACAGGTCACCCGTCTTTAATGAACAGTAATAGCGGCAGGGAAAGGTTCCAAAAGAGTAGGGAAAGCCTTGGGATTCTTTGGAAATGTTTGTACCTTTTGCTCCATCATGGACATTGCTGTTTTGTACCTCAATCTTTTGGAAACTCAATAAAGAGTTTAAACATCATTTTATTCCTTGCTTTTAAGGGAAAAAATGAGGACTGGCTAAGGGGTTAGCACTTCTGCATAGCAGCACTAGGATTGTCGAATAGAATACCAACCTCGGCACTACCTGCCTGGAGTTTGCATGTTTTCCCTGTACCTGCATAGGTTTCCTCCCACACTACAAAGAAATGCTTTGGATTGAAAATTGGCCCTAGGATGTCTATGTATGAATGTGAGTTAGGGACCTTAGATTGTGAGCTCCTTGAGGGCAGGGACTGATGTTAATGTATTATAAAAAAATATGTAAAGAGCTAAAGTTGATGGCACTATATAAGTACCTGTAATCAGGGCTTTTGTTCTCAAACAATAGATGCTGGAACTTAACCACAACCCCACAACCCCCCCCCCCCCCCCCCCCCCCCCCTACACACATCCTCCAAATCACATCAAATAGTGGGTGCAGTAAAATTTCACGAACAGTAGGAAGGTCTTAAAGGGGCATTAAATTCCAGGATTGCATTACACACAGAGTGCAGAGCTGTCACTTGTAAACACAGAAACCAGACTTCTGTGTTTACAAGTGATTGTGGTGAGCAGGCACCAAAGAGTCTGAGCCAGAGATGGTGGAGCTGAGTTCCACCAAGTTCCCCCTGAAAAAAAGCCCTGCCTGTAATAATAAATAATAGGGATTCTCCACTCCTGGGCATCTCCCTTCTTGGGCATGGACTGGCTGCAATCCACCCCTCAAGACAGGCGCTATCATTTTGGCTAAGGTGCGCTTTGCTACAATCTGTTATTCATGGTTGGGCTGACTTCTTGCCAGGCTTGTTATGAACTGCTATACTTTGACCACAATACAAGTTCTTTCTATTGCATCTGGACTGTGTGTGATTTACTGCCGTAGCACCAAGCTGCACCCTCCCACATGCGGGTGAGTTGACCCAGCCACAGGATCACCAGTCTGACATGGGTTTTACATAATGGACAGACTGTGCTTACAGGCATAACACATTGTAGGTGTTCTGTGAGGTCCTGATGGAGAAAAACTGGCCAGGTGGCAGCATGTCACTTCGACTTGCACATACTGGGCCGGATTCAGGTAGATTGGCGCATCCTTATTCCGGCGTAGCGTATCTCATATGCGCTACGCCAACGTAATTTTGAGAGGTAAGTAAAGTATTCACAAAGCACTTGCTCGTAACGTTGCGCCGGCGTACCGTAAATTTGAAGGCGCAAGCCGGCGTAAGTGTAAGTGGGTGTGCCCTTATGCAAATGATGGCCTGAACGTGGAGCAGTGGATTACGCCCGGTGTATCATAGATGGAGCATGCGCAGTTACGTGGACGTATGATCGCTTCCCTGTGCGCATGCTCACAACATATCGGGGCTATGGTGGGTGACCTGCGGCGTGTGGCGGACAGCCTGGACTCCTCGGCCAAGTCCCAGGCTGCATGCACAGTGACTTTGCAGCAGTCCCTCACCCTGCAGGCTGATCAGGGCAGCAAAATCACAGAGAGCCTGCAGGATGTGAGCACAAACTGTCTCGCGATGGTGACCTGCATGGTGGAGCAGCAGGCCACAAAAGCAGTCCTCACGGCGGAGGTGAGGAGGTTGGCAGGGGCTGTAGAGGCCAACACTGCTGCTGTGCATGCGGAGGGGAGGCAGACCCGGCAGCACCAGCACCACAACACCACCCGCCAGTTAAGGATGCTTGGTCAGACTAACAGGGTGCTCACCCGCCTCGCCATCGCAATGGAGGGCAGGCAGTCACCACCTGCCAGGAGTGACAGAGCAGGGGATGATGCTCCTCCCCCTCCCCCACCCCAGGCTCCCTCCCGACAACTGAGGAGCCGGAGCCGTGGCACCCGTGGCACCAGCCTTGGCCCACGTCAGAGCAGATGAGTGCTCATTTTTTTTTCTGTTTTCTATGCTCAGAGTATGAGCTTTATTATTATTATGCTCAGAGTATGAGCTTTTTTTTTTTTTTGTAGTTCCTACACACGGTGAGGAGTGTAGACTACAGTGTGACTGGTGTGTGAATGGGGGGGGGGGGGGGGTGACACTCCTGCCAGCAAAGGGGTGTCACCCTCGGTCGTTGGGGAGAATTTATCCCCACGACCATGTGAATGTGGTATGAATGGTCAACGACATAATTGGAGCCTTGCCGTGGCGTTGCTGCTCCTAAGTCCTGCATGGTGGACTTGGGCTAATCCAATGTGATGTGGATGTGGGGTGTGTGTGCTAGGGACCACAGTGGTGTGCATGCGTGCATTCTCCTTGTGCCATGATGAATGTGTGTGTTTAACGTGCAAAGATACGTTCCACGAGGCATCTCCTGACTGCTCTTCCCTCAGCAGACGGGGTAGCTTCGGTTTGGGGGGGGGGATTGTGTGGTTGGGGGGTCAGGTCATCACGTATGTCAATCTCCAGGCCCTTTCTCATGGCATAGTTGTGTAGAATGCAACATGTACTGATGATCTGACACACAAAGTTTGGGAAATACAACAGGACCCCCCGGACGTATCCAGGCATCGGAAACGGGACTTCAGGAGGCCAAATGTGCGTTCCACCGCTGCACGGGTTAGTGTGTGTGCATCATTGTAGTTGCTCTCTCCTGTGGTTTGGGGATTCTGGTATGGAGTCATGAGATGGGGCCCAAGTGCATATGCCGCGTCACCTGGAAGGGAAAAGACAGGAGGATGTTAGTCATGCATGTGCCCCTCGTGATGTCTGCATCATGGGGTCGGACAGTCATGCCTGACACCCATGTCACTCACCAACCAGCCAGCTGTCCCCATACACGTTCTGTTCAAATTCTGTGGAGATGTGGCTTTGACGGTATATGTAGCTGTCGTGGCTGACCCCTGGGTGTTTGGCACGGACGTGCCATATGAGGCATTGGGCATCGGCTATCACCTGTACGTTGATGGAATGCCAGTGCTTCCAATTACGGTATATGTGCTCTGTGGCACGGGGGGGCCGTAGTGCCACATGTGTGCAATCAATGGCCCCCACGGTGCGTGGGAATCCTGCAATTTGATAGAAATCCGCCATTGCCTTATTCCGCAGATGCTCCTGGGTGGGTCTGATGAAGTGGCGTCTGAGGATTGCGGGGACAACCTGGTGCACACATCTGCTCATGGTGGATTGTGACATCCCAGACACAACTCCACTTGTACGCTGAACTGAAAAGATCCACTTGCAAGGAAATGGAGTGTTGCCAGTACCTTGACCAGTGGCTGCACTGCATGTGCACGATGTGTCTTGCTGGTGATGTCATCATGCAGGGTTGTGGCTAATTCCTGGATGGCTTCAGGGCTGAATCTGAAGATGCGATACACCTCCAAATCAGACATGCCAAAGATGTTCATGGGCGGTCGGTATATCCTGTCCCGTGCCCTCCTACGAGTCGGTTCACACAGTAGTATTGCTAGGACCATGGCTGCCCCTGGCATGTTGGCATACAGATGTGTTGTCCTGCAAGTGGGCTTGCTCAGCTTGTCCGTAACGGTGCTGCTGTAGCTGCTCTCCAGCTGACCTGTGCACGTCTGGTGCTGAGTTGCCCCTGCTTTATGGAGGAGCAAATTTGCGCAGGGCGTACAACTTACACGCACCGCGCGTAGCCTGCACCAGACACACGTATGTTTGGGAATCGGCGTATCTCCCTCATTTGCATATTTGCCTAGGAAATCAATGGGAGCGCAAGATGCGCCCAGCGTAAAAATGCACCTACGATACGCCGGCGGAGGAAAGTTACGTCGGTCGGGAGAAGCCTATTTTCAGGCGTATCTATTTTTGTGGGTACGGCGCATAGTGACGACGGCGCACATTTTGACTTACGCGGCGTATCTCGAGATACGTCAGCGTAAGTCCTACCTGAATCCGGCCCACTGTATATAAAACAGTATTGATGAGTATCACACAGGGGCACAGACGTTTACACAAGGACCATATGCAGTCTGGTACTGTGTACTGTACATACTGCTGTGCAGTAGGAATATTGGTCCTGGATGACAGTATATATCCTGCACCTAGTAGCAGCCCTTCTTCAACCTGGACCCAGCCGTGCAGAAAAAGCTTTTGTACTAGATTTCACAAGCTCTCAGGTATTTTTACTTTCGTTTATCCAGTAAAATGTTTTACTTTTAGTTGTAGGGTTATTCAGCAGTGTTATCATTACTACACAGATAAACAACAGCAAGAACGTGAAAGGTCGTTCATAACAGCTTAACATCACTTAGCAGACATGCTCTTTGACAGCAGTACATTCTGCTTCACGCTTGTATATGTGTTTCCTCCTCCCAGATAAAAGACTTTAGCTAGTTTTTGCTTGTTTGTCCTCCTTTTTAGTGTAACCTGAGAAAAAAAATAATGGAACCTGAAAATACATTCACTGGCCTAATTTAAAAGCAAGGGTTGAAAATATATTAACAAAGTTTTTGTTGCAAAGTTCATGTTTTTTTTCCCAAAATAGCATTATGCCGCGTAAACACGATCGTAAATTCCAACAACAAATGTTCTATGTCAGCTTTTTGTCGGAAATTCTGACCGTGTGTAGGCTCCATCAGACATTTGTAGGTAGATTCACAAAGAGTTAGGCCGGCTTATCAGTAGATAAGCCGACCTAACTCTGAATCTACGCCGGTGTTTGTTTAAGTGTATGCTCAAACAGAGATACGCTTAAACAAAGCTAAGATAGGCCGGCTTGCGCCGTTCTATCTTAGCTTGCAATTTTTTGCATGGCCGCTAGGTGGCGCTTCCATTGCGGCCGGCATAGATTATGTAAATGAGCTTTTACGCCGATTCCCGAACGTACGCGAGCCCGCCGCAGTCGATTAACGTAGTTTCCGTAAGGCCTTAGGCGGCCTAAAGTTATTCCACCTATGAGGTGGAATAACAATGTTAAAGTATGGCCGCAGTTCCCGCCGCGAGGTTCGAATTTTTTACGTCGTTTGCGTAAGTCGTCCACGAATCGGGAGTTACGTCATTTACGACGTTTACGTCCGCGTCAAAATCAATAGGCCCGTACGGCGTACTTAGCCGCAATGCGCCCTGGGAAATGTAGGTGCCCGGCGCATGCGCAGTAAGAAAAAACGTCAAACGTGAGGTCAAGCCTCATTAGCATTAAACACGCCCCCCCCAACCCATTTGACACTACGCCGCCCTAAGTAAGGAGGTAAGTGCTTTCTGAATGTACTTTCCTCTCTTACTTAAGGCGGCGTAGTGTAAACACGCTAGGCTACGCTGACCTTAATTTTAGGCGCCCCTACGTGAATCTACCTATTGCTGTTGGAATTTCCGACAACAAAAATTTGAGAGCTGGTTCTCAAATTTTCCGACAACAAAAGTTCCGATTGTCTGTATGCAATTTCGACGCACAAAAATCATTGCTTAATTTTTCTCGGCTCGTTGTACGTCTTTGTACGTCACCGCGTTCTTGACGTTCGGAATTTCAGAGAACATTTGTGTGACCGTGTGTATGAACACAAGTATGAGCCGGAAAAGAAAATCCAGGAATTTCCGACCATGTGTACGCAGCATTAGATTCAGAATGAGATAGATTCCAAATGTTTTAAATTTGGATGTTAAAGTGGTTGTATCCCCCCCCCGGATATTTTTACCTACAGGTAAGCCTATAATAAGGTGTATCAGCAGCAGGGCCACCATCAGGAATTATGGGGCCCCTTACACAGCTTCAGGCATGGGCCCCCTGGACCAGAGAGGGGGGGGGGGGGGGGCCCTTTACAAAAAAAAGAAGAAATAAAGAAAAATATATAATATATATAAAGAAGGGGGTTGCCATCCGGGCCCCTGGGGACCTCCGGGCCCCTTACAGGTGTACTGCCTGTACCCCCCTGATGGCGGCCCTGATCAGCAGGTAAAAAGAATACTGTATCTCCTAAACCTGCACGGTTTAGGAGATATTGACCCTGCATGCAGCCCCTGACATCAGCGATGCATGTGCTCTGACGGTCCGGCGTATCCTACCGGAACTTGCCGGAATGGAAGAAAAAGGGGAATGGTAGCCTCTAGCCCCCCTTTTTCTCATGGGAAAGTGGCGGGAGAGTGGTTTTTAAAATGTCCTTTAAGCCTATCTCCTCAGGGAAGTTTTTGGCGGGCTCACAGGTATGAGGGGAACAAGGTGCAGTGACCCCTCTGTGACCTGTGAAAGCCCGCTCAAATTTCAGGTCAGTTACAGGTCATCCCCTGCACCTGGAAAAAAGACCGCACAAAAGCAGTTTAAACTAGTTTAAAGTGGCAGGGGCTAGGGCTATTTAAAGCAAGGTCCATGGCTCAGAGCTCAGTCGCTTCAGAGGACAGAAGAACTGTGGTGTTCTCCCCCACCCCCCCCCCCCTTTTTTCATTATGTCGCGGATGTTGTTGTGTGGTTGGGTCACCTTTGCGGTTTGCAAAGGGGGACTAGCTGTCATTATAAGTTTATATTTTTGATAAATAAAGTTTAAAAAAAAAAAAATTATTTATCTATTTATTTATTTATTTATTTATTTATCTATTATTAAAACCAATAATAAACATCCGCGGCCTTTATTATCCAACAAGTGGTCTGCTGTCAATTTCTTTTATTATAAGGTTTTAAAATTAAGCTTTATTCATTTACCGTCTGCTTTCCCATGGAGGGTTCCCGTGTACATACGTGGGAGTGAGGTCATCGTGGCTCCAGGCAGTCACAGAAACGCAGAGGGAACATGTCAGCTCCCTCAACGGTGACCATGCGCTACTTCCGGGCTTCGTTCTAAGGTAAGTATTTCATAATGTGCTAGTATGCGATGCACATTATGCTATTGTCTTGCAGGTTTTTTTTTTTTACCGCTTTAAGGCCCCTTTCACACTGGGGCATTTTTTGAGCGCTATTCGGGTGTTTTTCAAGCGTTATTTGAGCGTTATTAGAGCATTTTTCGAGCGTTATTAGACCGTTATTCGCAGCAAAGCCTCATCTGCAATCCCAATGTGCTGGTAAAGCACCGCTAAGACCCTAACGTTTTAGGCCCCTTTCACACTGGGGCGGGAGGCGCGGTGGCGGTATAGCGCCACTAAAAATATACCGTCGGAATTGCCGCGGGATTCGGCCGCTAGCGGTGTGGTATTAACCCCCGCTAGTGGCCGATAAAGGGTTAATACGGCCCGCAATGTGCCTCTGCAGAGGCGCATTGCGGGCGGTGTTAGCGCGGTTTCCCATTGTTTTAAATGGGAAGGAGCGGTGAAGGAGTGGTATACATATCACTCCTCTCACCGCTCCAGAGATTTTTTTCTCTCTTGCCAGCGCATCGCCTCAGTGTGAAAGCCCTTGGCTTTTCACATTGAGAAGGCTGGGGTAGGAGTTTTTCAGGCGGTATAGCAGCGCTATTTTTAGCACTGTAACTCCTGAAAAACTCCTCAGTGTGAAAGGGGCCTTAGGGCGTTTTTGCAGTGCCTCAGTGTGAAAGGGTAAGGCGTTTTTACAGCGCTTTCAATTCATTTTAATGGAGAGGGGCATTTTCGGAGCGTTTTTTTTTCAGTGCCCAAAAGCTGCTCCAAAGATGCCGACTGCAGGACTTTTCTCATTGCCCCGCCAGTGCAACGCCTCAGTGTGAAAGGGTAAGGCGTTTTTACAGCGCTTTCAATTCATTTCAACGGAGAGGGGAGTTTTTGGAGTGTTTGTTTAGCGCCCAAAAGCTGCTCCAAAGATGCTCTTGTGACTCTTGTGAAAGGGTGAAAGGGTCCATTGCATACCTCCCAAAATGTAAAAAATCCAATGCGGGACATCTTGTTGAGCGGGGGGGGAGGGGGGCCGGGGGGATCAAAGTTATTGAGCGGGGGGAGGGTGCCGGGGATCAACGTTGTTGAGCGGGGGGGGGTTGATCAAAGTTGTAGAGCGGGGGGGGGAAGGGGAATACCGCAGCTCCGGCGGCTCACACTGTCATTGTCTCCCACCACCATGGCCCGTATTTCCCGTCCCACTGATATAGCGGTCATGTGCGGAGGCGGGACTTCTAGACGATCGCAGACAGGCCAGCCCCACGCCGCACATGACCCCGATATGCCCAAGGGCACCGGACACCAAATATGGCGGGGGAAACCAAACATGGAGGCACGGAATGTCGCGCACGGGGCCCTGTTTTCCGGGACTCTAGTCTAGTCCGCGGGACCCCAGGACACACTTGGAATTGCGGGAGGATCCAGCGGAATCCGGGACGGTTGGGAGGTTTGCCATTGAGATGCATGGAGAGCGTTTTATGAGCGTTTTAATAGCGCTATTTTTAACGCTAAAACGCTGTAAAAACGCTTCAGTGTGAAAGGGGTCTTAGAGTTGAATCCACATTTTTAATCATTGGAGCAGTTCGCCTTGTGGGTGGGGCCACTTCACCATACACGTAGGGGTACCTTACACGTGTGCGCTTTCATCAATGCCCAAAGTCAACATTCTCCATGCACACGTTCCTGAAAATGGCTGTTCAGTAACGCTGGGTGCTGTAATGACCACAGGCTGGAAACCGTAGACAGAGTGAACAAATGTTATCAGCACACCAAGGATTCCTTGCTTGATGAAGGGGCCCTGCGTGGCTCTGAAACAAAACCCCAGTGCTGAAAGTGCTAATTAGTGATTAGGCTTGCCGTTGTTGTACATGACATTGGTCAAAAAATGCAAAAAATTGTATAAATACCACAGCGCTGACAGGCATAAATTATTACAATAAAGTTCAAATGCTGTGCATAAAAAATTAAGTGAAAAAACACATCCAATACTACAAAAATGATCAAGCATGTAGCCAGTATTATTATTATTTTTATTATTTTGTATTATTTTGTTCACTGTATTCATGCTTTTGTAATAGGTAAAAGACTACCGTAGATATCCTAGCAGGGCTTTAACTAGTCTGCCTGTAGGGGGAGCTCTATTGTTGGAGAGTGTGCTTAGAGGAGAGTGTACCATCATGCCCACATTATACTGTACATTGTTTCCCAGTGAGCATGTTTTGTTCTGTGTCTCTGCTCTCTTTATTACAGGTTAGTCAAACCTTTATCAAGTTATCATTTGAATTTTTGAAATGTTAAGGTAGTGTTTGTGTTCTTTGCACTTAATTTAGCATGTGCATGTTTTTTATCTGCATGCTATCTCTGGGTAACCTCTCTATGACATAATATGGTGAATCTGGCCTTGTTGCTTTGTGTCCGAGTATTTATATGATTTATTCCTATTCATTCTTCTAATTAAGTCACATGCATTTACATTCACATTTCTTCTGTTGCTAAAACAAGAAAACCCAATTAGACTTTGTTTAAATCAGATATATTGTCAAAAGTATTGGGACACATGCCTTTACATGCACAGGAACATTAACCACTTACCCCCCGGACCATATTGCTGCCCAAAGACCAGAGTACTTTTTGCGATTCGGCACTGCGTCGCTTTAACAGACAATTGTGCGGTCGTGCGACGTGGCTCCCAAACAAAATTGGCGTCCTTTTTTTCCCACAAATAGAGCTTTCTTTTTTTGGTATTTTTTTCTTTTTTTGGTATTTGATCACCTCTGCGGTTTTTAGTTTTTGCGCTATAAACAAAAATAGAGCGACAATTTTTAAAAAAATTAATATTTTTTACATTTTGCTATAATAAATATCCCCCAAAAAGATATAAAAAAACATTTTTTTTCCTCAGTTTAGGCCGATACGTTTTCTTCTACATATTTTTCGTAAAAAAAAATCATCGCAATAGGCGTTTATTGATTGGTTTGCGCAAAAGTTATAGCGTTTACAAAATAGGGGGTATTTTTATGTCATTTTTATTATATTTTTTTTACTAGTAATGGCGGCGATCAGCGTTTTTTTTTTTCCGGTACTGCGACATTATGGCGGACACTTCGGACACTTTTGACACATTTTTGGGACCATTGGCATTTTTATAGCGATCAGTGCTATAAAAATGCATTGGATTACTATAAAAATGCCACTGGCAGTGAAGGGGTTAACACTAGGGGGCGGGGAAGGGGTTAAGTATGCCTGGGTGTGTTCTTACTGTGGGGGGGGGTGGCCTCACTAGGGGAAACACTGATCCTCGGTTCATACATTGTATGAACAGAAAATCAGCATTTTCCCCGCTGACAGGACACACACAGCTCCCGGTCCCCGCTCTGTACCGAGCGATCGCGTGTGCCCGGCGGCGATCGCGCCCGCCGGGCACACGCACGCACGCCCCTAGTGGCGGCTGGGAGAGAGGACGTCATATTACGTGCTCTCGCCCAGCAGAGCCACCTTGTGGACGTATAATGACGGTGCGCCGTCGGCAAGTGGTTAAAGATGATGTCCGGCCAAAAAAATATATTAAAAGCCAGCAGGTACAAATTCTGCAGCTGCTGACTTTTAATATTAGGACACTTACCTGTCCTGGAGTCCAGCGGCGTCCGCAGCAGAGGACGAGCGATCGCTCGTCACTCTGCTGCCCCCCCCCGCCATCCACTGTGAGGGAACCAGGAAGTGAAGCACTCCGGCTTCACTGCCTGGTTCCCAATGGCGCATGCGCGAGTCGCGATGCGCCCGCTGATTGGCTCCTACTGTGTGCTGGGAGCCGAGTGTTCCAAGCACACAACGGGGGGGGGGGGGGGGGGCGACGGGATGTGATGCAATGCCCGTCTTTTGCCCGTGAATGCTGGGCCGGAAAGTGGGTGCAAATACCTGTCTTTAGACAGGTATCTGCACCCCCTCCCCCCTGAAAGGTGTCAAATGTGACACCGGAGGGGGGGAGGGTTCCAATCAGCACGAGTTCCACTTTAGGGTGGAGCTCCGCTTTAATGACATCCCAGTCTTATGGCCCGTACACGCGATCCGAATATCGTGCGACTTTTTTCGCTTAATAGTCGCAAGTATAAATTGAATAGGTTACTAAAGTCACGAAAATTCTCGTACGACAGAAAAAAAAATTCGGAAGTGATGTCATGTGTTGCAAGGATGAGCTCCGGTGTGTTTGCACAGTCCACGTGCAGAGCCCGCCAGGAAGTCAGCACCGCGCTGCGCTAATCACAGGCAGGGAGACATTTCCCGATCTCTGCAGCTGAGCATCGGGGCAATATCTCCCTGACTGTGATTAGCGCAGCGCGGTGCCGACTTCCTGGCGGGCAACAACTGTGCTGACTAAACGAAAATCGTACATCGTTGACGAAATCTGCAGTATATTTTAGTCGACTAAAAGCCCCAACAGTTTAGTCAACTAAAATCATTTTAGTTGACTAAAATCAAATGGGTTTAATTAAAGCATTTAAGCATTTCTATAGAATTTCCAAGCTTATTATATGCTCCTGGAGTAAAAAAATTCCAATATATTATTATTTATGGTATTAAAGGGTTTGTAAAGGATTTTTTTTTTTATCTTAATAGCTTCCTTTACCCTAATGCAGTGCTGTTTTCATGTCCTCATTGTTCGTTTTTGCTCTCAAGTTGCTGTAATTCTGAATAAGTAAGTTTTCTTCTTCAATTTTGGGCATCGATGAGGTGGCACTGATGGGCACCGATGAGGTGGCACTGATGGGCACCGATAGGCGGCACTGATGGGCACTGATAGGCGGCGCTGGTATGCTGCACTGATGGGCACCCATAGGCGGCACTGATGGGCACTCTTTGGCGGCACTGATGGGCACTCATGGGTGGCACTGATGGGTACTTATGGGTGGCTTAGATGGGCACTGATAGGTGGGCACAGGGCATAGATAGGCACTAAGAGGTGGCACTGATGGACACTGGGTGGCACTGATGGACACTGAGGGGTGGATCTGATGGCATTGCTGGGCATCATTACAGTCAGTGCCCATGTTGCCAGTCAGTACCCATTTGTGGGCACTGATTGGCATCGATTGTGTTTATTTTTTTGTTTTATTGTTTTTTTTTTGTTTTTTTTTGTTTTTTGCTCCATTTGGCAACCGGGGGGCACTCCCTGGTGGTCCAGTGTTGGCATCCGAGGGGGGGCTGCGCTGATAAACCCCCCTGTCAGGAGAGCCGCAGATCGTCTCTCCTCTCAATGGCTCTTCCTGTTTACATCGTGATCAGCCGTGGTTGGACACGGCTGATCACGTGGTAAAGAGCCTCCGCCACAGGGGTGCGCCGGCATGAAATCCTGCAGGACGTCAATAGACATCCAGTCAGGATTTCACAACCACTTCCCGGACGTCAGTTGACTATTGACCGGGCGGGAAGTGGTTAAATAAAACGAGCAGCGCTTTACCGTGAACATGGTCGTAACCCCAGTGTGAAAGAGGTCTGACACACCCTTTTTAATAAGTGATCACATACCCTCTGCTCTCAGCTGCATAAGGAGCTCAGAGAGCTAGTGGAGGAGACACAGCAGCACACTGGTCTTCCCAGTGAATGGCTCTGCAGGGAGGGCGTATCGGCACAATTCTGATCATTGGAGGAGTTCTCAGCACAGCCAGAAAACTTACCACGCTGTGCCTAGTGTTCAGTTTTTAATAGCATAGCCGAGGGTATTTCACACATAGGAAGCAATACAAAGAGAACAGGATGCTTGTCCACACAAGTACCTGGTACAGCAAACGCATATTAGGAATATGAAATGTTGGGTTAACATTTTCTTTAATTTCACTGACCACAGTCTGGTCCACCAACAGTTTGCAGGACAGTGAACTAGTCCCCTCCCCCCCTCTTTTTTCCACAGTAATAAACAATGCCAAGAGTCCCTGCAGCCATGGATCACCTGTTATAATACCTTGCTTTTTGTTCTGGCGAAGAGTTCCTATGTTTTGTTTGATCCTCTGACCTCACTGACCTTCTTCCTATGCTGACTATGTTCTGTCTGACTGTCTACTGCCATTCTGTCTGCTATTACTTCCACTTCCACTTTGCTACTTTGAACTGTTTGTCTGATCCTTGGAATTCTTGGCCTGACTATAATCCTGCCCCACAACTGATACTCCACCTTGTCCTGTGTTGCTGATTGACACCAATGGATACCCTAGGATTACACTCCTGGACTACCATTTGTACTATTTTTAAGCTCACCAGACAAACTACACTCTCCTTTAGATCAGTCACCACAATTATCTTGTACAAAGAGCTGACTGATTTGATACAAAATTACTGCAGAGCTTAGGTAGGTCCTCACAGCAAAATAATTTTGGTATATGTATTTTTTATTTATTTTTTGTACAAAGAGACATGCATAGTGAATATAATTGGCCAGAACCACGTAGCGCGGCACATATATATGCCGGCATAGCGCATCTCATTTCCGCTACGCCGGCTCAACTCAGAGAGGCAAGTACCGTATCCTCAGAGCATTTCTGTCCAACGTTGCGCCGGCGCGACGTAAATTCATAGGCGTAAGCCGGCGTAATTCAAAGTAGGAAGGAAGTGGGCGGGTTCCATTGAAATTAACCATGACCCCATGCAAATGAAGGGCCGAACAAACGGCGCACGCGCCGTGACGCTGACTATGTGCCACGCCCCTCTGCGCATGCTCAGAACATGGCCCGGCGTCATCCCTGAGATACGCCCAGGGCATAAATACGCCCAGACATGCACCCGTCAAGTGCAAAAGTACACAAGCATTTTTTTAACTGCTAGTAGTTTTGAAGATGCGATACACCTCTGATTCACCCATGCCAAAGACGTCAATGCGTGTGCGGAATATCCTCTCCCGTGCCCTCCTACGTGCCCATAGACGCAGTAGTGCTATGACCACGGCTGCCCCTGGCATGTTGGCATACAGATTGTTGTCCTGCAAGTGTGGATGCTCAGCTCGTCCGTAACGGTGCTGCTGCAGCTGCTCTCCGGCTGACCTGTGCATGTCTGCTGCTGACTTACCCCTGCTTTATGGGGGGTAACTTTAGGCCGGACGTACAACTTACGCGCGGCGTGCGCAGCCCGCGTCGGGCGCACGTACGTTCGTGGATCGCCGTATCTCCCTCATTTGCATATTTGAATAGCAAATCAATGGGAGCGCCAGATGCGTCCAGCGTATATATGCGCCCACGCTGCGCCGGCGTAAAAAAGTTACGTCTGTCAGAAGAAGCCGATTTTCAGGCGTATATTGTTCTGTGGATACGGCGCATAGTTACGCTGGCGCAAATATACACTTACGCCGCGCATTTTGAGATACGCCGGCGTAAGTGCTTTGTGGATCTGGCCCAATGTCTATCACCCTGGACGGTGCCTTCAAAACCGGCTTCCTTGCTATCAACCCATTTTCATCCTGCTGGTGACGCTAAGTATCCTGCAACCTCCTTGTCCTACCCTCACTTACCATGAGCCCAGATCCTGAATCCTATACACTGAGGGCAAGAGATAATTGTAGCATTTATTCATTTATTAATCAAACCAGCAGTTTTATTTAAGAAAGAGTAAATTTGGGGGCCCTTTAAAAAAAAAAAAGTTTTCAGGGACCCTAAATTCACTCTTTAATAAATAAAACTGCTGGTTTGATTAATAAATGCTACAATTATCTCTTGCTCTCAGTGTATAGGATTCAAGATATGGGCTCATGGTAAGTGAGGGTAGGATAAGGAGGTTGCAGGATACTTAGCGTCACCAGCAGGATAGAAATGGGCTGTTGGCAAGGAAGCGGGTTTTGAAGGCACCACCCAGGGTGATAGACATTAGGCTCACCATGCATGTCACAATCTGACCTAACTTTGTACAACAAAAATTACATATACCACAACTATTTTACTGTGAGAACCTACCTAAGCTCTACAGCAGTGGCCGGGACACCCTCGGGGGTCAAATTACGATTTGCCAGGGGTCACCGAATCCTGGGGTGTTCCTGAAGCCTGCATCGCTCTTCCAGCCTTTTCGCAGCCGTTCAGCAGGGCTGTCCCTGTAGCCTGTGGTCACCCAGCTGGGCTGTTCCTGGAGCCTGTGGCCGCCCACTCAGCCTCTTCACATCCGCACATTCAGTTCACGACATGGCTGGGGGGAAAATAGTAGAGGTCAGCTGACTGAAGTGGGAGGGGCTGGAGGAGACCCAATCTCCTGATTTTGGCATAGGTGTCACTGCTGTAAGACACCACAGAGCCGGAGACACAGTGAGTAACACTACCTGTGATTAGAGTTACCAATAAAAGTCCCCACTACAGTTCTCAGATCAGCAGATGATGAAGAGCACCTAAGTTGGCTGATCAGAACTCCCCCCAGCACTGCCACTCATTCCTTTCCCCCCCAACCCCCCCACCAAGGAGTAAGAGAAGGAATAAAAATAGAGAATATATGGAAGGGAAAAGTGGGGGAGTAACAAAGAAAAAGTTTTTCCCAACGTGATTCCTCTCCAGCCTGCCTTGCATACACACGTTCATGCAAAAAAACGTCCGACCAAAGCGCAGTGATGTACAACATGTACGACAGGACTATAAAGGGGAAGTTCCTTTTAAATGGTGCCACCCTTTGGGCTGCTTTTGGGCTGCATACTTGATTCTGAGCATGCGTGTTTTTTTTCCTCCTCAGAAAAGCATACACACGACCGTTTTTTCACAACGAGAAACGCAACGAGAAAAGAGAGAGCTGATTTCAATTTTTTTGCGGGCAGTTTTTTCGTTGAGAAAACTGCTAGGGAGCATACACACAACGTTTTCATGACCAATATAAAAAATGGCGGTTTTATCATCGTGAAAACCACTCGTGTGTACAAGGCATGAGAGAAAGAACAAGAAAGACAGCTAGAGAGGGGGATGGGGAAAAAAAAACAAGAAATTAGGATAAAGAGAGATAAAAGGGAAATAAAAGAGAACACAGAGAAAGAGTGGTACTTCAGAAAATGTACATCATAACACTTGTCTTGACTTAGGTGCTGACCACCCACACTACGAAAATAATTTTACGGTTAGGGGTCCCCACAGCTTGGGAAATTTTATCAAGGGGGCACTAGAAGGGTTGAGAACCGCTGCTCTACAGTCATTTTATATCGAATCAGTCAGCTCCTTGCACAGGATAATTTTGGTCGATCAAAAGAAGATTGTAGCTTGTGTGGTGAGCTTAAAATAGTGCAGATGGTAGCCCAAGAGTGTAATCCTAGGGTATCCACTGGTGTCAATCGGCAACACAGGTCAAGGTGGAGTATCAGTTGTGGGGCAGGATTATAGTCAGGCCAAGGATCAGACAACTAGTTCAAGGTAACTGTCAGGTCACCTGTGGCCAGATGACAGATGTACCCCGTTGGAGTCAGGAGTGCACCACAAGGTAGTGAACCCTATGGCAGACTGCTGCAGATGGACCACAGAGTGGATATGGAGGACAGGTCCACTGGAGCACAAACAGGGATCCCACAGGAAGCTTGAGCCCAAGATTCCCCAGGGCGTGGAGTCTAAGATCCAGCTGGTATTCACCAGAGCCTCTAGTGGTGAGGATGGCCTTAGCTGCAACTGAATCCAGGTCGCGGCCCCCAGAGTCCCCTAGGTCACGCTCCGTAGGGAGAGAGGAAAAGCAGCCACTCAGGACACTGAGATAGTGAAGGGTAAAGCCAAGGTCGGGGCGACAAGGCGACAAGGATAAACAAGGGATAGGCCAAGGGTCAGGGTCACAGGCACACAGGAGTAGTCGGGGACAAGCCAAGATCGGTACACAGAGATAAACGTAGCACGCGGCAAGCAGGAACCCAAACACACAATGCTTAACAAACAACGTTGATCAGCAAGGCAGACCTGCAGTGCACTGGTTAATATAGAGTTCCTGATATGGCCTGGGGTGGAGCCATACAGCGAGGAGAGATGATAAAAGCAGCCAGGTCAGAGGGCCTGGCCTCTAAGGTGAACAGTAGCAAATTGGAAGTGGAGGCAATGTCAGACAGAATGGCAGTAGGCAGCCATACAGAGCATAGTCAGCATAGCAACAAGGTCAGTGAGGTCAGAGGATCAAACAAAACCTAGAAAAGCTTAGCCAGCACAAATAGCAAGGTATTATAACAGGTGGTGATCCATGGCTGCAGGGACTCTTTTACATGGCATGGTGTATTGCTGGACAAAAAATAATTTGGAAGTGGAGGCAATGGCAGACAGAATGGCAGTAGGTAGTCAGCATATCAACCAGGGTAACATGGTCAGAGGATCAAACAAAACATAGGAAAGCTCCACCAGCACAAAAAGCAAGGTATTTAATAGGGTTGTCCCGATACCACTTTTTTAGGACCGAGTACAAGTACCAATACTTTTTTTCAAGTACCGATTACCGATACTTTTTTTAATGTCATGTGACAGTGGCACGTGTGTCAGTATTTTTTTTTTTTTTTTACAATTTTTTTTTATGTTTTTTTCTGATGCTTTCTTATTTTTTTTAGGGGGGGGGGAGTGGATGGTGTCGGTGTGTTTTTTATTTTTATTATTTTTTACAATTATTTTTTTTATTTATATTTATTGCAATTTTTTTTTTTTTTAGCACTGTGGGGGGGCTTGGGTGAGATGTCATCTTTGAGACAGAGAAAGGGACTAAGGACACAGATTCCCCAGTCCCTTTCTCTGCAGCCTCAGCTAAAATGGAGAGGCTCCTCTCCATTCATAAACTGATGCATCGTAAACACAGGTTACGATGCTCAGTTATGTGAATGGACAGAGTCAGTGATCACTGATTCTGTTCATTCACAACAGGTAGGAGCCGGGTTTTGTGGCTTCTACCTCCGCTCTCCATCCTGACGAGGACAGAGGGAGTGGAGGAGGACATGGAGGGGAAACGGAGCAGAGGAGGACAGAAGCAGGAGGGGGACACAGGACACACAGCATGGAGGGGGAGAGAGCTGCATTACAGCAGGAAAACAGAGGGGGACGGGGAGCGCCGACAGCAGAATCACTCGGAGGGAGAACAGCATCACGGAAGGGCACACGGACACAGAGCATGGAGGAGGACAGCAGGAGCACGGAGGGGGACACGGTCAGAGCGCGGACAGCAGCATCACTTGAGGGGAAAGCATCATTATGGAAGGAGACACAGGACACAGCATGGAGGAGAACGCGGCGCGCGGAGGGGGGGGGAGCAGCATACAACCGCCCTCGTAGCTCACAAACTCCACCCGCCCTATCCGCTCGCAAACTCTGCCTGCCCTCTCTGCTCAAAACCTCCGCCTGCTGACCAAGTATCGGGTCAGGCATCGGGAGCATTTGTGCGAATACAAGTACTCGTGCAAATGCTCTGTATCGGTATCGGGACAACCCTAGTATTTAACCAAGTGGTGATCCATTGTTGCAGGGACCCTTTTACATGGCGTGGTGTATTGCTGGAAAAAAAAAAAAACTCATACACATGCCCTGAGAAACAAACTGGCATGATGCAGATCAAGTTTACCTTAGGGTATATGATTTTATTATGTCTGGGAAAAGTAAACTTTAAAGTTCTCTTCCTATAATAGAAAGTGTTTTCTGTTGCCAGCATTTTAAAATAAATCTAATTTCGCATGTCATAAATTAAATCTACAAAACATTAAATTAGCAAAAAAATTAGAACTTACTTTTTCCCACTACTACCCAAAGGCACTTTCCCAGTCTGTTATCAAAATGTTCATAAGTTCTTAAGTAAAGTCAGCAGACTCATATATACACGTGTTTAAAATATTAGTGTTGCGACAAAAAACAAATGTTGCTTCTGCTACTTTATAAGCCTAAAAACTGTTTAGTCGAAATGCAGAATAAAAGCGTCTCTGCCGCCTAAAAATATATATATTTTTTTTAGAAATGGCTCCTGAAAAGAAAATAAATAATACACACCTCTTCAGCAGGTGGTAACACCTATATTTGCTGCTGAAGAAATTTCAGCATCCAACACAATTCCAGGTGTAATGGATGCCTGGTCTCCCGCTGGCCACTATGTCACTGCTGTGTTCTGTATTTATGTAGCATTTGGTAGGTATCCGTGAACAGTAATTCCAAAGTGTCATAAATACATTGGTGAAGGTTGACTCTTCAAGATGCAGAATCTTGTGCTTAGGGATCAGCACCCGCTTCACCGGAAATGTCTGGTGTGCTGGGACCAGTGCCTTCCCTGGCTTTGGTCTTTCCAGTGGGAACTGCACTATATTGTCAAAAATATTGTGACACCTGCCTTTACACACACATGAACTTTAATGGGATCCCAGTCTTAGTCTGTAGGGTTCAATATTGAGTTAGCCCACCCTTTGCAGCTATAATAGCTTCAACTCTTCTGTGAAGGCCGTCCACAAGGTTTAGGAGTGTGTCTATGGGAATGTTTGACCATTCTTCTAGAAGCGCATTCGTGAGGTCAGGCACTGATGTTGGATGAGGGGGTCTGGTTCGCAGTCTCCAGTCTAATGCCTCGTACTGTACCTGTTGCCGAGAATGTGTTTCCAGCACGACAGCATCGCGCTGATTCTCGGGGACAGGGTGCCGACATCTCGCACTCGCTGGAATAGACAAAGCACATTCCAGCGAGCGCGTCATAGAAGCGACAGGGATCCGACTTGGATTTCCGCCAATTCTAGCTGCATTTGGTATGAATCCTGAAAAGGGGAACTCCACGCCAAATTTTAAATAAAAAGCCGGCATGGGTTCCCCCCCAGGGGCATACCGGGCCCTTAGGTCTTGTATGGGTTGTAAGGAGACCCCCCCTACGCCAAAAAAACGGCGTGGGGTCCCCCCACAATCCATACCAGACCCCCCCACCCCAGAGCACCCTGTCCCCATGTTGATAAGGACAGGGCCTCTTCCCGACAACCCTGGCCGTTGGTTGTTGGGGTCTGCTAGGTGAATGAATATAGGGTACATCGTACCCCTACCCATTCACCTGGAGGCAAAGTGTAAAAGAAAATAAACACACCACACAGGGTTTTTAAAGTAATTTATTAGTCAGCTCCGGGGGCCCCCCTCTCTTCTTTTGCTCTTTTACAAGGGGGGGGCCTTCTTCTTCCGCTCTTCGGGGGTCTTCTCCGCTCTCTGGGGGTCTTCTTCCGCTCTCCGTGGGTCTTCTTCCGCTCTCCGTGGGTCTTCTTCCGCTCTCTGGGGTCTTCTTCCGCTCTCCGGGGGTCTTCTCCACTCTCCGGGGGTCTTCTCCCATCTTCTCCGCTGTCATCTCGGCGCTCCCCGGTGCCTTCTTCTTCAGGGTTGGCCGCCGCTATCTTCGTGTGTTAGCTCAATTACTACCAGCGGCCAGCCCGCTCTATTGTGACGTCTTCTTCTCTTCTTCTCCCGATGTTGACACAACGCTTCTTCCCGCTGTAATGGCCGGGTGCGCGGTTCGCACCGATTTATATAGGCCTCTCTTATGATGTCACAGTCCCATCATGCTCCGGTACCTACCCACGTGGTACTCAAGGGCCTGGTATGCCTAAGGTCCTGGTATGCCCCCTTATTTAAAATTTGGCGGGAATCCAAGTCGGATCCCTGTCGCTTCTATGACGGCTTTGTCTCCATCGCGGCAAGCCAGCTCGGCGCTGGCTCCCGCGATGGGGCTCGTAGGTGGTCAATCTCGCCGAGAAAGGGAGCGAGATTGACACAGTATCGCGGTTTTCCCGTCGAAAAAACTGCATTGAAAGCTTTTGGCCGGGAATTCCAACCGTGTGTATGCTCCATCGCAGTTTTTCCGACGGGAAAACTGCCGGGGGAAAAAAAGAGAGCAGGATCTCTTTTTTTCCCACCAGGAAAAAATCCTAGCGGGAAAACCATTTGTCTGTATGCTTTTCCGACTGGACAAAAAATGTGCATGCTCGGAAGCATAGAACTTCATTTAGTCAGCTCGTCCTAGTCTTTTAAGCGTGTCATAAGCGCAACAGGCCCACCTGGTCTTGAACTCTCTGGAGGGTGACACTCGGTAAGAAGTGTGACATCTACTAACTAGAGAACAGATCTGAGATCTCTCTAGAGGCAATCATTACCTATCTTTGAAGCTCTTAAGGGGCACAGCATGAGAAGGAGTCCCTAAACTTGTTCTCACTGGGCCTGTGGGAGTTGTGGATAGGGCTGGGGAAAAAATCGATTCAGATTTTGACCAAAACTATTTTTTTTTCCATTGGACCGGCGCTCCTTGGACTAGGCCGAAGCCATGAATCTGGGAAAAGGCCACAAGGCCGGATGCCGCGGACTAGGCCAAAGCTTCGGCCTAGTCTGCGGCCTTTTCCTAGGATCGCAGTGAGCTGCAGGCAGGATTTTTTCGGTGAGGCCGCGGTCTTTTCCCACATTATTGACCATAAAGGTAGAGAGTCAACTTAAGTTTGGGCGGATACTGCTAAAGTGTTGCGCAATTAATTTGTGCTGGTAGGCCGCAGCTTATACCTGTAAAAGAACACTCAGAGACTGCACTTTGAACCAGATTTGACCCTCAAGAATATCCATACAGATGTCCCAGTAAAAATTGGGAGTGATGGAACTTGGGTAGTTGCCACACAGTCACAAAATGTGTTGCCTGTAAGCAGAGGATTCCTTGGCCAGTACTGTTGTGGAGGAACTAGTCAAAAGTCTACACATGTCCCTAGCTGATAAATATGATGAGATGAAGAGTTAAGGTTGTTACAGAGATGATCCACCATGAAGACCACAGCCCCATCTTTTACAATGTTTGTAAGTGGCTGGCAGGGACATTTTGAATGCAGCTGTCGTCATTGTGTAGCACTACCCCCAGAGGATCTGCTGGTTTGTTTTGGTTCTACGCTCTGTGGTCAACCCCTGAAGTGGCTCAAAACCCTCCCTTGGCACAACTGGTAAAATGGGAATCGTGAACCCCAAGAAATTGTTGGAGAGCACAATATCCCGTTACGGTACAATAAAGTATGTAAGTTAGAGGTTACCTTAACTTGAATGGATCCTGCAGTATGACAAATAGACTGTACACAGACTTCAGCGTAACCAAAGAAACAAAGGGTAAAACAGTGATAAATTACCCGCAGAGCCCTGCAGAGTCAGTAATGATAATAACACATAGATGTAAGTTTAACCACAATGTCTAACAGACCTGTGTAAGCACACAGCAAGGGGATTCCTTCAATAAGTGTCCACATTGAAGCACCCCCCTGCCATGCCTCACCCAACTCTCTCTCTCTAATACTGCACAATATAATAAACAGTTACTCAATTAAAGAATACAAAATAGATATCCATGATTTATAATAACTTAGTAGGCAGTCTTTAAGTAGTATCCCTAACTAACCTGGTTTGACGGGCCAGGCCAAACCTCAGTTCAAATTATCCCAAGAGTCCGTGCACTGATACATTGGCATGCGTTGGCGCACAAGGGGTAATTTGTAATCCAATATGGTAATAAGTAAACTGGCAAAAGAACCCAAACAGTGTAGTCTCACTGGCCAATGGGGACGATCCACCCTCCAACAACACAGTCAGTAGGTCTTTGGGCAGGTGCCCGTCTCACCCAACCAGTTCAGGCCTTGTCCTTCCGTGACACTCCGTCCGCGATCTCCGGTCACAGTCCTGCTAGACGGCAGCCTCCGTTTCTCAGACAGGTCGCAGGGATACTGGAAGCCCGTCCGATCACTCCATCAGAGGTTCTGTCTCTCCTTCTCAAAGGCGCTCCGCCTGGGTGTTCAGTTACAGCCTACTCTCTGTGGGGACACTTCCACAGGTGTCCTTCTGGGTTGAAGAGGCGGTCCAGAGAGAGCACGCTAAACACGTCCTCTCCCTTAAGTTACCTCCCCCAGCTGGCTGCGCGGAAGGCAAAGCATCCTGGGATTGTACAGATGCTCTCTGGGTAATGTAGTCTATTACAGGCCAGGGCAAATTGAGTCTATTCTCTCCATGTACTCAATCTCCCAACATTCTCTAAGATACCAGAACAAAAGGTAAAACAACAGGTGGCTCTAACTCATCTCGTCTTTTATATCACATTAAAAAGGGTGATATCTCGCTACAATTGTTTTTAAAGTGTCATTAAACCCACATAAAAAAACTATCAATAAATGCTCTATTACATGCTATTCATACTCACTCAGCCACTATGAGATTCGTTTTCTGTATTCTGAAAAAAACCTGGCCGATCCTGCTGATCTCTATCTCCAACTTCTGTTCATGTCCTCAATTCAGCTAGGGATTTTGCAGCTCAGTTTTCAGTGAGTTTCTATGCTGAGCATTTCCTCCCTATCACATCTGATCAACCCATGTGACTATAGAGTCACACATGTGGGCGTATAAACAGTGGTAAATGGCAGCCCACTCCGTCCCTCTTCCCCTATGTCCACTAATTACCTGAACACAATGGAGCAGGATAGTACATGTAGATTAATGGGGGCTTCACCTCCCTCTTATTCTAAGACACGGACATGATGGGCGTGACACCCACACAATGTTACTGCCAAAAAACAATAAAGATTTGATTTCAAATGTATATTTTTATGATAATGTAAGACATTTTATTGATATTAATTATTTATTTTTACTCTGTATCCCAAAGGCTGTTTTTTTTATGTTGAACATGTGACCAGCAGAAAAGGCCTAAAAGCTCCTCCTGCTTATGCTTCCCTGCAGACAGGCTGGGAAAGATCTGGGTCATGTGACAGCTGTATATCGATTAGGAAAAAGGTACTTAGATGTATTAAAATAATTAAAGTGTCATCATCCACATACAGAAATAGAAGGGCAAATGTCAATTAAACAAGGTTTGTTTAATATCACTTTACCTAAAGTCCCCTGTGGCACCAGATAAAGCTCTATAGACCCCAGATTCAAGGATTTCTGAGTGGCATCAACTTGCCCCACAGTTATTGCTCTTGTCAACAAGCGGCCAACCTCTTGTCTTTTGGACATGGAATCAAAAGTTACTACTATAATTATATAGAGTATAATGATCAACAGTTTAGACGTGATTTAATTCTAGACACACTGTGAGTGACAATACTGGTAGCCTATAACCTACCTATTAAAGTGAGAGGCCGGGTACACACGGACAAACATGTATGGTGAAAGCGGTCCGTCGGACCGTTTTCACCATACATGTCTGCCAGAGGGCTTCTGTACGATGGTTGTACACACCATCGTACAGAAGTCCGCGCGTAAACAATACGCGGGGCGTGTCCGCGGTGTCGCCGCGTCGATGACGCGGTGTCGCCGCGACAATGACGCGGCGACGTGGGCGGCCCGCCTTTAAAATGCTTCCACGCATGCGTCGAAGTCATTCGACGCATGCGAGGGACGGCGGGCGCCTGGACATGTACGGTAGGTCTGTACTGACGACCGTACATGTCCGAGCGGGCTGAATTCCAGCGGGCTGTTTTAAAACAAGTCCAGGAATATTTGTCTGCTGGGAAAAGGCCCGGCGGGCAAATGTTTGCTGGAATTCGGCCCGCTCGCGCCCACACACGACCAAACATGTCTGCTGAAACTGGCCTGCGGGCCAGTTTCAGCAGACATGTTTGGTCGTGAGTATGGGGCCATAGTAAACCCCATTTAAGGGGGTTGTAAACACTCATTTATTTTTAATATAAATAACCAACATGCCTATACTTACCTGGTCTGTGCAATCGCTTTGCACAGAGCAGCCCTGATCCTCTTCTTTTGAGGTGCCCCGTCGGTGCTCCAAACCCTCCTCTTCATTGGGGGCCCCCAGGAAAAACCGCTTTGCCTGGGGGCACCCGTGCGGGCTCACTCCTAAGTTCCGCTCCTGCGTCCATTGACACAGACAGCAGGACTCGGACCCCCCCCCATTCCTGGGTTTGATTGACAACAGTGGGAGACAATGGCTCCTGCTTCTATCAGTCTGTACAATGAGAAGAGAGACAGTGGCTGAAGCCTCTGTGCTTGTGCACATCGCTGGATCGGATCAGGCTCAGGTAAGAAAAAGAGGGGGGTCTGGGGGGAGCTGCAGCACATAGGTGAAAAACCAATAGGCTTTACAACCACTTTAAAGAAAAAATTGTCATACTAACACATTATGAGAGATTTACCTTAAAATGAAGCCCTCTAGCATTGCGCTGTCACCGCTGAGAGGGCTTCCATCTTCCGCTAATCTTCCTTCTGGGTTTGCAGCCACATAAGTGGCCAGGGGTGCAATGACATTATGCCCGCAGGAGCTGCCTTCATGCGAAGGGGCTCCCAAACAAAATTGGGGTCCTTTTTTTCCCACAAATAGAGCTTTCTTTTGGTGGTATTTGATCACCTCTGCGGTTTTTATTTTTTGCGCTATAAACAAAAATAGAGCATCAATTTTGAAAAAAATGCAATATTTTTTACTTTTTGCTATAATAAATATCCCCCAAAAATATATAAAAAAAAAATTCCTGACGCATTCATGGCAGCACACACTGGGTTGTGACTCCGCCCCCACAACCTGACAGGATTGGTTAGCTATAAATTTGAAGGGGAGACACCCGGCATTATTCTCTTTTTTTATCCTCACCTGACAGGACGTGGACGTACAGCTTGTCTCCTACCGCTATCGCCCCAGCAGGTTCAGCCTCTCCTGTTTGGAAGTCCCCCTTGTACAGTCTCTAAACGAGCTTTATAGGGGGAACCCCGCTCTGGTGGTCTCAGGGGTTAAATCCCGGCATAAATTCCTGGCATGTGTACAAGCTTTAAATAAGCTTAATCAGGCAAGTGTGGCTCCCTCTTTGCTCCCTGGGTGTTCTGTCCCATGTTATACCTTTAATTTTGCCCAGTGGAACTTTATGGGGTTATTGCTCCGTTTTCCTCTATTTATTTTCAAACTTTACCTTCACTATACCTTCTCCAGCGGGCTCTCTGAGCCATGTAGTCCCTCATAGCACCGCCGCGTCCCACTAGCGTACTGCGCATGCGCGCAGCAGAATGATGATGTCGGCGGTCTCCTCGCCCTCATCCAAGATGGCGCCCTCCTCCAAGATGGGACGCGCGGGACGCTACTGCGCATGCGCGCATGCGTCATCAGCGCCGCGACGGCGGCGCCGAATTTAAAAAGGCACTAAATTTCTTTTTCCTCCCTGAGGCTGCTGCTTTACTCAAATCCCACAGGGATTTTTTCCCAGGTATTTATCTGCCTCTCCCCTTCTAGGCTCTCCCTCTGTTTTTTTGTTTTGACTTGTTTTTCACCATATTCTGTTTCCTTCCAGCATATCCATTTCTGCTGCTTTTCCTGCACTTCTCATGGAGCCCACTGCCCTCGCAGACCACTACCAGCAAACGAGGTATGGAGGCCATCATGTTACTAGGTAAGTAGAGAAGAGACAAAAAAGAGAGCCGGCCGCTAAACACTGCCTTTTTGTTGCAGTCCCATCAGGCCAAGAGACGCAAGCCCACGGCGTAGGGAGAGGTCCAGGCATGCATCAAGCAGGAGGTCCCGTAAAAGTCGGTCAAGATCTTCCTCCCGCTACCATCGATCAAGGCATAGCCGATCACGCCGCAGCCGCTCCCGTCACAGTCGGTCTCATCGCAAACGCTCTCCCTCATGTCACCGCCAACGCTACCATACCCGTCCTGCAGCAAACGCTTGCTGGGTGTGCGGTGCTACTGCTTTGCCAGGAAAGCTAGCATGTCGTACTTGCTTTAATGAAGCAACTAGAGAAAAGGAGACGGACGCCAGGATGGCTACAGATCTCTCTTCCCGACACCACATTGAGGAGCCAACACAGGAATCAATCTGGACCGCACATCCTCTGGCCTGTGATGAGCCCATCCCAGGCACTTCATCCGCTGCTGGCCCATATGCCCAGCTAACAGAGGCTCATTCCGATCATGAGGATCGAGAGCTCGTGTCCGGATTTGACTTTGGCCTGGTCGAACCTTTTGCCCGCTCGGTCAAGGAGACAATAGGTTGGGGGGAACCTGTGTCGGAACCACCGAAGGTTGGGAAATACTTCCCCGAGTTAAGGAGGGATCCAGAACTGTTTCCCTTCATTGAGGAATTGGAAGACCTCATTAAGGAGGAGTGGGAAAAACCGGACAAGCGGCCCGGTCTGTCCAACAAGCTTGCTAAATTGTATCCTCTGAAGGAATCTAAGATCGCTTCCCTCATTAACGCTCCCGTTGTGGATTCATCTCTTATGCGGCTTGCCAGGCACGTCACTTTGCCAATAGAGGACGCAGTCTCGTTCCGGGGCGTTCTCGACCGCAAGATCGGCCTGGAGTTGAAGAAAGCATACTCCACGGCAGGCGGAGCATGTAGACCAGCTATTGCCACAGCAGCTGTCGCCAAGGCCATTTCCGTATGGGCAGCCAGCGCTGAGAGGGCTCTCCTAGAAGGTACTGACCGGGGGGACATAATGTCCTCCTTGCAGGAGATCAGGCTAGCCGGTGACTTTGTGGCAGGGGCCTCGGTGGATGTCATTCGTTCTTCGGCTAGGTCCATGTTGGCCTCAGTTATGGCCCGCAGAGCCTTATGGCTGAAGCCTTGGGTCGCTGACACGTCTTCAAAATCCAACTGGTGCAAGATTCCGTATGATGGCACAAGCCTGTTCGGCACGAAATTGGTTTCGGCAATCTCCAAGGTCACTGGAGGAAAGTCGGGGCTTATTCCCTCCGACAGGAGGCCCAAGCCTCAGAAAGGTCCTACCTTCAGGCGTAATCTGCCTGAGAGATACAGGGAAGCCAGATCCTATCGCCCCGGCAAGGAGTTCAGAAGGGATTGGAGACCTACTCGCCCTCCCTTTGCGAGGGGTCAGAAGTCTAAGGCCATTACTACAGGGGATCAGCAAAAGTCCTTTTGAAGTATTGCCTGCCCACCCAGCTCAGGTGGGCGCCAGGCTCAGCAGTTTCGCACAAATATGGTCAGAACACATAAAGGACCCATGGACTCTTTCCACAATAAGACATGGCCACAGATGGAACTTTATGGGGGCTGTCAGGAGAGTATAGTAGACCAGTACTGTGTGACTGCACAGAGGAGACCCACAATGTATGCGGTGAAGTTAAAAGGTGTTTATTAACAAATAAATGAAGACAACCAGTGCGTAACAAAATAGCATATACAATCAGGGGAAATACCGTATTCATAAACGAAGCCAGGCCGAGGTCATACACAGGGGAAGTCAGCAGATGGGTGAGGATGGGAACACAGCGGATCAGGGAGCGGATGGATGGACAGGCTGTGGGGCAGGAATCCAAGAGGGAACAGGAACCAATGTAAACAGGCAAGGGGAAGAACGGGTCCAGGATAGGCTCAGGATGGGGAACAGAAACAGAGTCCAGATAGCAGGGTCAGATAACAGGCTCAGGTCCAGGAGGTATGACGATACCAGGGCGAGGAGTGATTACACACGCCGGGTATTTATAGAGGCGTGCTGATTGCATTCAGGTCACACCTGAACGCAGGAAGGGCTGTATGCTCCATACTGCCAAGAACGCCCCGCTGGTGGACGCCAGTACTGCACGCCAAATACCAGGCAGTAACACCAGCAGGGGGAACCTTCCCTGACAGTACCCCCCCCCAAAGGAGCGGCCTCCGGATGCTCCAATTAGATGTTGCTGGGGAAAGTCCGTGGTGTCAAGCTGGGCAGCAGATAAAGTCACATCAGGTTGGGCCAGATGAAAGTCCATGACTTTTAACAGGGCAAAGTGCAGCTCAAGCTGGGCAGCGGGTACAGAAATCTTAAGTTGGGCAAAAAGTACATCAAGCTGGGATGCAGATAGGGGCAAATCAAGCTGGGCAGCAAACTCCGGGTCGTCGAGCTGGGCAGCAGCAAACTCCGGGTCGTCGAGCTGGGCAGCAGCAAACTCCGGGTCGTCGAGCTGGGCAGCAGCAAACTCCGGGTCGTCGAGCTGGGCAGCAGCAAACTCCGGGTCGTCGAGCTGGGCAGCAAACTCCGGGTCGTCGAGCTGGGCAGCAAACTCTGGGTCGTCGGGCTGGGCAGCGGACAGGAACTTCACAGGCAGGGCGGAATGCACTGAAACAGGCAGGGCAGATGGCACTGAAACAGGCAGGGCAGATGGCACTGAAACAGGCAGGGCAGATGGCACTGAAACAGGCAGGGCAGATGGCACTGAAACAGGCAGGGCAGATGGCACTGAAACAGGCAGGGCAGATGGCACTGGCACAGCAACTTCAGGCTGGCAAACTGGCACAGCAACTTCAGGCTGGCAAACTGGCACAGCAACTTCAGGCTGGCAAACTGGCACAGCAACTTCAGGCTGGCAAACTGGCACAGCAACTTCAGGCTGGCAAACTGGCACAGCAACTTCAGGCTGGCAAACTGGCACAGGAATGTCAGGCTGGAAAATTGGCACAGAAACAGGCTGGCATACAGGATCAGGCTGGCAAACTGGCACAGGAACTTCAGGCTGGCAAACTGGCACAGGAACTTCAGGCTGGTTATCAGGTTCAGCTGGCATGCAAGCAGACTGGAGCAGGTTGGTTGGTGTGGAGACAGGTTGGGTTACTGGCAGGATCGTCTTGGTTGGGAAAAACTTTCGTTTTTTCTTGGGCTTAGCCACAGAAGCTCTGTAGGTAAGGGGTGCAGCGGACTGGAAAGGAGGATTGGGATATGGCAGAGTAGAGGGAACAGTAGCTGGAGGAAGTTTTTGTGGGTTTGTAGGCAGCTGAGAAGAGACAGGTGGGTTGTATGCAGGGTAGGTACAGGGATCAGAGACTGGATATTGGTATCTGGTGGGAAGCAGTGTATACTGAGCTGCGACTGGGGTTGCTATTGGTGATGGATGGATATATTCTTGGAAAGACAGGTGATTAATGGCAGGGCTGGAATGTAGTGGTTTGGCTGAAATCAGGAGATCTGACCATGCCTGCAGCACAGGTTGAACAAAAGCAGATTCACACACACCTTGTCTAATCAGAGACTGCACTGAACTAATGCACTCAGACAACTTCTGCTGGGAACAAGAGGAATAATGTTCATCAAAAGAAACTGGATCATCCTCTAATAACCATATCAAGGATTCAACTTGGTCACGACTGAAGGGAGGAGAGAAATCATCACTACCATCTGGGATGAACGACAGGGCCGGTTTAACACATAACTGGATTAATGCCTGAACATCATCATAAGACATATAACCCTGATCCACCATGGAATGGGCTGATCGGATGGTTTCCATCAGCTGGTCACTTGTCCATCCCTCAAAAACCTGGCGACAATACTCCTCATCCTCCTCTGCCAGCAGAGAAAAGTAAGTGATTTCATTGAAATCCATCTTCAAAAAACGCACCGCAACAGGATGGTTCCTCAATGCAGGCACCTCTGGTCAGGGATGGCCCTGGTATACTGTCAGGAGAGTATAGTAGACCAGTACTGTGTGACTGCACATAGGAGACCCACAATGTATGCGGTGAAGTTAAAAGGTGTTTATTAACAAATAAATGAAGACAACCAGTGCGTAACAAAATAGCATATACAATCAGGGGAAATACCGTATTCATAAACGAAGCCAGGCCGAGGTCATACACAGGGGAAGTCAGCAGATGGGTGAGGATGGGAACACAGCGGATCAGGGAGCGGATGGATGGACAGGCTGCGGGGCAGGAATCCAAGAGGGAACAGGAACCAATGTAAACAGGCAAAGGGAAGAACGGGTCCAGGATAGGCTCAGGATGGGGAACAGAAACAGAGTCCAGATAGCAGGGTCAGATAACAGGCTCAGGTCCAGGAGGTATGACGATACCAGGGCGAGGAGTGATTACACACGCCGGGTATTTATAGAGGCGTGCTGATTGCATTCAGGTCACACCTGAACGCAGGAAGGGCTGTATGCTCCATACTGCCAAGAACGCCCCGCTGGTGGACGCCAGTACTGCACGCCAAATACCAGGCAGTAACACCAGCAGGGGGAACCTTCCCTGACAGGGGCATTGCCTCACGCTACTTTCCAACCTACCAAAATACCATCTTCCCTAGACAAAAGGAAGCTACTCATTCAATACATCCTAGAACTACTCCAGAAGGAAGCTATCGTGGAGGTTCCTTCGCACCAAAGAGGCAGGGGATTTTATTCCCCTCTCTTTTTAGTACGGAAGAAGTCAGGGGATCTACGGCCCGTGCTGGACCTCAAGAGGCTCAACAGAAGGATTCAAATAGAAGCCTTCAAGATGGAGAGTCTCCAGTCCATTCTCATGGCAGTGAATCTCGGAGATTGGATGCTGTCGATCGACTTATCAGAAGCCTACCTTCATGTGCCAATTCACCCCGCATTCCAGAAGTTTCTGCGCTTCTCCATCGGCCAACATCACTACCAGTTCCGATGTCTACCATTCGGGATCTCTTCAGCTCCCAGGACATTTACAAAGGTCCTTCTCCCTCTCATAGCATTCCTCAGGGAAAAGGGGCTGCGGGTACATCATTACCTGGACGATATCCTGCTCTTAGCAGCAAGTCGGGAGACTCTACTCCTCCAGCGGGAGATCCTAATCTCGTCCCTCCAGAAGTTTGGCTGGTTAATCAACTGGCGGAAGAGCAGCCTTCAGCCATCACAGTCTATGGTATTCCTGGGGGCAGAATTGGATACCAAACAGAACAGAGTACAACTGCCCTTAGAGAAGGTGGAGCCCTTAGTACGGAAAGTTCGGAATCTATTGTCCTCCAGTCTCACGTCATCCAGAGCCTGCCTCAGTATGCTGGGCTCGATGTCATCAACCATACCCATGGTACAATGGTCCCAATGGCACATGAGAACCTTGCAGAACACCTTTCTCAGACAATGGGACGGAACCTCGATGCACCAACCCATCAGCGTCCCCAGCCATGTAAGGCACTCTCTTTTATGGTGGACTTGCCTTCCCAACCTCAGAAGATTCAGGCCCATAGCCCCTCCAAAACCAGAAATAGTGACATCAGATGCCAGCGAGAAAGGTTGGGGGGCTCATTACCTGGATCAGACAGCCCAGGGTCACTGGCACTTCCCGGCTCGGGGGACATTCTCGAATATACTGGAGCTCCGAGCGGCATTCCAGGCCCTCTTAGCCTTCGCTCCTCTACTACGAGGGAAGAGCGTCCTAATTCGGATGGACAACAGGGTAGCGGTGGCCTACATCCAGAGGCAGGGCGGTACCCGGAGCCACACTCTTCTAGAAGAAGCTCACCCCATAATGGAATGGTCACAGGTACATCTTCTGGACCTGAAAGCAGTCTATGTTCCAGCAGCACAGAACACGCTAGCCGACTTCCTGAGCAGGGAACTTCTGTCCAACAACGAGTGGTCGCTGAATCCCCGGGAGTTCTCCATTCTGACGGAGACATGGGGGGTTCCGGAGATAGACCTGGCAGCAACACCAGCAAATGCCAAATGCTCAAGGTTCCTTTCCAGAGTACCCTTCCCGACAGCAGAGGGGACAGATTGCCTTCTTCACCCATGGGACTTCAACCTGGGATACATCTTTCCCCCGACTCCTCTAATAGCGAGGTTTCTATCTCGTCTCCGAAGCTCATTGGCCACAGTAATCACAGTAGTACCATTCTGGCCAAGGAGGCCGTGGTCTACCACGCTCCTACAGCTCAATACCCGACCTCCAATCCACCTACCAGCTGCAGCGGATCTCCTACACCAAGGTCGGTTTCTCCATCCAGCCCCAGACAGGCTCCACCTGACAGCCTGGAGGTTGAGAGGGCTAGACTAAGAGAACAGGGATGTTCCCAGGCGGTTATAGCAACTTTAATGCAAGCCAGAAAAGCCTCCACAAACACCATTTACTCCAGGGTTTGGGAAAGATTCGCCCAGTTGGCGCAACTTAAAGGCTGGAATCCCATCTCTCCCGATCCTTACCAGATCCTGGAATTCCTGCAAACGGGAGTCGACAAAGGCCTAAATTCAAGCACCCTAAAGGTACAGATCTCCGCTCTGTCTGCCAAAACTGGCACCAGATGGGCCTTGCATCCTCTCATCATCCAGTTTATAAGGGCATGCATAAAAATCAGACCGCCCAGAAAACCGTCCTTCCCGGCCTGGGATCTTTCGGTGGTCCTCGAGGCTTTTTCCAATCCACCCTTCTTCCCACTCGACTCGATTTCTCTATGGGATCTGACTTTGAAGTTATCCTTCCTCATTGCCATCACCTCGGCAAGGAGAGTGTCGGAGCTGCAAGCTCTCATGTCTAAGAAGCCTTACCTGGTTTTTCGGCCCGACAGGGTGATACTGAGACCTTCAGATCGTTTCCTTCCCAAGGTTACTTCGGCCTTCCACTACGGCCAGGACATCGTCCTACCATGCCTTTCTAACGAGACTGGCGAACCTCATGCCTTGGACATTAAGTCTACAATTTCCAAGTATCTGTCGGTTACTACCCATCTTCGGTCAACAGACGCCCTCTTGATTATACCGCACGGGGCCAGGCGAGGCCAGGCGGCCACTTCCCGCACCATCGCCTCTTGGCTAGTCAAGGCTATTGAAAAAGCGTATTCCACTCAACAACTGGATATCCCGGAAGGCATCAGGGCTCACTCAACCAGGGCAGTGGCAACCTCTTGGGCAGCATATTGTGGTGTTTCTCCAGAAACCATCTGCAGAGCAGCAACCTGGTCGTCCAGGCATACCTTTATCTCCCACTACAGGGTGGACGCCGCTCTCTTGGCTTCTGCCGAATTTGGCAGATCTGTCATCAGGGCTAATTCTTCTGCTCTCTAGGGAATAAAATCTTTTGCATTGAACCCTCCCGACTGGCGAGTTATTTCCCAGTGTGTGCTGCCATGAATGCGTCAGGAAAACGGAAAATTGTATACTCACCTTTCCGTAATTTTCCTTTCCTGACGCATCTTCATGGCAGCACACAGCTGCCCACCCTACTGTTCAATGATGATATTTACGGAGAATAATGCCGGGATCTTGACCGACTTTTACGGGACCTCCTGCTTGATGCATGCCTGGACCTCTCCCTACGCCGTGGGCTTGCGTCTCTTGGCCTGATGGGACTGCAACAAAAAGGCAGTGTTTAGCGGCCGGCTCTCTTTTTTGTCTCTTCTCTACTTACCTAGTAACATGATGGCCTCCATACCTCGTTTGCTGGTAGTGGTCTGCGAGGGCAGTGGGCTCCATGAGAAGTGCAGGAAAAGCAGCAGAAATGGATATGCTGGAAGGAAACAGAATATGGTGAAAAACAAGTCAAAACAAAAAAACAGAGGGAGAGCCTAGAAGGGGAGAGGCAGATAAATACCTGGGAAAAAATCCCTGTGGGATTTGAGTAAAGCAGCAGCCTCAGGGAGGAAAAAGAAATTTAGTGCCTTTTTAAATTCGGCGCCGCCGTCGCGGCGCTGATGACGCATGCGCGCATGCGCAGTAGCGTCCCGCGCGTCCCGGCGCCATCTTGGATGAGGGCGAGGAGACCGCCGACATCATCATTCTGCTGCGCGCATGCGCAGTACGCTAGGGGGACGCGGCGGTGCTATGAGGGACTACATGGCTCAGAGAGCCCGCTGGAGAAGGTATAGTGAAGGTAAAGTTTGAAAATAAATAGAGGAAAACGGAGCAATAACCCCATAAAGTTCCACTGGGCAAAATTAAAGGTATAACATGGGACAGAACACCCAGGGAGCAAAGAGGGAGCCACACTTGCCTGATTAAGCTTATTTAAAGCTTGTACACATGCCAGGAATTTATGCCGGGATTTAACCCCTGAGACCACCAGAGCGGGGTTCCCCCTATAAAGCTCGTTTAGAGACTGTACAAGGGGGACTTCCAAACAGGAGAGGCTGAACCTGCTGGGGCGATAGCGGTAGGAGACAAGCTGTACGTCCACGTCCTGTCAGGTGAGGATAAAAAAAGAGAATAATGCCGGGTGTCTCCCCTTCAAATTTATAGCTAACCAATCCTGTCAGGTTGTGGGGGCGGAGTCACAACCCAGTGTGTGCTGCCATGAAGATGCGTCAGGAAAGGAAAATTACGGAAAGGTGAGTATACAATTTTCCGTTTTTTTCCTCAGTTTAGGCCGATACGTATTCTTTTACCTATTTTTGGTAAAAAAAATCGCAATAAGCGTTTTTTTTACTACTAATGGCGGTGATCAGCGATTTTTTTCATGACCGCGACATTATGGCGGACACATCGGACAATTTTGACACATTTTTGGGACCATTGTCATTTTCACAGCAAAAAATGCATTAAAAATGCATTGTTTACTGTGAAAATGACAATTGCAGTTTGGGAGTTAACCACTAGGGGGCGCTGAGGGGGTTAAGTGTGACCTCATCTGTGTTTCTAACTGTAGGGGGGCGGGGCTGGACGTGTGACGTCATTGATCGTGTATCCCTATAACAGGGAACACACGATCAATGACAGCGCCACAGTGAAGAACAGGGAAGCTGTGTTTACACACAGCTCTTCCCGTTCTTCAGCTCCGGGGACCGATCGCGGGACTCCAGCGGCGATCGGGTCCGCGGCCGTGGTCACGGAGCTTCGGACCGGGTTGCGGTCGCGACCTACGGCTGGGCACTTAAAGAGGACGTACAGGTACGTGTTTGTGCCCAGCCGTGCCATTCTGCCGACGTATATCTGCAGGAGGTGGTCCATAAGTGGTTAAGGTGGAAGGGGTAGCATGATGAATATCCAACTGTTTGGACAGAACTTTCGGAACTTTCTGATGGGTGCATTGTTATAGATTTGGTAGGCAACATAATAATAAATGTTACATGTGATTCCTATACTTCTTGTTCCAATGTGTGAGATTACATTGTTACATTATGCTCTCTTCCCTCAAAAAAAGCTGTCCTTATAGATCAGACAACCCTCCATTACCATAAGTGTTTGTTCTGTATTGAATACATTTTACTTCATTTAGTTAACAAATGCAGTTATGACATGAAAAACCCATCGAATAAAAGTGGTCCTTGACGTGAAAATGTTAAGGACAATTGCCTAAAGATGCTGTAAAGTAGCAGACAGTGACATTGGAAAGTTTGCATTCATAGAATTCCTCATGTTACACTTTACCTTGGTGAAAAAAGATTGTTGCTTTCCTGTGCCTATTAATTGAGAATCATTTCAGTTGGCAAGTGCTGACAAGTTTCACAGACAAGTTGTACAGCAGCACTTCAGCTGCAGATCAGCATGTGGAATTCTGGGACATATTTTGTAGATACGTAATTACTAAAGTAAGAGAGGTGAGCGAAAGCTATCTGCTGCGCGTTGTAAAATAAACTTCTGATTGCATTTAAAGCCTCATGCACACTGGACGGTCAAATAACGCTATAAAAACGCCAGTAGCTTTGTAGTGAGTTTTTCAATGCTTTTGCAATAGCGTTTTTTTCCCCCAAAACGTGAAAAAAACTAGTTTTTGAGCGTTTATCTGCGTTTTTTGTCATTAGAGCGTTTTTACAGCTGAACAACTCTCACAACCCACTATTTTCTTTTTTTTAACCAATTGCTTACTGGGCACATCTACCCCCTTCCTGCCCAGGCGAAATTTCAGCTTTCAGCACTGTCACGCTTTGAATGACAATTGCGCGGTCGTGCGATGTGGCTCCCAAACAAAATTGATGGTTTTTTTTTTGCGCTATAAACAAAAAAAGAGCGACAATTTTGAAAAAAAAAAACACAATGGGGCAGATTCACAAAGAAATTACGCTACAATAGATACACCGGCGTAATTTCAAAATCCCCGTGTCGTATCTTTGTTTTGAATCCTCAAAACAAGATACGACAGCATCGCGGCTTGATCCGACAGGCGTACGTATTTGTACGCCTTCGGATCTTAGATGCAATTTTTCGGCGGCCGCTAGGTGGCGTTTCCGTCGAAATCCACGTTGAGTATGCAAATTAGCTATTTACGGCGATCCACGAACGTACGTCGGCCCGGCGCATTTTTTCCGTCGTTTGCGTTCGGCTTTTTCCGGCGTTTAGTTAAAGCTGCTGTTCTGAGGCGTACTCAATGTTAAGTATGGCCGTCCTTCCCGCGTACAATTTTGAATTTTTTGCGTCGTTTGCATAAGTCGTTCGCGAATATGAATTTGCGTAGAATGACGTCACCGTCGTAAGCATTGGCTGGTTCCGGTTTATTTTCGAGCATGCGCACTGGGATACCCCCAGGGACGGCGCATGCGCAGTTAAAAAAAAACGTTGTTTACGTCGGGTCACGACGTATTAACATAAAACACGCCCCCATCACTTCCATTTGAATTCCGCGCCCTTACGCCGCAACAGATACACTACGCCGCCGTAACTTACGGCACGGATTCGTTGTGGATTCAAACCAAACAAAAGTAAATTACAGCGGCGTAGCGTATCTTAGATACGCTGCGCCCGGCGCAGATGTATGTGGATCTGGCCCAATATATTTAACTTTTTGCTATACAAAATATCCCAATTTAAAAACAAAATATATATTTTTTTTCTTAGTTTAGGCCGATACATATTCTTCTACATATTTTTGGTAAAAAAAAATCGCAATAAGCGTATAGTGATTTGTTTGCGCAAAAGTTATAGCGCCTACAAAATAGGGGATAGAATTATGACTTTTTAAAAAAATATATTTATACTAGTAATGGCGGTTATATGTGACTGTGATATTACGGCGGACACATCGGACACTTTTGACACATTTTTGGGATCATTCACATTTATACAGCGCTATAAATCTGCACTGATTACTGTATAAATGTGACTGGCAGGGAAGGGTTTAACACTAGGAGGCAATCAAGGGGTTAAATGTGTGCCCTGCTAGGTGATTCTTACTGTGGGCGGAGAGGACTGACTGGGAGAGGTGACCCATGGGTGTCCCTATGTACAAGGGACACACCATCGGTCTCATCTCCCTGACAGGACGTGGATCTCTGTGTTTACACATCCAGCGGCCAGAGGCCCAAGGACGTCATATGACGGCCTCCTGGCCCTGTAGAGCCACCGTGTGGCCGTCATTCGATAATGGCCTGTGTCCCAAGTAGCTAAAGCCAAAAAACGCCCCAGCCAAAAACAACTGATAACAGCCTATGTGTACCCATAGAATAACATGATGGGGAGTTTATTGACTGTACAAAAAAAAGTCTGAAGCCAAAAACAGCTGCTAAAAAAAACGTCCAGTGTGCATGAGGCCTTAAAGCGGGGGTTCACCCTATCGACAGGAAAAAAAAAAAAATTTTTTCTTTTACCTTTAAATCAGGCACTATAGCGCGAGCTACAGTATGCCTGTCCCGAATTTTTTCCCCCCATACTCACCTTGTAGTCGTCCATCGAAGATACCGGGGAATGGGCGTGCCTCTGGAGACGGAGGATGATTGACGGCCGGCTCTGGCGCGTCACGCTTCTCCGGAAATAGCCGAAATAGGCTTGGTCTTCACGACGCGTGCGCATAGCCTGTGCGCACGCGCCGTGAAGAGCCGAGACCTACTCCGGCTGTCTTCGGGGAGAGTGACGTGCCAGGGCCGGCCGTCAATCATCCTCCCTCTCCATAGGCACGCCCATTCCCCGCGGGAGCCGGAATCTACGATGGACGACTACGAGGTGAGTACGGGGTTAAAAAAATCGGGACAGGCATACTGTAGCTCGCGCTACAATGCCTGTCTCGATGGTAACATCATGGGATTGTGGGTGAACTACCGCTTTAAAGTAGAATTCCAGACACAACATGATGTTTGGTCACTATTATATAACCACTTCAGCTCCGGGAAATATTACCACCTTCATGACCAGGCTATTTTTTTTGCTATTCGGCACTGCGCTACTTTAACTGGCAATATTTCGCGGTCATGCAACACTGTACACAAATGAAATTTATATCATCATTCACACAAATTGTGCTTTCTTTTGGTGGAGTTTGATCACCACTGGGTTTTTTATTTTTTATTATATAAATGAAAAAAATCCCAACATTTTGGAAAAAAATAAAACACTATAGAAAATTCAATAAAAAACAAACACAAATTTCTTCATAAATTTAGGCCAAAATGTATTTTGCCTCATGTCTTTGGTAAAAAAAATCCCAATAAGTGTACACTCACCGGCCACTTTATTAGGTACACCTTGCTAGTACCGGGTTGGACCGCTTTTGCCATCAGAACTGCTTTAATTATTCATTGCATAGATTCAACAAGGTTTTGGAAACAGTACTTAGAGATGTTGGTCCATATTGATGTGATAGCCGTTCTACCACATCCCAAAGGTGCTTTATTGGATTGGAATCTGGTGACTGTGGGGGCCATTGGAGTACAGTGACCTCAATGTTTTTCAGTTTTTTATTTGTTAAAAAAGTTTGAAATATCCAATAAATTTCGTTCCACTTCATGATTGTTTCCCACTTGTTGATTCTTTAAAAAAATCCTTTTCTGGAAAGGGAGCCAAATTTTTGTTCCAGAAAGCACTCGAGTAGAAGTCTTGAAGCTCCTTCATGACCACCCGTTGGCAGGGCACTTTGGAGTCCGCAAAACCCTTGAACTGGTACGTCGTACCTTCTGGTGGCCAGGCTTGCCAATAAGAAGAAGGATCAATGAGGTATCTTATGAACTGTCCCTACCTGATTCCCTTAAAGTTCATGCGGTATTTCATGTCTCTTTGTTGAAGCCTGCAGTTCCTGACCCCTTTCCTGACAGAGGGGCCAGTCCACCTGAACCCATTTTGGTTGATGGCTGCGAGGAATACGTGGTGGAGGCCATCCTTGACTGCAGGAAACGGCAAGAGCAAACTCAATTTCTGGTCAAGTGGAAAGGGTACGGCCCAGAGGACAACTCCTGGGAACCTGAGAGCAATATTCATGCCCAAAGACTGATTTGTGTCTTTTTTTTTCTGCCCACCCTGAGAAACGAGCCCGATTTGGCATCCGGAGGCTGCCCCTTGGGGGGGGGGCAATGTCAGGGATCTGCCAATAGGTCCCGACGTGCACGCATATTACTACACAAGTTCAGCAGCAGCAGCTGCCTGTACCTGTGCACCGGAGCGCGCGCATGCACATTAGCGCACGATTGGCACCATTTCTGCCTTAAAAGACAGCAAGCTGCAGTGTCACTTTGCTGTCTGATCTGCAGCATTGTGCATATATCCTGTGATCCTGTTGAACCTGTTATCTGTACTGACCCGGCTCCGTCTGACCATCCGAACCTCTCCAGCCCAACCCTTGGCTTGCTCTGACCTTGCTTTGCCTTATACCTACCGTTGCCAGACTTCCTGCATGAACCTTGACCACGCTTTAGGCTACGAGATCCTCTGCCTGACTAAGTGTTTGACCCAGCCTGCCTGACCCCGCTACTGTCTGATCACGCTGTATTAACCCGGCTTACCTTACTCAGCTCCGGCTGCCGCTATTCCAGTACCTGTGCCAGCTCCAGAGTCGCTGACCCTTCTCCTCTGCAACAGCCTTCCTCTGCACCAGCCGTTCCTGAAGGACCAGCACCCTGTGCCTGATTACTGTCATCACCCAGGCACTCCTACCCCACTGCGCCCCCAAGCCCGCTGTCCCCACTCCAGCGGCTCCTGAGCCAGGGCTGTAAGAGAGGCCTCCGCCTGCTACTAGGCTCTGACTGCCAGGTACATTCTCGTACATAACAGGCTGAGTGGGCGGCCGTGGGCTCCATGAACAGCCTGGCTGGGCAGCTGTGGGCTCCAGGAACAGCCCAGCTGGGTGGCAGTGGGCTCCAGGAACAGCCCAGCTGGGTGGCCGTGGGCTCCAGGACCAGCCCAGCTGGGCGGCCCTGGGCTCCAGGAACAGCCCAGCTGGGCGGCCATGGGCTCCAGAAACAGCCCAGCTGGGTGGCTGCAAAAAGACTTGGAGAGCAGTGCAGGCTTCAGGAACAGCCCAGGATTCGGTGAGCCCTGGAAAATAATCCCGACACCCAGGTTGAGAACCACTACTCTAAATAGTTCTCTTTTTTTCAGCAGCCCTCTAACCTCATTACCAACACAAATACGAGCAGATTCAGTGCACCTTGGGAACTCTTGGGTCGGGTCGCACCTCTCTATGACCCCAGGAGCACATAGTAATTTCATCTTAACTTTTCTGACTTTCTGACTATATCCTTTTTTTGCCATCCAACTATCCATTGAAACAACCTTAGTTTGCTATTACAATATCTTCATTGGGTAGTGTGACGAGATCCTTTGCTCGCCTGGTTCTGCTCTCCCTCTGAAATACATGAATTAGGATTTCAAGTAGAAACATTCCAGCACTGCAAGGCAAGGTCCATGACAGGTAGTGGGACAGTTCAATCATGGGGATATAGGGGGTGTTTTCACTTTGCATGGATAAAATGGACAAACATCTGCTTGTAAAAATTAAGCTGGTAGAGGCCTTTTTTTCCCTCTAATGCCTTGTACACACGATCGGAATTTCCGATGGAAAAAGTCAGATGGAATTTTTTCATCAGATTTTCAACGTGTGTGTGCCCCATCTGAGTTTTTCCATCGGAAATTCTGACAGACTTAGAAAGAGAACATGTTCTTTTTTTTTCAGATGAAAAAAAATCGGAAATTCCGTTAGTCTGTATGAAACTCCGACGGAGAAAAAAACATGCATGCTCAGAATCAAGTCGACGCATGCTCGGAAGCATTGAACTTAATTATTCTCGGCTCGTTGTAGTGTTGTACGTCACCGCGTTTTGGACGGTCGGAATTTGGTGTGACAGCTTGAACGGAATTCCATCATAAAATAGTTTATCCCAATGGAAATTCTGATCGTGTGTATGGGGCATAAGGCCTCATGCACATTGGACGTCTACCTGTCTCTCCTAGATGTCTTTCTTCCTGGCAGTGACATTTTGGCAGAAAAACCATCAGCGTTTGTGAAAGTGTGTAACGCGTTTAGGCACATTTAGCCACGTCAACCGTTTGTGGGTTAATTCATTTAATTGGCCAAAATATTAACTTATTCTGCCCATTGAAATGAATTAACACTAGGCACGTTTAATGCTTGAGCGTCAACGCGCTTTTACGCGCATCACACGTTTTTTCTGGAAACAACTGGTCATGAGGGTGCAAGGTCTGAGTTTGCTGTGGGTGGGGCTTTTCAAAGGGATGATATTTAGCAGGGACTACAGTAAAAGATGGCCTGTGCCAGGTATCATTTTGGGGAAAAACACTCCCATTACTCTGGGCTTTTTTTCTCGAAGAATAGGTGCAGGTACTCCTTCCCTTCTATAAGAAAAGAAGAGGAGTCACGCTATGTGAAACAGGACAAAAAATGCTTATTATCCAATAAAGGTGTAGTTGAAAACATCCGTCTGGTATGATCAGCCAGGTATTCGCCAGTATCCCAATCAAACACAGGGTAAAGGTACTCCAGGATATAGAAAGGAACCAAAGGAAACTTGCATAGTGTAAAATCACTTGGGTTTAATAGATAAAAAAGATTGTGCGCACTTACATCAATCATGTAGGTAAACAGCATTAAAAATATCAGCCGGCCGGCTCTCAGAAGCGTGTACCCGTCTCTTCCGGGTCCTCACACGTGATGCGGTGACGTCAGAACGCCGCCTCCCGACGTTTCGTCTCTAATGGGACTTGACTCCTTCCCTTCTGAGTCACTACTTTTCTTTGCCCCCTACACACCATCGAGCACTGTCCCTTGGTTACACTCCCTAGACACCTCCTTGTATCGGAAATTGAAAAATAAAAAGCAAGTATCATATTGTGGTGCTACGGAATTTGTATGGAAATTGTTAATGATAAGAGGAGCAGTAAAATAGATTCCCTGCAGCCAACAGCATTAGACCCCCCACAAATAATAGATCCTCCAGCAACAATAGATCCCCCCAGCAACAGATCTCCTGCCAAAAACAATACCTCCCCCCAACAAGATAGATCCTCCCCAGCGAAAATAGATCTCCCAGCAGCCAGCATCAATAGACTCCTCCATCTATAGTAGAACCCCCCCCCCAGCAACAATAGACCCCCCACCGTCAACAACAGATTCCCTGCAACAATAGACCCCCTCCAGAGATAACAGATCCCCTAGCAGCCAGCAATGGACCCTTCAGCACCCCTTGCCATTACATGCATTCAGTGCCAGAACTGCATTCCCCCCACGTCCCTGCTGAAAAAAAGCCCTGCCATTACTAATCAATAAGAAAGCATCTATATCATTAGTATTACATTTTAGCTGCTTTCGTTTGTTATCCTATCTACCATTGTATAGGCTGATGTGCCTATGAACATTATGATTTTTACTGTTTTTCTGAATGCCTATAAACCTGATTAAAACCATGTAGATTTACCATGCATATCCTTGTCTTTGCACTCTTTAAACAAATATAAATTTAACCATCTCACTTCACATGATGCCTCGGAGTGACCTATCAAATTAAAATGATTATTTGTGCAAATAACTGGGAACTGTTTTGTGATTAGGCCTGTGGAGAGACGAGAATATGTCAGCCAACATAAACCACCTAAAATATGTTCTAATAATTAAGAAATAAACTCTTGGACAGGAGAACTGCCGTGTGAATATAAAATTTGCTAGAGATTATTAGGTAAAGTATTTATGAGAGCAGCAGTTGTAGAAAAGGCTAATAAAAACAAATATTGCAAATAATATTTTCTCTATCAGCTTGTGTGTGAAAAAGAAAAATACATATGCTGATCAGTTTTAGGTATATTATTTTATTCTTAATATATACGGTATATATATATATATATATATATATATATATATATATATATATATATATATATACGGTATATATATATATATATAGTTTATGTGTATACTGTGTGTGTATGTGTTTTTATATATATATATATATATACATACACACACAAACACTATATTGCCAAAAGTATTGGGACACTGCCTTTACACGCACATGAACTTTACTGGCATCCCAGTCTTAGTCCGTAGGGTTCAATATTGAGTTGGCCCACCCTTTGCAGCTATACCAGCTTCAACTTTTCTGGGACCATTCTTCCAGAAGCACATTTGTGAGGTCAGGCACTGATTGATGTTGGACAAGAAGGCCTGGCTCGCAGTCTCTGCACTAGTACATCCCAAAGGTGTTCTATCAGGTTGAGGTCAGGACTCTCTGCAGGTCAGTCTAGTTCCTCCACCAAAAGCTCACTCATCCATGTCTTTATGGACCTTGCTTTGTGCACTGGTCCAAATCATTTGGTGGAGGGGGGTTCATGATGCGGGGTAGTTTTTCAGGGGCTGGGCTTGGCCCCTTAGTTCCAGTGAAGGGGACTCTTAAGGCGTCAGCATACCAAGACATTTTGGACACATTTTATGCTCCCAAATTTGTGGGCTCACAAATTACAAAGCAAGGTCCATAAAGGCGAGTTTTGGGGTGAAGGAACTTGACTGGTGATTTGGAGAAAGTCCAGAGAAGGGCGACCAAGCTAATAAGGGGACTGGAGGACCTCAGTTACGTGGAACAACTACAAACATTAAACTTATTCTCCCTGGAGAAGAGACGCTTGAGAGGAGATATAATAATGATATACAAAAATCTTATTGGTGATTCTAGCATAGAGAGTAAGCTATTCATTCTCAGGGAGAAGCGGTTTAACCTTAAACTGCGTAGGGTTTTTTTTCACAGTCAGGGCGGTAAGGATGTGGAACTCCCTTCCACAAGCGGTGGTGTCAGTGGGAAGTATAGATACGTTTCAAAACACTCTTAGCATTGTTTATGCTGTTGACCTATCGATGTTTGTAAGTGCAATACTTTTATTCTATAAAATTTTGCTTTTGTGGATGTTGATTTGGGAGAGGTTTTGACTACTTTTATTGCTGAATCCAGGAGTGATGCATGTGCTGGGAACTGATTTATGACTCTTATCTGGAGGCCTTATAACTGTGCTATTTGACCAGTCATTGAGGTGGTCAAATTCTTACGGTAAGAGGCTGTGTTTTTGGAGTGTGGGTGACGGTAGAGGACTTTCCCAATTTACGTCTCACATTATCATCTTTTAAGGACTCAGATATATGGACTTATTTCATGTATTTTGTTTGGTCTATATGAGCACCTATTTATACCTCTTGGGTCTATATGAGCACTTCTTTACACCTCTGGGGTCTATATGAGCACTTATTTACACCTCTGGGGTCTATATGAGAACTTCTTTACACCTCTGGGGTCTATATGAGCACTTCTTTACACCTCTGGGGTCTATATGAGCACTTCTTTACACCTCTGAGGTCTATATGAGCATTTTTTTACACCTCTGGAGTCTATATGAGAACTTCTTTACACCTCTGGGGTCTATATGAGAACTTCTTTACACCTCTGGGGTCTATATGAGCACTTCTTTACACATCTGGGGTCTATATTAGCACTTCTTTACACCTCTGGGGTCTATATGAGAACTTATTTACACCTCTGGGGTCTATATGAGCACTTCTTTACACATCTGGGGTCTATATGAGAACTTCTTTACACCTCTGGGGTCTATATGAGCATTTCTTTACACCTCTGGGGTCTATATGAGAACTTCTTTACACCTCTGGGGTCTATATGAGCACTTCTTTACACCTCTCGGGTCTATATGAGCACTTCTTTACACCTCTGGGGTCTATATGAGCACTTCTTTACACCTCTGGGGTCTATATGAGCACTTCTTTACACATCTGGGGTCTATATTAGCACTTCTTTACACCTCTGGGGTCTATATGAGAACTTATTTACACCTCTGGGGTCTATATGAGCACTTCTTTACACATCTGGGGTCTATATGAGAACTTCTTTACACCTCTGGGGTCTATATGAGCATTTCTTTACACCTCTGGGGTCTATATGAGAACTTCTTTACACCTCTGGGGTCTATATGAGCACTTCTTTACACCTCTCGGGTCTATATGAGCACTTCTTTACACCTCTGGGGTCTATATGAGCACTTCTTTACACCTCTGGGGTCTATATGAGAACTTCTTTACACCTCTGGGGTCTATATGAGCACTTCTTTACACATCTGGGGTCTATATGAGAACTTCTTTACACCTCTGGGGTCTATATGAGCATTTCTTTACACCTCTGGGGTCTATATGAGAACTTCTTTACACCTCTGGGGTCTATATGAGCACTTCTTTACACCTCTCGGGTCTATATGAGCATTTTATTTACACCTCTGGAGTCTATATGAGAACTTCTTTACACCTCGGGGGTCTATATGAGCACTTCTTTCCACCTCTGGGGTCTATATGAGCACTTCTTTACACCTCTGGGGTCTATATGAGCACTTCTTTACACCTCTCGGGTCTATATGAGAACTTCTTTACACCTCTGGGGTCTATATGAGTACTTCTTTACACCTCTCGGGTCTATATGAGGATTTCTTTACACCTCTGGAGTCTATATGAGCACTTCTTTACACCTCTGGGGTCTATATGAGCACTTCTTTATACCTCTGGGGTGGCAGCATATGCTAAGTTTTTTCATTTCACACATTCACTTTTAAAGGGATAGCTCTGCACTCCTGTTATTTTATTTTATTTCAAGTGATGTGTTTTGCCAACATATTGTGCTAGCTGCTTTTTGTATACTTTGGGTATCTGTTTATTTCAATGGACCCGAATTTAAAAAAAATGAAAATCGTGGTAAAAATGCGTGTCGAAAAACGTGGCAAGCACTGCAGAAATGCTCAAAAGCAACATGCATACAGTAGGTGTGAATCCAGCCTAAGTCGCTGATCACCGCCTTTACTAGTAAAAATAAATAAACATTCCATAAGTATACTCCATAGTTTGTTCAAACCAATCAATATACACTTATTGGGATTTTAGTTTTACCAAAAATATGTAGCAGAATACATATTGGCCTAAATTGATGAAGAATTTTTTTTTTTTTTTTTTATGTTTTAACACAGAAAGTAAAAAAAGAAGAATGTTGGTCGTTTTTTGTTTATAGCGCAAAAAATTAAAACCGTAGAGATGATCAAATACCACCAAAAGAAAGCTCTATTTGTGGGGAAAAAAATACATCAATTGTATTTGGGTACAGCGTCGCATGACCGTGCAATTGCCAGTTAAAGTAAAGCTGTGCTGTATCGCAAAAAATGGCCTGTTCATGAAGGGGGGGGGGGGGGGTAAACCTTCCAGAGCTGAAGTGGTTAAAATGGACAGGGTGGGGGCAGGGGGTGTCAGTTCCGGAATTTTTGTAATGAAGCCTATAAGTTTATAATGACACTGATTTTATTATATACCGCAGTTTTGCAATGTGTACATGGAAGACAGAGCACAAACAGTTAATGTCCTGAGGCTGTCATACCGCATAAACAGGCCCAGTTTGAATACAATTAATTAGGTTCAGAGTTTTATAGGGTGACGACCGTCGACCTTGTATATGCCTTTTGTTCACACAGCCACTGGGAAAAACCATGTTGCTGCCTTGCTGGAAAAAAATGAAAACCAAGTTAAAAGATCAAAAAGTTTAAATGAAATAGCAGCCCTCTTCTAGGAATCTTGCTTTTCCTCCCATTCAAACTGACAAGATATTACAAAGGTTACCCAAGTAGATTTTTTCTTCGAATGCAATTGCCTTATGGTAATGATCTAAAGTGAAGAAGCAACGTGGCATGGAGTGAGCCGGACAAACTAATTAAGCTTTATACATGGATGCCAGCCCCGGAATACCTTTCACTGCATGTAGTGTACAGTCTGTATGCATATCTGAAGGCGGGAAGGCCAACACACACAGCCTGAACTATCATTGTTCGTGACGGTGACAATGTATCAGCTACAGTTGCTGATCACCATGTATGTATGTGTAGACAAATCAACTGTTGTCAGTCATTTAGGTCTTTCAGCATGCATTCTTAAAGTTCAACTCCATTCAGACAGCTAAATACACAGATGAAATACATTTGTAAGCGCTGTTTTACCTGCCAAAGGATTTGTATTTCTGTTCATCCAGCCCTGGCATTTATACATGAAGCGCCCTGCTCCTGTTGAGTAGGCGCTATTTTGTAAATTTAGTTACTGTATCTGAGCTGTAGGTAAATAAAGTGCAGCGCCAATACAGAGCCCGCCCCAAAAGCGGGTTCTAAATGTTGTGTCACAAAGGAAAATAACACCCTTAAAATTATTACGTGACTAATACATATGCTATGGAGTGATATTGAAAGTGTCCAAAGCAAGGACTCCCCTCTAAATGGAGTATCCTTGTAACTGAGTGTTCATAAACAGTAATGCCCTGTACACACGATCGGTCAATCAGATGAGAACGGTCAGATGGATTTTTCCATCAGTTAACCGATGAAGCTGACTGTTGATGCCTACACACCATCAGTTAATAAACCAATCGTGTCAGAACGCGGTGACTTAAAACACGACGACGTGCTGAAAAAAAATGAAGTTCAATGCTTCCAAGCATGCGTCGACTTGATTATGAGCATGCGTGGATTTTTAACTGATGGACGTGCCTACAAATGATCGTTTTTTTCCTATCGGTTATGTATCCATCGGTTAAGCCTCGTACACACGACCGGGAAACTCGACGGGCGAAACACATTGTTTTGCTCGTCGAGTTCCTTGTAAGGCTGTCGAGGATCTCGGCGAGCCAAATTTCTCCATTCCCGTCGAGGAAAAAGAAGACATGCTCTCTTTTTGGCTTGACGAGATCCTCGACAGTTTCCTCGTCGAAAAGTGTACACATGACCGGTTTCCTCTGTAAACGTTTCTTGCTGGTTTTTGCCAAGAAACTCGGTTGTGTGTACGAGGCCTGAATTTTAAAACAAGTTTCAAATTTTTTAACCGATGGATAAATAACCGATTGGGCCTACACACGATCGGTTTGGTCTGATGAAAACGGTCCATCAGAGCGTTCTCATCAGATTGACCGATTGTGTGTACACGGCATAAGTGTACTCCAGTGAAGTGATGAGTAGTCCTGTAAAAATTCTAGGGTTAAACCTAAAACAACCAATCCACTTCAAATAATTAATAAGTGTCCATACACTGTGGAAAGTGATAATGAAACAATCCCCGTGAGGTCAGCAAGGAAGGTTCTCCTCAAAGATGTAATCCCAGGAACTCAGAAAAGATGAAATACCCTTACCAGAATACGTGGACCCATAAACACACCGTACGGCGGTGGGTCACTAATGCGTATTGGGCCGATTGCCCTATCTGGTCACTGTCGAGGTCCAATTCATTGCTTGCGCTAGACGTCGTTCACCATAAACTGCGTCTGGATAGGACTGCCGCCAGATATGGAACTCCAATCCAAATTCCAATGGATGAATTCAGCTGAGCTTAAAACAAGCTTATTCATTTCATCACCTCCACCGCTGTTTGGATGCATTATACCTTTCAATTTCCCAGATAAAAGTTTAGAAGCTGGTTTACGTGGAGTTGGAGAGTGAATACTAGCAACGTCACATATCATCACACCGCCCTCCTCATCCGCAACGTCACTTCCGGCCATCTCTTCCCTTGTGTAGCATCCGCGGTCTCCATAGTGATTGGTAGGCGACCTGATAGAGGACTGTGACTGCGGCAACCTGTGAGCCGCCTTACCTGTACGAGGCGGGCGGGATGGACAAGGGGGACCCAGAGGGGCTGCAGACAAAACTTGTCCAGAACCAGCCATATGACGAGAGCCTTGATATTAATGACTCGGAGGACATTAAGCTTGTGTATTACAGGGGCATTTATATTTAAAAAGTGAAATTGTGGCCGGAACTCCGCTGTAAGCGGCGCTTTTCCGCCGCTAGCGGGGAGCGCTTTTGACCCTAAAGAAGGGGTTAAAAGCACCCATAGCGCTGCCCATTCATTTCAATGGGCAGGGCATTTTGGGAGTGCTCCTAAACTGCCCCAAAGATGCTGCTTGCAGGACTTTTTCATTACGTCCCTCAAATGCACCGCCCCAGTGTGAAAAGTCACACTGAAATGAATGGGAGGTGGTTTTCAGGCATTATTTAGAGGCTTTTTCTAGCGCTATAACACCTGAAAACCGTCTCAGTGTAAGGGGGGTCTAAGCCTAGATTGGAGCGATTTGTCATGTGATTTGAGAGATCAAAGCGCATGACAAGTTGCAGCCTATTTTAGGCAATGGTACTGTTCTGATCGGTGCGACACCAATTTTGCAGCACCGCACCGATTTGCAAAAGTAGTTCCTGCTCTACTTTTGCTGATTTCCGGTGCGACTTCAATAGACATCGGTGCATGAAGCCACACAGATATCTATCAAGTAGCACCTGAAATCGCGCTGACCTTGCTACTTTGAAATTGCGCTACTTCAAGTGAACCATCAATGTGAACCAGGGCTCAAGGCGGGTTTGAAACCGCGCAAGATTAGCTGAACTCGCACAATTTCAAACCCGATTGAAAGACGTCTGTGCAGGTTCATGCACAGATGTCTATTAAAACCGGCCCCTGAAGTCGCACAAAGTAGTGCGGGAACTACTTTTGGGAACCGATTCAGACAGTGCCATTGCTGGCAATAGGCTCTGATTTGGAATGCATCAAATGGTATATTAAATCGGTCCGATGTGAACGTGGGCAGAGGGAGATTTACTAAAACTGTGTCAGAATCTGGCGTAGCTGTGCATAGTAACCAATTTGCTTCTAACTTCAGCTTGTCCATTTAAGCTTTGCAATATGGCCTCGGTTCACACTGCCGCGACCTGAAAGTTGCGTGACTTACAGTGCAACTTTGCCAGACAAGTTTGGCGCAACTTGACGCGACTTTGAAGCAACTTCAGGCCGGATTCACACTAGTGCGGTGCGGATTTCAGCTCACTTATCTCTGCAGAGAGATAAGAGAACTGTTCAGCAGATCATCTCGGTTTTAGCTGCGAATTTGGAGACAGGGGAGGGGGAGGGGGGAAGTGTATTGAGGCGAATGAGAGAAATCCTGAAGAGAAATGAACACATCTGCGAATCACATGAGTGCCCATAGAAGATAATAGGCCTGAATTCGCACCTGAGCCGCACCGCAATGCCTAGAAAACGCACACGTTTTTTCAGCAATGCGCAGGGCGAAAGCATCGCACATATGTGAACCAGCCTCATTGAAATCAATGTATTTTATAATGTTATGCGAATTGGATTCGGTTTAAGCCGCAACCAATTTGCATAGGTGTGAACCCGGCCTCAGGGAATGCCTGTGTAATCTTCCTGTAATGTTGGATCCAAATCACATCATTTAGGATGAGGATCCGACTTGGAGATGACTTCTATTAAAGTCAATGGCCCAGATTCACAGAGAGCAAGGCGCACATTACGCCACCATAGAGTAACCAATGTGCGCTACGCCAACGCAGCGCAGAGAGGCAAGCAATGCATTCAGCAAGCCAGTGCTCCGAACGCTGCGCCAGCGTGGCGTGGGATTCGAAGGCGTACGCCGGCGTAGATGGAAGTGGGCGTGACCCATGCAAATGAGGCGTGACCCCATGCAAATGATGGGCCGAGCGCCAGACAGATACCTATCACGAACTGCGCATGCGCCATGATGTGGACGCATCCCCCTGCGCCTGCTCATAACCACGTCGGAACAACAGCCTAAACTACGCCGGATCACTGCGTACGACGTGAACGTAACCTACGCCCAGCCAGACACACGTCCAACGTAAAATACGCCGGCTTGTGTTCCCTGGTGCAGACCTTTGCATGTCTGCTGCTGGGTTACACCTCCTTTATGGGGAATAACTTTACGCCGGACGTACAACTTACGCGCACCTCGCGTAGCCTGCGTTGGGCGCACGCAGGTTCGTGAATCGCCGTATTTCCCTCATTTGCATGTTTGAATGGCTAATCAATGGGAGCGGCACCATGCACCCAGCCTAAATGTGCGCCCACCCTACGCCGGCGTAAGCAAGCTACGTCGGCGGGGTGTAGCCTGGTTTTAGGCGCATATCTGTTTGTGGGTCTGGCGCACAGATACGACGGCGCACATTTGCACTTACGTCGGCGTAACTTGTTATACGTCGGCGTAAGTGCTTTGTGAATCTGGGCCAATGGGCACAAGTTGGATAGAAGCCACCTTGAAGTAGTACAGGAGCCTTTTCTAACGTCTGAGCGACGTTAGTAATGCTAATTAGGACAGCTATCATTAACCAACATGGGATTTCACACGTCACCTGACTTTTGGGCTCACAAGTTGGATACCAAGTGTGAACCGAGCCTGAAACCTAGAGGTTGATTAGTTACCATGCACAGCTGCACCTGATTCTGCGTGTACCAGTTTTAGTAAATCTCCCCACTAATCTTTCAATGCTGCAGTTTCACTTTCTCATACAGGTCACCATTGCCATGCTCTGGCAGCTTATTCTAAGTGAATGGACTGCGCTCACTCTCTTTGCTGCCAGAGCCGGTTTTGTGGGTTTTATTTTTTGCACACGTTTAACTGCTTGCCGACCAGCTGCCACAGTTATACTGTGACAGAATAGCTTGACTGCGCAAATCGCTGTACCGGTTACGGTGGTCCCTTTTAAAGGCTATAGCAGGCACTCCCACAATGTCCGCTGGCCACCCGCGATCGCTCCACAGAGAGCCAGAACGGGGATCTGTCAATGTAGAAAAAACAGATCTCCGTTCTGACAGGGAAGTAGAGAGAGATCTGCTGTTCCTAGTGATCAGGAACAACGATCTCTCTCTACTCCCAGTGAGTTCACTCCCCCCACATTTAGAAACACCTCCCTAGAAAACGCTTAACCCCTTCCATGACAGTGCCATTTATACAGTAATCAGTGGCTATTTTTGGCACTGATCGCTGTATAAATGGCACTGGTCCCAAAAAAGTGTCAAAAGCATCCGATCTGTCCGCCGCAATGACGCATTCCCAGTAAAAATAGCTGATCACCGCCATTACTAGTAAAAAAAATGAAATAATAAAAATTCGATAAATATATCCCCTATTTTGTAGATGCTATAACTTTTGCGCAAACCAATCAATATACGTTTATTGCATTTTTTGACGAATACATATAGGCCTAAACTGATGAAGAAATCATTTTTTTTTATATATATATATTTTTCAAATTGTCATTTTTTTTTGTTTATAGCGCAAAAAATAAAAACCGCAGAGATGATCAAATACCGCCAAAATAAATCTCTATTTGTGGTACCAAAATTTTGTTTGGGTACAGCGTTGCACGACCACACAATTATCAGTTAAAGCGATGCAGTGCCGTATCGCAAAAAATGGCCTGGTCATTAAGGGAGTAAAACCTTCCGGAAAGGAAGTGGTTAAACAATCATTTTAGGCCTAAAGATTAGTTAAAACCCCCAAACATGATATATTTGATGACAGCAGACATGGTATTTCCAATTTCTGTCACATGACATTTGCACAACAGATATTTAAAGCGAAGTTCCAGTCTCCTTGTCTATTTATTTATTTTTTAAAAGGACCCCCATGATTCTCTTTGCTAGTACACTCGAAATTGTATACTGTTATAGTTGTGATCATTCATGTTGCTTATAAATCTTCAATTAATCACAGCGCCCCAGGTATGAAGACAGCAGCCATTGCTACTGTGGGCATCTGAAGCCCACTCGTATTTGTTTCCAGGATTTGATGCAGCTGGTTACCCAGCATGCACCTCCCGATCTGAAGCCTGCACAGTCAGGACATAGCGTGGCACACTGTGTTGGTTGCAGTAGCAATGGCGGCGGGGCCTAACTCCGCCTGGCAACACGTCATTTCCGATTTTGAAATAATGCAATGCCAAAAACGGAGGGTGCCCGTTGACTTTGGGGATTGATGACACAGGTGTACCAGAACGGAAGTCAAGATATGACGTACATCGCCGTGGCGACTAGGGCCGGAAGTGCTTATAATAATTATTTGTATATTACTTATGGTAATTAACCCCTTGTCACCCAGGCCAATTCTGACACTTCTCTCATCATTTATTTTTATTTTTTGCTTGAAAATTACTCAGAACCCCCAATATTATATATATTGTTCTAGCAGTCAGACACCATAGGGAATACAATGGTGGTCTTTGCAACTTTTTATGTTACACAGTATTTGCGCAGCAATTTTTCAAGTTTTTTTTTTTTAAGCATGTTTAGAGTTACAGAGGAGGTCTAGTGCTAGAATTATTGCTCTCGCTCTAATGATTGTGGCGTATGTAACCTGTGTGTATCTGGCTCTGATACTAGAGAGTGCCTACTCAGCCACTGACTAGTATCTCTCCCCAGCCTGTCCCCACACACCCTCTCACCCGCTGACCTGTGGATGGGGGAATCACTCCTGCAGTATTATTGTATTCTGCCAGTGAATCCAATGATAAATGTTGCTAACTATAGCTGGCAGCACTGATTGTTTTGGGAAAAACCTGACACCTGATGGTTGTACTCAAGTCGATTAATAGATTGACTTGTGTAAAACCAGCTAGCCCATACATAGATTGACTGGGGTTGGTCTCTGCTTAATTGGCTTAATTTCAATCCATGTATGGCCCGCTTAACCACTAAACATCCTTCCACAAACTTTACATTTTTCCTTCCTAGATTCCTTCATCCTCCTCACCTGTACATAGTGCCCACTGTCATACTCTGCACACTTCTCTTCTGTACATACTGCCCACTGTCATACCTTCCACACTCCCCTCCTATACATAGTGCCCACTGTCATACCCTCTACACTTCTCTCCTATACACAGTGCCCACTGTCATACCCTCCACACTCCTCTCCTGTGCATACTGCCCACTACCATACCATCCACACTCCTCTCCTGTAAACACCGCCCACTGTGATACCCTCCACATTCTTCTCCTGTACATACTGTAACCCAACCTTACCCTCCACAATCCTCTCCTGTACATACTGCCAACTATCTTCCTCTCCACTTTCCTCTCCTGTACATGCCGCCCACTGTCATACCCTCCACACTCTTCTCCTGTACATAATGCCCACCGTCATACCCTCCACATTCCTCTCCGGTACACACTACCCTCTGTCATACCCCCCACACTCCTCTCCGGTACATACTACCCTCTGTCATACCCCTCACAATCCACTCCTGTACATACTGCCCACTGGCATACCCTACACACTCCTCTGCTGTGCATACTGCCCACTGCCATACCCTCTACACTCCTCTCAAAATATTTTTTAAATGTTGGCAACTATGCACTTAGGCACTGCCCAAGGGCCACCCGGTCAGTTGGGGGCCTTTTGAGAGGCTCCTGGGATCCTGTGATATTAAAGCGGTAGTAAACTTCGCTAACATTACTACTTTTTAGAGGCCCTGAGGTAGATTATGCCTCAATGTTCAAGTATGCACAGCATATTAGCACATTAGGGTACACTTAAATTGTCAAACTAAGCCCTCCAGTTCTGCGCAGTGATCAATTCAGCAGAGCCCGGGTGCTTCCATCTTCACGCGGTCTTCCTTCTGGGTTCTGTGCCTTCGGTCACTTGCCTTGGCCGGGCTGCGTTGATCTCTCTCTCTCTCTCTCCCTCTCTAATTGTTGGCATTTTTATTTATTATTTATAAAGGCCCCACCAAAATCCTCAGCACCAGGCCCATGATATTCCTTAATCTGGCATTGTACCTACCCTCAAGTTGTAAAGCACTGTGTAAACTGCAATGGCATGCGTTTGCGATTCTAATGTAATTGCGCTCCAATCGCAATGCGCTGCGCTTGTCGCTCAAAAAGGAACATGTGCATCTTTTGGGTGACAGCGCAGCAATTTGTCGAGATTGCAGCATGATTTACTGTGTGACAATGGCTGCAAAATTCTGAAGTAATTGAAGTGCCATTAGAAGTAATGGCATTGCAACCGCATCCCGCAATTTGCAGCCATTCAAAATCGAGGGGCGGAATAGTGGCAATTCGCAGCAAAATTACATAAACTATTTGTGACAGGTTCTCTTTAATGATATATCTTTCACGCTTCATTAGCTTCTTTTAACATGGAAATTACATTATACACCTCACTTCTGAGTTCTTTTTAACCAGGGGAGATTAGTAAACACATGTTCATTGGTCTCCTTCCCCTGCACCCGGCAACACTCATCATGCAGGTCTGCAGCCTGCAGCAGGGCCCAGGAAGCATGGTGGGGGTGGCACAGTTCTGGGGGTTATAGAAAGAGATTGGGTGGCTGTACAATGTGTAAACTCTCCCACTTCCAACGACATATGAAATATTGCGGTTGGCATTAAAGTTTACTAAACAAATCTTTTTTTTTTTTTGGATAGAGTGAGAGAAGGTCAGACCCTCTGTCATGTCTTTGTTGATGTCTGTGTCCTCTTTGATGAGATATTCTGTCAATGAGAAAAGAAAGTAAGGCCTCGTACACACGACCGAGTTTCTCGGCAAAAACCAGCAAGAAACTTGCTGGGATTTTTTTTTTGCTGAGGAAACCGGTCGTGTGTACATTTTTCGACGAGGAAACTGTCGAGGATCCCGTCGGGCCAAAAAGAGAGCATGTCTTCTTTTTCCTCGACGGGAATGGAGAAACTTGCCTTGTCAAGTTCCTCGACAGCCTAACAAGGAACTCGACGAGGAAAACGATGTGTTTCGCCCGTCGAGTTCCTCGGTCGTGTGTACGAGGCTTCAGGGGAAATCCAGAATTTTAGAGTTGTCCCCACAACAAGAGGTGAGGGAAAATCTTTCAGTGGGGACAACTGTTTCGTGGACAACTGTCCTGGAGAGGAATTTCTCTTGCTTTTGGGGTCTTCCTCAAAACTCTGTTGTGTCTCTGGGACATGAAGTGAAGGTAAAAGGCCCCAATGATACTCAGACGGCACAAAATAAACTGACAGAGGTCTTAAAGTGGTTGTATAGTAATTTTTTTTAATTTTACCTACAGGTAAGCCTATAATAAGGCTCAGGCCCCGTACACACGTCCGAGGAACTCGACGGGCAAAACACATCGTTTTGCTCGTCAAGTTCCTTGTGAAGCCGCCGAGGATCTCAGCGAGCCGAAATTTCCCATTGAACAACGAGGAAATAGAGAACATGTTCTCTATTTCCTCGCCGAGAACCTCGTCGGCTTCCTCGGCCGAAAATGTAGACACGGCCGGGTTTCTCGGCAGAATACAGCTCCGACCGAGTTTCTGGCTGAATTCTGCCGAGAAACTCGGTCGTGTGTACGGGGCCTCACTTGTAGGTAAAACGAATATGTTCTAAACCTGTACGGTTTAGGAGATATACCCCTTGCAATGTGCCGCTGACTTCAGTGGCGCATGAGTATCGGGGATTCTCGGCTGAAAGCACGACAGACGCCGAACCTTGCCGGAAAGAAGTCTCCCGCTCGCATGAGCAGGAGTGACAACATCGCGGCTCCAGCCACTCACAGCGCTGGAGCAACGATACCCGGAAGACACGCCGAGTCAAAATTTCATCTCCCTCTGCATGGACCGGCTGAGATACCGACGCCTCATTCTAAGGTAAGTATTTTATAATGAGCTAGTATGCAGTGCATACTAGCTCATTATGCCTTTTGCCTTACAGGTGTACCAAAAATAAATAAAAAGTGTCAGTGGGTATACAACCGCTTTAATTCTTCCCTATTCTATCCAAAGCTAAAAGATCTTTTGGTTTATTGAATGCTGGGTAACATGCAATAGTAGGCGAGCCGTAATGCATTGCAAAGGATTATACGTTTGTGAAGAAGTAGATCTGTCAGGAGAAAATTAGAGTATGTAGGCTGACTTCTCCCTGTTGGCTATCACACTGACACTTTAGCTTCAAGTGTGCTTTGCAACATGTATAAGGACTGTCTAAATTATCATAATAAGTGCATCCTTACTTTTTAAAGCAACCCTTTTACATAAGTGAAAACTCTAAGCAAAACCTGTTCTGTAAAGAAAAAACAGGATAGTTCCCTTCCCTGTAGCCTGTGCTGCTGAATGCTGTTCTGTTACTAAACAACCACCCTCCAGACCGACGCTTCCCATGTCAACTTCCTGTATCCTCCACTGCGCTCACTGGTTTTTGCTGACCACCCCATCTTTACTGTGTTGATTTTCTAGCAACGGAGTGGGGTTCAGCAGTATAAGGGCTGGTTTACGCTAGCATTTAAGGGGTACTAAAACCATGCGGTTGACATGAGTTTTTACTGCCCCTAAACCGCTCCTCCTTTATCTGCAAAGGCAGTGAGTAGGGGTTCACATATGTTTTCGGAAAAGGTAAAGAGCGGAATTTTGATGGTGCCACATATACGACAAAAAAAAAACATTTATACAGTAAAAAAAAAAAAAAAAATTATATCAGAATATAAAAAAGAGTAAACCAATGTAAACTTTCAAAGATACAGATTTACATATAAAATCATCACCGTGTTACAATACTGTACATATAGAGCTGAATGTAGCTATCCTATTAGGCTGAGGTCAGGACTCTGTGCTGCCCAGTCAAGTTCCTCCACCCCAAACTCACTTATCCATGTCTTTATGGACCTTTCTTTGTGTCCAAATCATTTGGTGGAGGGGGGATTATGGTGTGGGGTTGTTGTTCAGGGGTTGGGCTTGGCCCCTTAGTTCCAGTGAAGGGAACTCTTAAGGCGTCAGCATTCCAAGATATTTTGGAAAATGTCATGCTCACAACTTTGTCGGAACAGTTTGGTGATGACCCCTTTCTGTTCCAACATGACCGCGCACCAGTGCACAAAGCAAGGTCCATAAAGACATGGATGAGCGAGTTTGGGGTGGAGAAACTTGACTGACCTGCACAGAGTCCTGACCTCAACCCAATAGAACACCTTTGGGATGAATTAGAGTGGAGACTACGAGCCATACCTTCTTGTCCAGCATTAATGCCTGACCTCGCAAATGCGCTTCTGGAAGAATGGTCAGACATTCCCATAGACACACTCCTAAACCTTGTGGACAGCCTTTCCAGAAGAGATGAAGCTGTTATAGCTGCAAAGGGTTGGCCAACTCAATATTGAACCCTATGAACTAAGACTGGGATGCCATTAAAGTGCATGTAAAGGCAGGTGCCCCAATACTTTTGACAATATAGTGTGCTTACCTTGGAACGAAGCCCTCCAGGCAATGGCATAATATACTACCATGTTTCCCAGAAAATAAGCCCGGGTCAAAAACACACTGGGGCTTATTTTTGGGGTAGGGTTAGCCATGTAATGTGCTTCCCAGTGGTTGCAAAATGACAGAATCACCTATATCCCAGAATCACATAAAAGGTGTGTTTCTGCAATGCAGCAGTGCAAATGCCTTCTTCCATAGCCTGCCTGAGCAGTCTTCCACCGCTCCGAGCACTGCAGAGGGAGGGGGCGAGATCCCCCTGCTAACACCCACTTTAATGGCCTGCCTGAGCCATCTTCCATGGCTACGATTAGTGCAGAGGGAGAGGAGCAGAGATCCTCCGCTGACACCCAAGAGAAGAGGAGATCAGCTGAACACTGCTCGGCGCTTCCATGGGCTTCCATGGCCCTCCCCGATCTGTCTTCCCTGCTTTGAGCAATGCAGGAAGGAGATTCCCAGCTGAGAGAAGAGGAGATCATCTGAGCACCAATCGGCGCCGCACCGAACTAGGGCTAATTTTTAGGGTAGGGCTTATATTTTAGCCCTCCTGGAAAATAGCGCTAGGTCTTATTATCGGGGTAGGTCTTATTTTCGGGGATACATGGTAGTATGCATTGCATACCAGCACATTATAAAATACTTACCTTAGAACAAGGCCCTCCAGCGGTGGGCTGTCACCATTGACAGGGCTTCTATCTTCCCCTGGTCCTCATTCCGGGTTCGCTGGCTCCAGTCCTTTCAATGACTTTACCGCAACGATGTCACGCTAGTCTCGCACATTTGCATGAGAGTCACAGTTTAAGGCACAGAGCTCTGAAGGGATGGCATGGGTAGAGACGGCCCTAGGCTTTGTGAGGCCTTAGGCAAAACTTGACATGGGGCCCCACTCACGCCCATGATGGGAAAAATAATTCAAGGACAAGAGCCCTTTTTTTCCACAACCCTGGCCGATGGTTGTGGGGGTCTGCGGGCAGGGGGCTTATCGGAATCTAAAAGTCCCCTTTAACAAGGCGGCCTCCAGATCTTGCTTTTTAATAACTAAGGAGCGGGGGCCACCCAGGGGTTGTCACCTGGTGACGTCATTGACTGAGGGCATGCTGGGTTATTGACGTCACAAAGGGTGGGGTCATCGATATTCACTGGTTGTTAGGCTGCATTCACACCTGAGCGTTTTGTAGCCTAAAGCCTGAAGCTATAAAACGCTAGAGGGGAAAAAATACATTATTCTCAATAAGGTTTTGGTTCACATCTCCACTCCAAAACGCCTGAAGCCGAATCGGGCTAATTTGGGCGTTTTTAAACGTTTGTATTCCCATAGAAACTAATGGAAACGCTCAAGCATCTAGTGCGACAACGAGCGTTTCTATGGGCGTTTTGTCGCTTTAATAGAAACATTCACCCAGGAAGAAGATAAAAAAAAATCTACAAACATAGCAACACGTGATGAAAGAGATTATAGTTTTTCCTATTGGCTAAAATAAAAAACAACGAAGTTCAAAAACGTCGGACAACGATGTATGCAAACGCGGGAATACGTGTGAATACACGCGACAAAACGTGCGACAAAACGCCGGAAAAAACTACCGAAAACGCTATGCTCAGGTGTGAATGCGGCCTTAGGGATGCTGACAGCTCCGCTCCTGAGCCAGGGCTCTTAACGCTGCCTGAGCACAGCAGCATTAAGGTCCCCTGTCCCTCAAAACGTACCGTATTTGCCGGCGTATAAGACGACTGGGCGTATAAGACGACCCCCTAATTTTCCAGCCAAAATTTTGGTTTTGGGATATACTCACCGTATAAGACTACCCCCTTCCTACTAGTCATGCCTCGCCTCACAGTGCCACCATTACATGCCAGACTATGCCACTACATGCTAGACTGTGCCCCATTACATGCCAGGCTGTGCCCCATTACATGCCAGACTGTGCCCCATTACATGCCAGACCGTGCCCCATTACATGCCAGACTGTGCCCTTACCTTATCCTAAGACATGCAGAATTGCGCCCGTACGTTTTTTCAAAAGCAGCGCCTCCTACGTCTTCTGTTCCGTGATAGGCGGAACATTCAGCTTCCCAGGAGGCACTGTGTTCAGTGTTCGCCTATCACGGAGGTCCTCTCGTCCAAGGACGAGAGGGCCTCCGTGATAGGCGGACACTAAACACAGGACGAGAGGGCCTCCGTGATAGGCGGACACTAAACACAGTGGGCCAGATTCAGGTAGATCCGCGCAATATTTGCGTGAGCAAAGGGCAACGATTTTTGCTCTGCGCCCACGCAAATATTTCGATTTGCCCGCGATTCACGGAGCAGTAGCTCCGTAAATTGCGCGGGCGCTATGCTAATTAGCCCGGCGTAAGGGCGTCTAATGTAAATGATCCTGCCGGGGGCGGGAATCATTTAAATTAGGCGCGCTCCCGCACCGAGCGAACAGCGCATGCTCCGGCGGGAAACTTTCCCGACGTGCATTGCGGCAAATGACGTCGCAAGGACGTCATTTGCTTCTAAGTGAACGTGAATGGCGTCCAGCGCCATTCACGAATAACTTACGTAAACGACGTGAAATTTAAATTTCACGAGCGGGAAGGGCGGCTATACTTTAGCATTGGCTGCCCCTGCTAACAAGCAGGAGCAACCTTGCGCTAAAGTCGCCGTACGGAAACTCCGTACCTTGCGTGCGCAGGGCCCGCGCAACTTTTGTGAATCGGTGGTAGTATGCAATTTGCATACTTTACGCCGATCACAATGGCCGCGCCCCCTAGCGGACAACGCAAGAATGCAGCCTGAGATATGAAGGCATAAGGAGGCTTATGCCTGTCATATCCTAGGCTGCAGTCCGCGTAGCGATGTTCCTGAATCAGGGGCATTCGCTACGTGGGAGCAAAACAGCTATTGCGCCGCGCAACTATGCTTGCGCGGGCGCAATAGCTTCTTGAATCTGGGCCAGTGTCTCCTGGGAAGCTGAGTGTTCCGCCTATCACGGAACAGAAGACGTAGGAGGCGCGGCTTTCGAAAAAACGTACGGCCGCGATCCTGCATGTCTTAGGATAAGGTAAGGTTAGGTTACCGGCGTATAAGACCACCCCCTAACTTTTAAGAAGATTTTAAGGGGTTAGAAAGTCGTCTTATACGCCGGAAAATACGGTAGGTAATGCATTGGGTAAGTTAGGCGGCCACGAGGCCCCTTTGAGTGCGAGGCCTTAGGCGACCGCCCAATTTGCCTAAATAAAGAGCCGCCTCTGGGCATGGGTATGTGAAATTCTCCTAGACAGTGCAAGTTTAGGAGATAATCACTATACCTACAGATGAGCCTTATGTAGGTACAAGTTCAAAAGCGGAGTTTACCACTGCTTTAAAACTATTTTAAAATTAGTGTGAACAAAAGCTGCGTGAAGCTATGTCTGCTTTAAAAAACGAAATCATTAGCAACATAGATATTAAATAATTGAAATAAAACAGGATTCTTGGTTTGACAAGACTGCGCGGTTACACTGAACACTGTTTTCCAAGCTGGCTAAACCTTTTCTTTGCACAATGAACACTGACCTTGCAAAGTGAACGTTTGCTAATCCTTCTGTAAATCAACCCCATTTTTCTCGTACGCGAGGTTCCCTTTAACTTTTCAGCTTCTATTAAAAAAATGAAATTTCACTTTAGAAAGGACCGACCCTTTAAATAAATAGCTGCTCTTTTCTATTATTGCATCCTGAGCGTACGGAAGCATGTGTCAGATGTGGCACAATGTATGCAATGCAGACATCAAACAAAGCAACCCTACAACTATACTGCATATGTTGGAAATCCCTGACAGCGAGCTCCAATTAACAGCAGATACAGAAGAAAAGACTGTTTTCCCCATAAAGCTTGCAGAGAGAAGAGAAGGGAAAGGGATCGGAAAAATGTGGCAAAACTGAGAAAATGACAGTGCTGGCTGTTGATTTATTGCAGAAGCCCCTGGTCATTTCCATATATTGAAATGCGCCCAAGCGGCCAGTCAGTCAATTTCCTTTGAGCTGCTGCTGCTGCCCATGGTCTGCCCATGTGACTCCTCTAACTCGCCCCCCTCCCTGCTATTCTGCATCTCTGGCTTTGATCAAGACAAAAACATATTAGAGATATGAGCAGGCAATCAATGTCATAGGTATTGTAGGGCAAAAGCTCCCTATTCCATTTGCACTTTATAATATGGCAAAGGCGACTAATGAAGCGCATCTCTTCGCACTCCATACGTAGCTCCTTTTCCTTATTTAAGATCTCATTATATACATTTGTGACAGCGCGGAGCCTTAAAAATAATATTCATCTTATAGCCTGCATTCGTACATTTGATCAAGTTTGATAACCGGCGCCTGCTTTTTTTTTTTTTTTTCAGCTTGCCGTAAACACGAAAAAAAAAAAAATGAAGCGCGTACGAATTATATTACCAAAGCATTATACATATACGCTCGGTAAATACTGCTGTTTCCCCCATTTCCCGGTGAATAATGTGAGCCCAGTTGTGTCTTGCGATGTGTGTCTAGGCTTAGGCATAGACGGAGAAATAGATGGAGGTGAGCGAAATATCAAATCACAGGGCTGTATGTAGATTTATGATTGCATAAGAGGCTTTATCATTTCCATATATTGAAATGCGCTGTCCTTTCTAGTCTCCCTAGCTCTTGGAGGAAATAAGAGGCTTCATTCTGCCCGTGATCAATGTACGAAGCAAGAAGGAGTATGGAAGAAAAAAAAAAAAAAAAAAACAGCCTGGCACCAGATGGAGCAGGGTCTAGTGAAAGGTCAAGGTTAGCTCAGGCTTCTATTGAATCGGCTGCAGCCTCACAGATAGATGTCTGCCTTCGAGGCACCCACTGGGGCTTCTCAAAATCAAATCTAATAGAAAAGGCAGTCACAGGCTGAAATCGCTTCATCTGAATGCTAAAATTGTTATTAGGCTACATTAGAGACAAATCAGACACGTGATGACAAAAAAAAAAAAAAAAGGAGCATGCCTGGCAGTTTGTGCCTGAAATGAAAAAAAAAAAAACTACAAAGACTGCCAACCACAAAGGTGTATGTGATGCATGTATAGAAATTTACATCTGTAAAGATATGTACTGCATCCACAGCTGTTCATCAGCGATGCTAATTCATTGTAAAAACGGACTCCAGAAACCCCCCCCCCCTTTTTTTTTTTTACTTTGCGAGATGCCATCACTGTCGCTGTGCTATTATCTGTCAGTGGGTTGCAGGCGAAACGCGTTGCAGGTAAATATGCGACAATATATTCGTATATACATATTAATGCACATTGTTTGGAGGCATGAAAAATATGCAGAGCTGCAGTGTCATTTCGGCGTGTTAGACAATGTCTGGGAAGGAACGAAACAAACAGTTGGTGCCGTTTATTGATCTTAAACTTAAAAGAAGAAAAACATGGCACGGTATACTCTAGGTTCATTTAGTACATCGTTCTGCCTCATTTCACGCTGGCTGCTTCTTTACGCTGGAATACTATAAAATATGGGCTAAGTCTGCCTTCTTATATTTGGATGAAGATTTTAGCGGTAGGTGAAAAGGCACTGTCCAGATTTCCCAATAGTCCATAATATAGAGCGCATTGAAAAAGAATTCATACTTTTGCAACCAAAAACGTAAATGTATTTGATTGGGATTTTATGTGATAGACCAACACAAAGTGGCACATACCGTATTTATCGGGGTATTGCGCGCCCCGGCGTATAGCGCGCACCCCTAAAGTGGACCCGCATTCCTGTGAAAAAAAGATTTTAGTACTTACAGTTTTGGTGTCTTGCGCGGCGTCCATCGGCGGCCTCGTCGGGTCCTGTGTCCGCCTGCGGCTTCGGTGGTGTCCTCGTCGGGTCCGGCCTCCTTCTGCGGTGTCCTCCCTGCTCGGTCTCCGCTTCCCGCTCTGAGTTTGAACTACTGCGCCGGTATATACCGAGCGCAGTACACTCGTGTATAGTCGGGCAGGCTCGTCTGCTCTCGCGGTCACGTCCTGTGCGTCCTGTACGTCCAGGACGTGACTGCGAGAGGAGCCGAGCCTGCCCGACTATACACGAGTGTACTGCGCTCGGTATATGCCGGCGCAGTAGTTCAAACTCGGCGCGGGAAGCGGGTATCGGCGTATATCGGGCAAAAAAGTGCGCGGTATATGCCGATAAAAAGTGTGGCGTGCATTTGTATTCACCACCCTTTTACTCTGATACCCCTAACTAAAATCTAGTGGAAGCAATTTCCTCCAGAAGTCACCTAATTAGTAAATAGAGTCCACATGTGTGTAATTTAATCTCAGTATAAATACAGCTGTTCTGTGAAGCCCTCAGAGTTTTTTTTAGAGAACCTTAGTGAGCAAACAGCATCATAAAGGCCAAGGAACACACCAGACAGGCAGGGCCGGACTGGAAATATAAACCAGCCCTGGAAATAATTTCATACCAACCCCATAGAATTATTATACCAGCCCAACATCATAACGTCATGCGCTTTGCCGGCGGTATAGCTGCGGTGCCCATTAATTTCAATGGGCAGGAGCGGTGGAGGAGTGTGACGAGCGGCTCTTTCAGGGCGCTTTGCAGGCGCTATCTTTAGCGTTATAGCGCCTGCAAAGCGTCTCAGTGTGAAAGGGGTCAAACGCTGATATAAAAGGGGGCACTGATGACCAGAGACCCCACTTATATCAGAGTCCACTGCATTCCCCTTTACATCAGAGTGCCCCCTTGCACTGTAATGTTGAATCCTGCAGACTATGATGTAAAGGGGAACTCTGGGAATGTGGGGAGGACTCTGGTGACCAGAGACCACCTTCCGCAGAAAGTGAACACTAAGGTAAGGGGGTTTACTGATATAAGGGGGAAACCTTTAGATCAGTGCCCCCTTACAATATTGTATTGACCCCCCCCTTCAGACTGGCCTGGCGGTGCCGTCACTGACCTCCTCTCAGGTGCACCGTGCAGGGCTCAGTCAGTCGTCTCTTAGTGGCTCTGGTTTTATCCCATAGTTTTCTCTCCACAGTCTATACATGTCTGACTTCTCCCATGACCCCCATCCTGGCAGCACGCCCACTCTCGACTCCTCTCCAGACCTGATATAAGACAAGAGATGGTCAGAGGCTGCAGATGGTACAGGAGAGGTCAGAGAATTCGGATGGTACAGGGGATGTCAAAGGCTGCAGATGGTACAGGGGAGGTCAGAGGCTGCCGATGGTACAGGAGAGGTCAGAGGATTCGGATGGTACAGGAGAGGTCAGAGGCTGCAGATGGTACAGGGGAGGTCAGAGGCTGCGGATGGTACAGGAGAGGTCAGAGGCTGCGGATGGTACAGGGGAGGTCAGAGGCTGCGGATGGTACAGGGGAGGTCAGAGGCTGCGGATGGTACAGGGGAGGTCAGAGGCTGCGGATGGTACAGGAGAGGTCAGAGGATTCGGACGGTACAGGAGAGGTCAGAGAATTCGGATGGTACAGGGGAGGTCAGAGGCTGCAGATGGTACAGGGGAGGTCAGAGGCTGCGGATGGTACAGGAGAGGTCAGAGGATTCGGACGGTACAGGAGAGGTCAGAGGATTCGGACGGTACAGAGGAGGTCCGAGGCTGCGGACGGTACAGGGAAGGTCAGAGGCTGCGGATGGTACAGGAGAGGTCAGAGGCTGCGGATGGTACAGGAGAGGTCAGAGGCTGCGGATGGTACAGGGGAGGTCAGAGGATTCGGATGGTATAGGGGAGGTCAGAGGCTGTGGATGGTACAGGGGAGGTCAGAGGCTGCGGACGGTACAGGGGAGGTCAGAGGCTGCGGAGGGAGGACAAGAGGTCAGAGGCTGCAGAGAGGGGGCAGGAGGTCAGAGGCTGCGGGGAGGGTACAGGTCAGAGGCTGCGGAGGGGGAGCAGGAGGTCAGAGGCTGCGTGGAGGGGACAGGTCAGAGGCTGCGGAGGGGGGAACAGGAGGTCAGAGGCTGCAGAGGTCAGGGGCTGCGGAGGGGGGGCCGGAGGTCAGAGGCTGCGGAGGGGGGACAGGAGGTCAGAGGCTGCAGAGGGGGTCAGGAGGTCAGAGGCTGCAAAGGGGGGACAGGAGGTCAGAGGTCAGAGGCTGCGGAGGAGGGGCAGGAGGTCAGAGGCTGCGGGGAGGGGACAGATCAGAGGCTGCATGGAGGGGACAGGTCAGAGGTTGCGGAGGGGGGAACAGGAGGTCAGAGGCTGCAGGGGGGGGGGCAGGAGGTTAAAGGCTGCGGAGGAGGTGGGACAGGAGTTCAGAGGCTGCGGGGGGGGACGTAGCAAGAGGCACGCACGCACCAGACGAGACCTCACTGAGTGGCACGCTACTGCTTAATTTTTTTTTAAATGGCGTCACTCTGCGCCATCGTGTCACTGCGCATGCGCTAGCCTTTCCGAAACTTGCCGAGCGTGTACAGGCTTTCCCGAGCTCGGCTAGCTTCGGAACTGAGCTGGCGCATGCGCAGTTGCATGTCGGCCAGCCCGGCCGCAGCCATATTTTTTTCAGGCGCCGCTGCCCTCACAGTGGCCTCCAGGAGCAGCCAGGCAGCCGGCCCACCGGGAGTTTTCCCGGTATCCCGGTGGGCCAGTTCGGCCCTGCAGACAGGTCAGGGATAAGGTTATTGAGAAGTTTAAAGCAGGGTTAGGTTATAAAAAAAATATCCCAAGCTTTGAACATCTCACGGAGCACTGTTCAATCCATCATCTGAAAATGGAAAGTGGCACAACTGCAAACCTACCAAGACATGGCTGTCCACCTAAACTGACTGGGCAAGGAGACCATTAATCCGAGAAGCAGATAAGAGGAAAGAGGAACTAGGTAACTCTGTAGGAGCTGCAGAGATCCACAGCTCAGGTGGGAGAATCTGTTCACAGGACAATTATTAGTCGTGCACTCCACAAATCTGGCCTTTATGGAAGAGTGGCAAGAAGAAAGCCATTGTTGAAAGAAAGCCATAAGAAGTCCCGTTTGCATTTTTAGAGAAGCCATGTGGGGGACATAGCAAATGTGGAAGAAGGTGCTCTGGTCAGATGAGACCAACATTTAACTTTTTGGCATAAAAGCAAAACGCTATGTGTGGTAGAAAACTAACACTACACATCACCCTGAACACACCATCCCCACTGTGAAACATGGTGGTGGCAGCATCATGTTGTGGGGAGGCTTTTCTTCAGCAGGGACAGGGAAGCTGGTCAGAGTTGATGGGAAGATGGATGGAGCCAAATACAGGACAATCTTAGAAGAAAACTTGTTAAGCCTCGTACACACGACCGAGGAACTCGACGGGCAAAACACATCGTTTTCCCCATCGAGTTCCTTGTTAGGCTGTCGAGGAATTCGACAAGGCAAGTTTCTCCATTCCCGTCGAGGAAATAGAGAACTTGCTCTCTTTTTGGCTCGTCAAGTTTCTCGACAGTTTCCTCAACGAAAATGTACACACGACCGGTTTCCTCGGCAAAAAAATATCTCCCAGCAAGTTTCTTGCTGGTTTTTGCCGAGAAACTCGGTCGTGTGTACGAGGCTTTAGAGTCTGCAAAAGACTTGAGACCAGCGGTCCATAAGGGGTTCAGGGGCGCCGCCCCCTAATCTCCATGCGGGGCACCAGGCGCATATATTTCTACAAGTTTCTTTTTTTAAGCACATGATTTAGAGCCTGAGGCTCTAATTGGCTTCAAAAAGGTTGGACTCGGGACAAAGAGCACTGCGGCCCGAGCTCACCCACTTGTGACATTGTGTCTTCCTGCTTCTCCTCCCAGCTAATCAGGAAAGGGAGTGGGTCTTAAGACTGGTTTGGCCGGGAGAAGAAGCCGTCTGTTACCTGGATGGGGTAAGTGCAGACCTGGCTGGGGGGTTTGTTTGCCGCCCCATCCCCCAAAAAATGGAGCACCAGCCACTACTTGGGTGGAGGTTCACCTTCCAGCAGGACAACGACCCCAAACATACAGCCAGAGCTACAATGGAATGGTTTAAATCAAAGCATATCCATGTGTTAGAATGACTCAGTCAAAGTCCAGACCTAAATCCAATTGAGAATCTGTGGCAAGATTTGAAAATTGCTGGTCTCCATCCAATCTGACATAATTTCAGATATTTTTCACAGAAGAATGAGCAAAAAGTTCACTTTCTAGATGTGCAAAGCTGGTAGAGACATCCCCAAAAAGATTTGCGGCTGTAATTGCAGGAAAAGGTGGTTCTACAAACTATTGACCCAAATGCACGACACGCTTTTAAAAAGTAAAACCATTTATAATTTTCTTTCCACTTCACAATTATGTGCCACTTTGTTTTTTTTTTACGAAAGGCAAATCCACTACTCACTAAAAGTGCAAAGTGCACTTTGAAGTGCAGTCACTGTAAATCTGAGTGGTAGATGTGAAATGAGGGGAAGCTCTGCTGATTTTATTTTCAATCATGTGCAAGCTAAAATGCTGTTTTCAACTTTCCTTGCATGTCCCCTCAGATGTACAGCGACTGCACTTTCTGTGCAATTTCAAGTGCACTTTGCACTTATAGGCCCGGATTCACATATATTGGCGCATATTTATGCCGGCGTAGCATATCAAATATACGCTACGCCGACGCAGCGCACAGAGGCAAGCACAGTATTCACAAAGCACTCGCCCCCAGTCGCTCTCAAATCTACGCTGGGTTTCCTCAGCGTAAGCCAGCGTAGGTGGAAGTGGGCGTGAGCCATGCTAATGAGGCGTGACCCCATGTAAATGAAGGACTGAGCGTCATAAAGTTACGAATAACCTACGGCGCATGTGCCGTCCCGTGGACACATCCCAGTGCGCATGCTCAGAATCACGTAGAAAAAACTGCCTAAGATACGTCGGATCACTGCCTACGACGTGAACGTAACCTACGCCTAGCCCTATTCACGCACTACGTAAACAACGTAAAATACGACAGCTGGGTTCCCTGGTCCATACCTTTGCATGACTTGCGCCTCCTATATGGGGAATAACTTCACATCGGACATAGGACTTACGCAAAGCGCGTATATTATGCGCCGGGCACAAGTACGTTTGTGAATCAGCGTATCTTCCTCATTTGCATAGGTGAATAGGAAATCAATGGGAGTACCACTTGTGGCCAGCCAACGATACGCCGGCGTAGGAAAGTTACGTCGGTCGGATGAAGCCTATTTTCAGGCGTATCTAGTTTTGTGGGCACGGCGCACAGATACGACGACGCATATTTACACTTACACGGCTTATCTCGAGATACGTCGGCGTAAGGCCTCGTACACACGACTGAGTTTCTCTTCAAAAACCAGCAAGAAACTTGCTGGGAGATATTTCTTTGCCGAGGAAACCGGTCGTGTGTACATTTTCGTCGAGGAAACTGTCGAGAAACTCGACAAGCCAAAAAGAGAGCAAGTTCTCTATTTCCTTGATGGGAATGAAGAAAATTGGCTTGTCGAGTTTCTCGACAGCCTAACAAGGAACTCGACGAGGAAAACGATGTGTTTCTCCCGTCAAGTTTTTCGGTCGTGTGTACGAGGTAGGGTTGTCCCGATACCACTTTTTTAGGACTGAGTACGAGTACCGATACTTTTTTTCAAGTACTCGCCGACACCGAATACCGATACTTTTTTTTAACTGTGTCCCCAAATGCAGCCATGTCCCACCACAAATGCAGCCATGTCCCCCCATATATGCAGCCATGTCCCCCCCATATATGCTGCCATGTCCCCCCCATATCCAGCCATGTCCCCCCCCATATGCAACCATGTCCCCCCCATATGCAGCCATGTCCCCCCCATATGCAACCATGTCCCCCCCATATGCAGCCATGTCCTCCCCATATGCAGCCATGTCCCCCCATATGCAGCCATGTCCCCCCATATGCAGCCATGTCCCCCCATATGCAGCCATGTCCCCCCATATGCAGCCATGTCCCCCCATATGCAGCTATGTCCCCCCCATATGCAGCCATGTCCCCCCCATATCCAGCCATGTTCCCCCCTATATCCAGCCATGTCCCCCCATATGCAGCCATGTCTCTCCCCATATCCCCCCCATATATGCAGCCATGTCCTCCCCATATGCAGCCATATGCAGCCATGTCCCCCCATATCCAGCCATGACCCCCCCCATATGCAGCCATGTCCTCCCCATATCCAGTCATGTCCCCCCCCAAAAAAGCAGCCATGTCCCCCTTACCGTACATGCTGCCGCATCCCCGCTGCCACGCCGCATCCCCGCTTGGTCAATACGCGCGGGGAACATTACAGCTTTGAATAGCTGTAGTCTTTCGCGCCGCGCTGCGTATAGACACTCCCCCTTGCTCGGGATTGGACAGTTCACCCGAGCAAGGGGGAGTGTCTATACGCGGCGCGGCGGGAAAGACTACAGCTATTCAAATGAATGCTGTAATGTTCCCCGCCCGTATTAACCAAGCGGGGATGCGGCTTAGCGGCGGGATGCGTCAGCGGCGGCGGGGGGGGGGGGTAAGTATTCTATTTTGGTATTGGGGGTATTTGCGGGAGTACGAGTACTCCCACAAATACTCGGAATCGGTCCCGATACCGATACTAGTATCGGTATCGGGACAACCCTAGTACGAGGCTTCAGTGTTTTGTGAATACGGGCCATAGTTTGCACTTGTAGTGCAAAGTGGATTTGCCTTTAGTAAATAACCCCCTTTGTTTTGGTCCCTGACATAAAATCCCAATAAAATACATTTGTTTTTGGTTGGAACATGACAAAATGTGTAAAATGTCAAGGGGTATGAATACTTTTTCCAAGGCACTGTATACCATATAGGTCAGCCATACAAAGCTAGATCTGTTATAGATTACACCGATAATCTGACACATGAACAGAGGACTCTGCATGTTACAGATATTCCATAAAATGGGAATCGGAATTACTGTTTCTTTTATTCTTGTATTATCACCAGACATCTGCAACGTGTGAAGGATGAAACAATTTCCAGCATAATGGATCTATTCGAGAATCAGTTCTTTTACATAGTTACTTAGTGTGAACGGTTGAAAAAAAAAAACCGAATGTCCATCAAAGTGAACCTCCTATTGTATTATTAGCGTTAAATTAATTGAAAGATAAAACATAGGGCCCCATGGAGCAGTACAGCCGCTAAATTAAAAAAATATAAGCACACATTTATTGGGCACAGTGGTATGCTTTACAATTGTGCCTAGTGCTAATAAAATGAACAGCAGGAAAACAAAGTCAGGAGTAGAGCCTGGTCACATAACATGTCTCTCCTCCAATCAGGGAGTTTTCTTTGCAGAAAGAGCACCGAGAAACATACCGCAGGCTCCACACCACAGACACTATTTTATCAATGAGATGTTAAGGCCATGGTGTGGAGTAACTTTTTTGTGCACACCGAAGAGCAGATAAGCGCTACTAGTTGGGTTTACATGCTTCCTGGTTCATAGTGATACACATTGGTTACTCCTTCGGGTGCCTACAGACACTGCCGACTGGACTGAGTATGCAGGTTTGGCCCTTCTATGACACTCCCTGGCTAAGAATCAGGGAATACTTGTTTGCCCAGCACGTTTGTGTTTTCACTCTGCACGTAGATCAGTGGCTAGCTGTGCACCTGCACCCAGGAGTGTGTGCGAATTCATGCATGTGCTTCACATTATGCACGTGTGTTCAGGCAGTGGTGCTAGATGATCTATTTAAGGGACAGCCTGACACAGTGTCAGTGCTGACTGGTCTTCAGTACATTATGTGTGACCTGACCTGTGCTCTGTTGTTTGTCTCGTTATCATCCTGGCCTTCTCTTGAATTGCCTCAGGCCTCGTACACACGACCGAGGAACTCGTCGTAAATGAAACATCGTTTTCCTCGATGAGTTCCTTGTCAGGCTTGTGGAGAAACTTGACAAGCTTTCTTTGCGTACACACTGTCAAGACCAAATCTCCTCGTTCTCAAACGCGGTGACGTACAACACATACAACGGCAGGGGAAGTTCGATTCCACTGGCACAACCCTTGGGGCTGCTTTTGCTACTCTCATGTTACTGCATGTTAAGTAAAAGTTTGGTAAGAGACGATTTGCACTTTTCATACTGTTACAGTGTGACAAATGTGCTATCTCCATTACAAACGCTACTTTTACCGAAGGTGTGCTCCCGTCTCATACTTTATTCTGAGCATGCGTGGGTTTCTTAGCATACACACAAAGGTGTTTCTCGTCGAAAACCAGCCCGACGAGAAACACGACAAGGAAATTGAGACTCCCGTTGGGGAAAAAGAGAATTTTTTCTCGTCGAGTTCCTCAACAGTTTTCTCAATGAAAAACATACACACGACCGTTTTCCTTGGCAAAAAAGCTCTGCCACCAAGTTTCTTGATGGATTCTGTCGAGGAAAACGGTCGTGTGTACGAGGTAATAGTATCCTTCTCTGTACATCTGCTTGTCCAGTTTCTGACCTTGACTTTGCCTCTGAATCTGATCCTACCGATGATTTGGTACCACACTCTCTGATCGTTATTGCTTCAGACGCGGTCCCACACCAACTTTTGGGGTGCCTGCTCTGGCCTACTCTAACATACAGCTGCAGACTTCTATTAGTGCTCCTTCAGACTCAGTCCCACACCACCTTTTGGGGTGCCTGCTCTGGCCTACAGCTGCAAACTTCTATGAGTGCTCCTGATGCCTGCCTGCTGGTGTCATCTGCTGACCCTGAACCCACTGCCAAGCCAGAGTTCTTTCTTAAAGCGGAACTTCACCCAAAAGGGGACTTTCCACTTTTCTGCCTCCTCTTTTCCAACTTTTGGACACTTTTTTGAAGGGAGCGGGTACTTAGTGACTCTTTTTGCCTGCAGCCTTCCAAGTCCCAGGAGTCTACAGGACTATTCAGAAAGTGCGACTCGCAATTGAACAAGTGGAGGCTGGCTGTGAAGCCGCAAGTAGTCACAGCCGCTTCCCAAAGTAAACACGCCAGGGACCTGAAGATCGGTGAAGAGTGAGGATGCGGCTGGATTCCTGGACAGGTAAGTGTCCTTTTAATAAAAGTCAGCAGGTGGGTAGGGTGCAGCATGGTACACCAGCGGCAATGAATACACTCAGAGGCTGAGGAATAGCATCAACATACAAACAGGCCTGACAGGAAGGAACAGCCAAACGGAGTCACTTACAAACAGTAGCAGAGGATCAAGATCCTGGAATGGCTTCCTACGAGGAGATGGCGTAATCCCTACTCTAACATACAGCTGCAGGCTTCTGAGTGCTCCTGATGCCTGCCTGCTGGTGTCATCTGCTGACCCTGAACCCACTGCCAAGCCAAAGTTATTTCTTAAAGCGGAACTTCACCCAAATGGGCTTTTCTGCCTCCTCCCCCCTCTTTTCCAGCTTTTGGACACTTTTTTTGAGGGAGCGGGTACCTAGTACCACTTTTTGCCCGCAGCCTTCCAAATCCCAGGAGTCTACTGAACCATTCAGAAAGCGCAGCGCGACCCGCATTTGAACAATTGAAAGCTGGCTGTGAAGACGCAAGTAGTCACAGCCGGCTTCCCAAAGTAAATATGCCAGGGACCTGAAGACTGGTGAAGAGTGAGGATGCGGCTGGATTCCTGGACAGGTAAGTGTCCTTTTAATGAAATTTAGCAGGTGGGTAGGGTGCAGCATGGTACACCAGCGGCAATGAATACACTCAGAGGCTGAGGAGTTGCATCAACATACAATCAGGCCCGACAGGAAGAAACAGCCGATCTGAGCCACTTACAAACAGTAGCAGAGGATCAAGATCCTGGAATGGCTTCCTACGAGGAGATTACGTAATCCCTGCACTTTCCCCACTCTTCAGGAACCTTTCCCTGCTGCTAAGCATCCTCTCTGCCAGAGAGGGAACCTATCCCTATATAACCACTTGCATAAAGCACGCCAAATCTTAATTAGGCTCCGCCAGACCCCAGATGGCCACAGAGGTCACGTAAAGCGTCAGCGTCCAATCCGACAGCTGTCTCCCTGTGACCGCAGGAAGTCATAGAGGAACCTCGCAACTTCCTTTCCCCCCTGCAAGCACCACCTACAATGGGGGATACAGACTGCACCTGCCTACAAGCAGCTACAGTATTTGTACCTGCTGACTTTTATTAGTTTTTTCGGGGGGGGGGGGGGGGGGGGGGGACTCTTTAATGTGTTTTGGTGCTTCCAGTAACTTCACTGACTGGCCACCTTTCACTACTCTTCACACTCTGCTGGATGGCATCCCTGGTCTGAAGTTTTGCAAGCAGCATCTTCAGACACCCGTGTTTCTGCTGTACCACAGCACCACTTGTCTCACTTTCAAGGGCGTTTTGGCTGGAGATACAAAAGAGGTTGCTATCGTCATTTTGATCTCCTATCAGGTACTATATTTGACATTAAGTCTGCTATGGAAAGTATAGATTGGTTGCAGGCCCGTCGTGACAAGGCAAGCAAACCAGCAATTGCTTGGGGCCCCAAGCAGGGCCCTTGCCACGCTTCCTATAGCGAGTCTCAGGTGGCTGCAGCACTGATGTCTCTCTTGTCACTTCTTCCCCTTCCCTGTAGCGTGGCCAAGCTCCTCTTCCTTCCTCCGGCCGGGTACCGTGCAGTACAGGGGATTCAGTTTCCTGTTCCCGGCCGGACTGACAGGAAGTACACACTGAGTGCTCACTTCCTTTCAGTCCGGCCGGGAACAGGAAACTGAATCTCCTGCCGTGCGATACGGTAGGGAGAGGGGGGATTAAAAAGAACATGGGGGGGGGGGGGTAAAAAAAACATTTTGCTTGGGCCCCCCCAATTCCTTCAAACATCCCTGATTGGTTGGGATAACTTTTTCTGTCTGACTGCCATTGCTTCCCTTGAGATTGCTCCAAGTGCTCCAACCCTTTCTCTTCCATAGGCATAATCACAAGTATGCTCAATATCTGTAGAATGCTTTTTCCTTAGGAAGATTAATTGGTGGTTGACACAGCTATTTGCTGTCTAATTTTTGTAGGAAACTTTCGTGTTTGTCCCTATTAAAGATCATCTCAGGGTAAGAACAAAAGTGTGATATGTTGCAGTTTTCCAGTCTTTAGATGTGATGGCTGTATTATTGTTTCTGAAAGGCTAAGAATATTTTTAGCATAGAGTGTATAGTTTCAGTATAGAAATAGCTGTTGCATACCTCCTAACATTTTGAGATGGGAATGAGGGACACCTATCAGCAAATGTATTTAGGCATAGGACACGACCCCTTGCCACACCCCCTTAAAGGAGAATTAACCCCAAAAAATAGTTAATTAAATCCACAAGGGTTTTTTTTACTGCTACTTTTCCTTTATCCACTTCCATACCGGGCAGTTACGCACCTTCCTGCCCAAGCCAATTTTCAGCTTTCAGCACTGTCGCAATTTGAATGACAATTGCGCGGTCATGCTACACTGTACCCAAATGAAATTTTTATCATTTTGTTCCCACAAATAGAGCTTTATTTTGGTGGTATTTGATCACCTCTGCGATTTTTATTTTTTGCGCAGCAACTAATAAAAGACCGAAATCTTTGAAAAAAATTAAGTTTTTATTTTTTTCTGTTACCTTTTTTTGTAAATAAGTAATTTTCTTCTTCAATTATGGGCACTGATATGGCGGCACTGATGGGCACTGATGAGGTGGCACTGATGGGCACCGATAGGCGGCACTGATGGGCACTGATAGGCGGCGCTTGTATGCTGCACTGATGGGCATATATAGGCGGCACTGATGGGCACTCATAGGCGGCACTGATGGGCACTCATAGGCGGCACTGATGGGCACTCATAGGCAGCACTGGGCACTCTTTGGCGGCACTGATGGGCACTCATGGGTGGCACTGATGGGTACTTATGGGTTGCATAGATGGGCACTGATAGGTGGGCACTGGGCATAGATGGACACTGGGTGGCACTGATGGACACTGAGGGGTGGCACTGCTGGGTATAATTTCAGTCAGTGCCCATGTTGCCAGTCAGTGCCCATTTGTGGGCACTGATTGGCATTGATTGTGTTGAAAAAAATGTTTATTGTTTTTTTTTGTGCCTATTTTTGCTCTATTGAGCACCGGGGGGCACTCCCTGGTGGTCCAGTGTTGGCATCCGAGGGGGGGCTGCGCTGATAAACAATCAGCACGAACCCCCCCTGTCAGAAGAGCCGCCGATCTGCTCTCCTCTACTAGCGTCTGTCAGATGCGAGTGAGGAAGAGCTGATCAACGGCTATTCCTGTTTACATCGTGATCAGCCGTGGTTGGACACGGCTGATCACGTGGTAAAGAGCCTCTGCCGAAGGCTCTTTACCGAGATCGGAGATGCAGGGTGTCAGACTGACACTCTGTATCACCGATTGCCGCACTGCGCGCCCCCACGTAATCCTGCAGGACGTCAATAGATGTCCAGTCAGGATTTCACAACCACTTCCCGGACGTCAATTGACTATTGACCGGGCGGGAAGTGGTTATATTAGCTTTTACAATTTACAAATACAGCAATTTAGAGTATGGATGAAAGGTTTAGCACTGGGAAACACTTTTTGAAAGGCAAAAAGTGCATTTTATATACAACTATATGGATTAGACCAAAATGAGGGACAAATGAGAAGGGAAGAGGGACAGAGGGACTTTGCTCCAAATCAGGGACAGTCCCTTGAAATCAGGGACAGTTGGGAGCTATGCTGTTGATTTTGCCAGAAAAGCAGCATCCTTGTCACTTCCTGTGAGATGAACTGAAAATATAAAATGGAAACAAATAATGAAGTGCAGCCATGGCTTCCTCCATCGATACAGTGAAGTAGTGAGCGTAGCCACCCTAGAACAGAAAATATGTTATTCATAGGATTATTAAGTGAAACAAAATATATATATAAAAAGAAGAGTAATGCAGCTACCACATACAAGATCAGATGAGCTGTAATAATTACTGTTTTGTTTTGGGGTTTAGGTATGCTTTAAAAATGATATATCGTTCCCTATAACTACCATGGATAAATGAGACTCTATTTAAATACACAAAACAACGAGCACGGTGAACAGTGTGTGGCTCCTGACAGGTAGATGAAGAATAAATGCAGAGGTGTCACTAATGAAGGTAATTGAAGCTTCTTTGATGAGAATGGAAACTGTATTGGCACTAGACATCCTATTTCATGATCAAACATCACTTCATTAAATATGAGTGCACATGATGAATATCAGTTGAAGTGTCATAAGGAATAAGCTGATATTTTTGTGTTTTTTATTTTTTTTTGGACCCAAAGCTTATGAAGTGTTCTTTGACCTTGTCTAGTGCCATGTCTAGTGGCAATACATTTTCTATAGTCATTGAAGATACTTCAGTTGCCTTTATTCAGAGCACCTGAGGAGGCATTAATATGCAGCACTGATGGATGGCACTAATAGGTGGCACTGATGGGCAGCCTTTATGGGCACTGATGGGCACCTAAAGGCATTACTAATGGGCACTGATTGGCATCACCGGTGGGCATCACTAGTGGGCACTGGCAGCCATTGCTGATGGGACTGCACTGATGATCAATGCACTGATTATCAGCGCAGACCCCCCCCACCCACTGTCAGTGGGGGCACTTATCGGTTCTCTTCTACTCACAAGCTGTCAGCATGAATAGAGGAATGCCGATAACCTGCACTGTGATCAGCTGTGATTGGATACAGCTTATCACATGTTAAAGAGCCTATGTCATAAGCTCTTTACCGTGATCGGAGATGCAGTGTGTTTGTGTGACACACCACACCACCGATCAGTGCGCTGAGTGTCCCTGGGGGCACGCACAAGCTGCATATTCTGAAGGACATCATATGACGCCCAGTCACAACAATTAAACTACCACCCGGCCGTCATTTTGCTATAGGCCGGGCGGGATGTGGTTAAAGCATTAAAATGTGTTCATTGTAGATACAGTATAGTTAGTTTTACACTTCTAAACATTACTGTTGTAGCACACAGTAAGTCGCACCAACACTACACTGACACACACTACACATAGGCACATTAACCCCCCCCCCCGATCATCCCCCCCCCACCCCCCCTGTCACAGTGTCACTGAATGCAGTGATCATATATGTACTGATCACTGCATTTAGTGTCAGTGTGACAGGCAGTTAGTGTTAGGTTCAGGGTAGCCCCTGTACCCCCCCTAATAAAGTTTTAACCCCTTGATCACCACCCTAGTTAACCCTTTCACTCCCTATTGCCAGTGTCACTAAGCGATCATTTTTCTGATCGCTGTATTAGTGTTGCTGTTCCCGCTAGGTAGCTATTTTTTTTTATTGCGATTTTTTTTTTACTTAAGACGTGGCTGAATAAATTTTGGCCTAAATGTTTCACTAAAATTTACTTTATTTGATTTTTCTTATAACAAAAAGTAAAAAATATTGTTTTTTTTTTCAAAAATGTCGCTCAATTTTTGTATATAGCGCAAAAAATAAAAATCGCAGAGGCGATCAAATACCACCAAAAGAAAGCTCTATTTGTGGGAAGAAAAGGACGCCAATTTTGTTTGGGAGCCACGCCGCACGACCGCGCAATTGTCTGTTAAAGCGACGCAGTGCCGAATTGTAAAAACCCCTTGGGTCATTTAGCAGCATATTGGTCCGGTCCTTAAGTGGTTAACCTAAAGGATGGTTCTCTCTTGATATAACGATTAGGTTTCTTAAAACTAATTTTAGCTATGCTAGATTAAACATGATGGCTGCACTCCAATGGTTAATACATTTACAACGATCAGATCATCCCAGCTTGATATTACTACTATAGATGATATAATATGCAGTCGGGGGCAGGTTGACAGTTGGCTTAGGAATAAAGATAAGATCAAACAGCTTCTTGATTAAATAGTTTGAATGGATACATTTAGTTGCTGCACGGTAAATGACAGTTCTGGGGTGTCTTACATCGGCTTATAACAGGCTGATGCAGAATAGCAAACCATGGAGGGCCTTTCCTTTAGGACAACATGGGCTTTTGCCGCCTGACCTCACATACTCGGCTCTCGCTAAGATACATTTCGTAAGGTCAGGCAGTGTGTGGAGCAGCAACTGTCAGACTCATGTTTAGATGTAGTAAATTAGGAAGAAATTAAGAAAAAACCTGCAGTTAGATTATTTAAAGCTGAACTCCAGGCAGATATAAAATACAGTCATTAATGAAGCTATTCAGTACAGTCGGTAAAGTGGTTGTAAACCCTTACAGACCACTTACACCTACAGGTAAGCCTAGATTAAGACTTACCTATAGGTGCAAGAAATAGCTCCTTAACCTACACGGTTAAGGAGATATTTGCAGAAAATATGGCATCGATGTCTACGGCGCGCATGCTTCGCACTGAGCGTGCCGTTAATGAATTTACTTATGTCGTCACAGCCGGTGTCAGTGCACATGCGCGGGGGTGACGTCCTCACGCCAGAGCCGCGATACATGGAAGAGAGATGGTGGCAACGGAGGAGGGGAGCGAGGAGCACTGCGGAGGCTTCGATCTCAGGTAAGTACCGTATTTATCGGCGTATACCGCGCACTTTTTTGCCCTGAAAATCAGGGCAAAATCGTGGGTGCGCGGTATACGCCGATACCCGCTTTCCCGCGCCGAGTTTTGAATACTGCGCCGACATATACCGAGCGCAGTACACTCGGGTATAGTCGGCCAGTCTCGGCTCCTTCCGCGCTCACGTCCTGGATGTACAGGACGTGAGCGCGAGTGTTGCCGAGCCTGCCCGACAATACATGAGTGTACTGCACTCTGTATATGTCGGCGCAGTATTCAAACTCGGCGCGGGAAACAAGCGGGGAGGATGCAAGGACGCCGCAGAAGGACGCCGGACCCGACGAAGAGGACACCCGAAGCCAGCAGACGGACCCCGGACCCTGGACCCGACGAAGAGGACACCCGAATCCGCAGAAGGACGCCGGACCCGACGAACAGGACACCCGAAGCGGCAGGCGGACACCGGACCCGACGAGGCCGCCGATGGACGCCACGCAAGACACCAAAACTGTAAGTACAAAAAAAACTTTTTTTACACAGGATTCCGGGCCACTTTCGGGGTGCGCGGTATACGCGGGAGCGCGTTATACCGCGATAAATACGGTAATTCATAATGAGCTAGTATGCTATGCATACTAGCTCATTATGCTTTTGTCTTGCAGGGTGTATTTTTATTTATTTTTTCTTCAGAGGGTTTACTTCCTCTTTAATACATCAATAAACTTCAATTTTAAATGCATCTACAATAGGTAAGTCCATTTGACTTGGTATCAGCCTATTGCAATCCCCTATATGCCGCGCTTAGATTGAAAGAAGGAGTGTCACTGGTTGTCAATCAAGCATTCTGCATGCCACTGTGCTGATCACTCCATCATGAATGCTGCTCCTAGACTCATTCACCTTACTAACCGACCTATGGCTGCCGCCCCTCTCTGCCAATCCCCTCACTGGTTTCCATTAGCTCAATGTAAAAAACAATACTGACTACAGCATGAAAAGCCATTCACAACTCTGCCCCCGCCTACATCGCCAACTTCATCTTGAAATATCACCCAAACCGTCCACTCTGCTCTTCCCAATACCTTCTGCTTTCTAGCTCCCTCACCACCTCCGCCATAGTCACCATCAGGACTTCTCCAGATCGCCTCCCATCCCCTGGAACTTCCTACCCCAGTCTGTTTGGTTATCTCCTTCTCTGTACTTGCAGCGTTCTTAAATGGAATAAAACAAAGGGAAATGTGCATGTATTCCAAAGTTGTACTGAGTATGATTTTTTTTTGTTATTTTAATTGTAACAGAGAAACATGAGTGACATCTGCTTGGCTGTGCTGTGTTGCAGAGCTGGGTAAATCTTAGGACCGGATGAACAAAGCACAGATCGTTTGGTGAGTAAAACAGCTACCTTATATGTATTTCATTTGTTCAAGTTTAAAGCAAACCTGTTGAGAAAGAAGCACTTTATATACCTTTTGTTTTCTATGCGTGGGTTTCCTCTGGGTACTCTGGTTTCCTCCCACATTCCAAAGACATGCCGGAAGGTTAATTGGCTCCTGACTAAATTGGCTCCAGTATTTGTATTGTTTTATTAAATGGTTTGCACTATGGAAGTTTGGGCTTTTTCATTCCATGTTCCATCTCTGCAATGGAGGTCTTGAGCCAATACCCACATCTCCCGTTTATGGCCAAGTGTGCAGGCACGGCCCTTGCTAAGAGCATGAGATCTTTTTCTAATCAAAAAGATCCATTGAATCTGGTAAGCACATTTCCCTTCTGTGCACTTTGGGTGTCTTATCCTTGCGTATGGTGAAGGAACAAGTTTTCACTGTCTGGACAACAATCCCTTTACAGCAAGATTTTGTTGGCGGATGGATTTTGGAAATTAATCACATTATTTGTTTTTTTTTTTCACTTGGGACAATGTTTTATCTTTTTTGCTTTGTATATTTTTCCTTAGAAAGAGTCAAACACTTTCTTTATGGACTTACCGTATTTATCGCCGTATACCGCGCACTTTTTTGCCCTGAAAATCAGGGCAAAATCGTGGGTGCGCGATATACGCCAATACCCGCTTTCCGCGCTGTGTTTGAACCACTGCGCCAACATATACCGAGCGCAGTACACTCGGGTATAGTCGGGCAGGCTCGGCTCCTCTCGCGGTCACGTCCTGTGCGTCCTGTACGTCCTTTACGCGAGAGGAGCCGAGCCTGCCGACTATGCCCGAGTGTACTGCGCTCGGTATATTTCGGCGCAGTGGTTCGAACACAGCGCGGGAAGCGGGGATCGAGCGGGGAGGACACCACGATGGCCGCAGAAGGACGCCGGACCGGACGAGGCCGCCGATGGTGCGATGGACGACGGGCAAGACACCGATGAGGGGCATCCAAACTGTAAGTATTTTTTTTTTCCAGGAACTTTCCTTCAAGTTCGGGGGTGCGCGCTATACGCCGGGGCGTGTTATAGCAAGATAAATACGGTATATTATGTGTGCAATACTTTTTGGTGATTTATTTTAAAGATTTATTACCACTAATTGTATATCACTGGTTTATCCACTTGGGAGAATTTTATGATTTGTATTTTTCTCACTTTAGTATATTTAATATTTATTTAGTGTTTCTTATAATCACTTTCTAGCGCCCTCCTTTTTCACATATCACTTCGTAGTAAGAATTCAATTTTTTACTATTAGAGGAGCAGCTTAATAATTGAATTGAATTAATCACTTTTAGATAATTGGCGAAGATTTATTCTTCTTAACCACTTGAATACCGGCCGCATGTAAAATGACGGCTTCACAGTGGCTCTGTAAACTCAACAGGACGTCAATTGACGTCCTGGATTCCTCCGGCCACTGGGGGGCGCGCGAGCGCGCCGGCGCGTCCCCGAGATGCCGATGCGCGTGCCTGGCGCTCGCGATGTCCGCCAGGCACCCACGATCAGCAGTGACAGAGCAGGGACGTGGAGCTCTGTGTGTAAACACAGAGCTCCACGTCCTGTCAGGGGACAGAGGAGACCGATCTGTGTCTCTTGTACATAGGGACACAGATCGGTTACCTCCCCCAGTCACCCCCCTCCCCCCACAGTTAGAACACACCCAGGCTACACATTTAACCCCTTCCTCACCCCCTAGTGTTAACCCCTTCAATGCCAGTCACATTTATACAGTAATTAGTGCATATTTATAGCACTGATCGCAGTATAAATGTGAATGGCGCCAAAAATGTGTCAAAAGTGTCTGATGTGTCCGCCATAATGTCGCAGTCCCAATAAAAAAATCGCAGATCGCCGCCATTACTAGTAAAAAAAATAAAAATAAAAAAAATAATAATAATAATAATAATTCTGTCCCATATTTTGTAAGCGCTTATTGCGATTTTTTTTTTTTTTTAATTATTATTTTTTTTTTTTTACCAAAAATATGTAGAAGAATACGTATCGACCTAAACTGAGAAAAAAAAATTTGGAAAAAAAAAATTTGGCTATTTATTATAGCAACAAGTAAAAAATATTGAATTTGTTGCTTTTTTTGTTTTATAGCGCAAAAAATAAAAACCGCAGAGGTGATCAAATACCACCAAAAGAAAGCTCTATTTGTGGGGAAAAAAGGACGCCAATTTTGTTTGGGAGCCACGTCGCACGACCGCGCAATTGTCAGTTAAAAGCGGCGCAGTGCCGGAAGCTGAAATTTCACCTGGTCAGGAGGGGGGTATATGTGCCCGGTATGGAAGTGGTTAAATCACTGAAGTGGTTAAGCACTGCATGTCTTCTAGATATATAAATGAATAATATTGCTTGCTATATTGGGCCATATATGGTTAGCCTTTCCTACAGCAGCACGCTTCAGCCATTCAGAATCCCTGAACAATAAAGGATGATTTTGGATTGGTTAATGGGTTCCGTACATTCCTCTTCCTTATTAAGTAAAGGTCTTTATCTCCTAACAGCAATGACACTTGAACGGATGAGTTCTCCAGCACTCAAAGGTGGAATCAGTAAAAACAGTCATTTCTGTGTTATTTGCATATTTATGGCACCTCCTGCAGTTCATTATGATTGCCTGGCTGTCAGGGAAGGTAAGAAAAAAATTCAAATCCCTATTTGTGCAACAAATAAATAAAATCTATTCCAGAGAAGAGCAAGGTTTAAACCAATGTAAGAGAATTGTAAACTGAGAAAACACGGGGCTCGTCAATCCTTTGAAAAGTTAGAGAACGAATGGACAGATTTGGATTTTTTTTCTTCCCATTTTAAAGGGCATAGCTTTGCAATGGGCCTGATTTACTAAAAAGGAAAGAGCAAGGAGAAATTGCTATAAAAATAATTGGCGCACTTGTGGGTGCTTTATTATTAGCAGACCCAAGGACTGCAATGCTTTATAGTAGATGTAAACCCAAATCACCGACCTGTTATATAATCCTTAACATGTTATTATAGTTCTCAACATATTAATGCCGGCGCCTCCCGGGCCCTTTAAGAGGTTTATGAAGCCAGGAGGCAGGGCGGGGCTTAACTGCACGTGACCGTCGTGATTGGATGTCACGTGATGCGATGGCTTTCGGGTAAAGGCACCGGTAATTGTTTCAGGAGCGTGCACCATGCGCACCCGCGGCACAGCTGTGCAATTCACGCAAATATGTGGCCCTTCCTCACCAAGGACCAGGGGCAGAGAGACCGCATATTTGCGTGCAGATGGTGCCAAGGGGTTGAAATTGCCTGTGGATCCTTCCATGAATCTCCTTGCATGGACACTGCGTTTACTGCATAAAAAAAGTTGCATGCAGCATTTTAAAATTGCAGTGGCCTTGAAATCCATTCTGCTTTTGCACCATGTGACTTTCCTGCAGTTCCTGCATACACAAAAGCAATTTTTTTTTAAAGCGTGGCCTAAACATCTAAAAATGCAGCAAGTTTGCCGATGCAGGAACTGCAGATAAGTCACATGGTGCAAAAGCAGAATGGACAGACAGTGCTGTATTTCACTGCTTAATGGGATGGGTTTATTTTGGGCCTGGCTGGTTCGAATGTATGTGTCTTGGCAGCCCGCATTTGCGCAGGCACAGCAGCCCATTCATTTGAATGGGCTGCCATGCCTGCGTTTCCTGCAGAAAAAAGGTGCATGCAGCATTTTAACTACCGTGTTTCCCCGAAAATAAGACGTACTCCGAAAATAAGCCGTAGCGGGATTTCCACGCAAGATCAAAATATAAGACATCCCCCCCGAAAATAAGACGTAGCGATGGCGTGTCGAATCCCCGAAAATAAGACGTAGCGATGGCGTGTCGTATGCGTAGCGGCGCGGGCGGGAAAACAAGATGTGATAGGCGTACTGTACTGGTGCAGAGCTCAGAAACTGTAAAGAAGTTGTGCAGCCCTTCTTATCTGCTCCACGGTATCTCTAAGTGACCGGAGAGGTGTCGGCAGCCCCAATACGGTAAGGTCGGCTCCATACTGTTGTACCATACTTGCCGGTAAAAAAAAATAAGACATCCCCCCGAAAATAAGCCATAGTGTGATTTCTGGAGGAAAAATAAATATAAGACGGTGTCTTATTTTCGGGGAAACACGGTACTTGCCGACGCCATTCTATGGCGGCAGGTTGGCTCTCCTGCGCGAGAGCCCGTAGCTCTACGTCGGTTCTCTCGCAGGCAACTAGGGGCGTGCGCCCCCGACTCCCGTGCGCGTGCCCGGAAGGCACACGCGATCGCTCGTTACAGAGCGGGGACCGGGAGCTGTGTGTGTAAACATACAGCTCCCGGTCCTGTCAGGGGGGGAAATGCTGATCCTCTGTTCATACAATGTATGAACAGAAGATCAGTGATTTCCCCTAGTGAGGCCACCCCCCCCCCCACAGTAAGAACACACCCAGGGACATACTTAACCCCTTCCCCGCCCCCTAGTGTTAACCCCTTCACTGCCAGTAGCATTTTTATAGTAATCCAATGCATTTTTATAGCACTGATCGCTATAAAAATGCTAATGGTCCCAAAAATGTGTCAAAAGTGTCCGAAGTGTCCGCCATAATGTCGCAGTACCGAAAAAAATCGCTGATCGCCGCCATTACTAGTAAAAAAAAATTTTTTTTTTTTTTATTTCACAAAGTCTTTATTGAGTGAATAATAGTGCATACAACAATGTAGATAATACACCTAATAGGCAATGACAGCAAATTACAATTTTGGTAAAAAGTACTATAAACCATGTAGTCACTACCTACATTTTCAAGGGAAATCGAGCACAGATAGTTTTACTATCACCGTACTATATGTTTTTTCTAAACTAGGATGAGGAACAGGCATATGCATATACTCGTATAAGTTTTTAGAAAGAGGGGAGGAGGGGGGTAAGAAAAAAAAAAAAAAAAAAAAAAGAGGGGGGGAATGATTCCCCGATATTCAGAGCTAAGTAGCATACATGAATGAAGGAAAGAGTTTTACTGAGCTACAAGATACCATATAGTCCTGTAATAAAACCACTTTCATGGAATAACCTGCTGGTAATTGGAAGATTCTTTAAATGATGTCCAAAAAAATATTAATAAAAATGCCATAAAAATATGCTATAACTTTTGCGCAAACCAATCAATAAACGTTTATTGCAGGTTTTTTTTACGAAAAATATGTAGAAGAATACGTATCGGCCTAAACTGAGGAAAAAAAATGTTTTTTATATATTTTTGGGGGATATTTATTATAGCAAAAAGTTAAAAATATTTTTTTTTTTTTCAAAATTGTCGTTCTATTTTTGTTTATAGCGCAAAAACTAAAAACCGCAGAGGTGATCAAATACCACCAAAAGAAAGCTCTATTTGTGGGGGAAAAAGGACGCCAATTTTGTTTGGGAGCCACGTCGCACGACCGCGCAATTGTCAGTTAAAATGATGCAGTGCCGAATCGCAAAAAGTACTCTGGTCTTTGACTAGCAATATGGTCCGGGGGTTCAGTGGTTAAAAATGCAGTGGCCTTGAAATCCACTCTGCTTTTGCACCATGTGACTTTCCTGCAGTTCCTGCACACACAAACCCACTGTGTTTTTAAAAGCGTGACCTAAACATCGAAAAATTCAGCAAGTTTGCCGGTACAGGAACTGCGGGTAAGTCACATGATGCAAAAGCAGAATGGACAGACAGTGCTGTATTTCATTGCTTGATGGGCATAGGTGTGCACAGCCTATTACATGATGCATGCACTTTTTTTTTTTTCCAGGAAACGCAGGCATGGCAGCCCATTCAAATGAATGGGCTGCTGAGCCTGCGCAAATATGGGCAGCCAAGACACATACATGTGAACCAGCCAGGCCCAAAATAAGCCCATCAAGCAGTTAAATACAGAAATGCTATGTGCTGTAATGCTGTATGCTCTGTAATAAAAAATACAGCCACAGCCTCACTCAGCCTGGACCGCAGGTCAGCTTTTTTAAACTTTCTACTATTTTACACATGGGGAGCCAGGGGAGGAGAAAGAAGACCTACCTTGAAGTTGTCCTACTGGCAAGCCCAGCTCCGATCAATTCTCCACACACTGACCACCAGCACTCTGACAGCACTCCAATTCTCACCGCGGTCTGACTCCTCCTACCGAGGCCTCCGCTCCTCCGATCACTTGTACAGGCAGGCAGCAGTGACTGTGGTGTGCATGCATAACAAGAGCATCAGTGGAGCTCAAGGCCCCGCCCACCAGTGGCCCGCTCCTTGATCAAAAAAATGTAGCACTGGCACTGCTGCACTGTGCGCGCGGATGACAGACTGTGTGTGGGGATTTTCAGTGCCGATTTGCAGGCAGCGCGCAGGCTTAAGGGGCAGCTCTGCTTTGGGCCCCAAACAGTGACAGGGCCCTGTGCAGCTTCCCCGTTTGCCCTGCGGTAAAGACAGCTCTGACTAATGACACTGGCTGGGAAGAGGTTAACATCAAAGGGTTAACTGTGTGCCTAACAATGGGCCTGATTTACTATGCTATGTGCGCTGCGCTGGTTCATGCGTTAATTAGTACTCCGGGTGGAGGCTTAATTGGGCGCATGAACCAGCGTAGCAGCCGGCGCATTGAAACTAATATGTAAAGCCGCGCCAAACTCCCTATAGAAGTCTATGGGAGAAATCAAAAGTGTTCATTTTAAAGGCTAATCTGCAAGTTTTGTCCTAAAGAGTGTTTGGGGACCTCAGTCCTGTCCCAGGGAACATGTATCAATGCTTTTTTTATTTTTTAAAACGGCCGTTTTTTCGGGAGCAGTGAAATTAATAATTCTTAAAGTGAAACAATAAAAGTGAAATATTCCTTTAAATTTCGTACCTAGGGGGGGTGTAATGTCAGCATGTGAAATAGCGCATTTTTCCCGCACTTAGAACTCCCCCTGCACAAAGTGACATTCAGAAGGAAAAAAGTCATTTAAAAATTCACACGCGGCTATAATGAATTGTCGGCTCTGACAATTCTAAAGGGATTCATTCATAAAACAAACAAAAAAATGTGTAGGGGTTCCCCCAAATTAAATTACCAGGCCCTTCAGGTCTGGAATGGATATTAAGGGGAACCCCGCCGTAAAAACCCCCAAAAAAAAAGACGTGCGGTTCCCGGCAAATATCCATTCCAGGCCCTTCAGGTCTGGTGTGGATTTTAAGGGGAACTCCACCCCAAATTGAAAAAAAAATGGCGTGGAGTCCCCCTAAAAATCCACACCAGACCCTTATCCGAGCACGTTGACCTGGCCGGCCGCAGAAAAGAGGGGGGGACAGAGTGCGGCCCCCCCCCTCTCCTGAACCGCACCAGGCCACATGCCCTCAACATGGGGAGGATGTCCCCATGTTGATGGGGACAAGGGTCTCATCCCCACAACCCTTGCCCGGTGGTTGTGGGGGTATGCGGGCGGGAGGCTTATCAGAATCTGGAAGACCCCTTTAACAAAGGGGACCCCCAGATCCTGCCCCCCCCTATGTGAAATGGTAATGGGGTACATTGTACCTCTACCATTTCACCCCAAAAAAAATGTCAAAGTGTTAAAAATGACAGTAGCCGGTTTTTGACAAATCTTTTAATAAAATCTTCTTTTCTTCTTTCCTTCGGGTTTCTTCCGCTGCTTCTTTCTCGGGTCTTCTCGTCCACATCTTGCCCGACGTCTTCTTCTATCTTCTCCGTCCGTCCTTCATCCTTCTGGTCACGCATCTTGCCCGTTGTCTTGTCCTGTCTTCTTCTCCGTCCTTCCGCCAGCCTCCTCGCATCTTGTGTCTTCTCCGGTCTTCTTCTCGGTCCGCCAGCCTTCTCGTCCCCGGACCCAGCGTTTGAATTTGAATTGGGCCGCCGTGTTCCCGCTCCTGGGACCCGCCCCCCTCTGACGCCACAAGTAAACTCCTTAGAAGGTCATGTGCGTCAGAGGGGGGCGGGGTCACAGAGCGTCACACAGCGGGGGAATTCAATTTCAATCGCGCCGCCTGGAGAAGAAGTTCCCGCCGTGTCACACTCATGTGACCCCGCCCCCCTCTGACGCACATGACCTTCTAAGGAGTTTACTTGTGGCGTCAGAGGGGGGCGGGTCCCAGGAGCGGGAACACGGCGGCCCAATTCAAATTCAAACGCTGGGTCCGGGGACGAGAAGGCTGGCGGACCGAGAAGAAGACCGGAGAAGACACAAGATGCGAGGAGGCTGGCGGAAGGACGGAGAAGAAGACAGGACAAGACAACGGGCAAGATGCGTGACCAGAAGGCTGAAGGACGGACGGAGAAGATAGAAGAAGACGTCGGGCAAGATGTGGACGAGAAGACCCGAGAAAGAAGCAACGGAAGAAACCCGAAGGAAAGAAGAAAAGAAGATTTTATTAAAAGATTTGTCAAAAACCGGCTACTGTCATTTTTAACACTTTGACATTTTTTTTGGGGTGAAATGGTAGAGGTACAATGTACCCCATTACCATTTCACATAGGGGGGGGGCCAGGATCTGGGGGTCCCCTTTGTTAAAGGGGTCTTCCAGATTCTGATAAGCCTCCCGCCCGCATACCCCCACAACCACCGGGCAAGGGTTGTGGGGATGAGACCCTTGTCCCCATCAACATGGGGACATCCTCCCCATGTTGAGGGCATGTGGCCTGGTGCGGTTCAGGAGAGGGGGGGGGCCGCACTCTGTCCCCCCCTCTTTTCTGCGGCCGGCCAGGTCAACGTGCTCGGATAAGGGTCTGGTGTGGATTTTTAGGGGGACTCCACGCCATTTTTTTTTTCAATTTGGGGTGGAGTTCCCCTTAAAATCCACACCAGACCTGAAGGGTCTGGTATGGATATTTGGGGGGACCCCACGCCATTTTTTGGGGGGTTTTTACGGCGGGGTTCCCCTTAATATCCATTCCAGACCTGAAGGGCCTGGTAATTTAATTTGGAGGGACCCCCTTTTTTTTTTTTTTAATGAGCAATGACTCTATTCTTTATAGCCATGAGTACTTTAACCACTTGCCCACCGGGTTAATTCTGGCACTTCTCTCCTTCATGTGAAAATCACAATTTTTTGGCTAGAAAATTAATCAGAACCCCCAAACATTATATATTTTTTTTAGCAGACATCCTAGGGAATAAAATGGCAGTCATTGCAATACTTTTTGTCACACCGTATTTGCGCAGCGGTCTTACAAGCGCACTTTTTTTGGATAAAAATCACTTTTTTGAATTAAAAAATAAGACAACAATACATTTTGCCCAATTTTTTTATATATTGTGAAAGATAATGTTACGCCGAGTAAAATGATACCCAACATGTCACGCTTAAAAATTGCGCCCGCTCGTGGCATGGCGTCAAACTTTTACCCTTTAAAAATCTCGATAGGCGACGTTTAAAAAATTCTACAGGTTGCATTTTTTGAGTTGCAGAGTAGGTCTAGGGCTAGAATTATTGCTCTCACTCTAACGATCGCGGCGATACCTCACTTGTGTGGTTTGAATACCGTTTTCATATGCGGGCGCTACTCACGTATGCGTTTGCTTCTGTGCGCGAGCTCGTCGGGACGGGGCGCTTTAAAAATTTTTTTTGGGGTTTTCTTATTTATTTTTATTTAGTTTTATAATTTTTTACACTGAAATAAAAAAATAAAAAAAAAATGATCAGTTTTCTTCCTATTACAAGGAATGTAAACATCCCTTGTAATAGGACTAGTGTGTGACAGGTCCTCTTTATGGAGAGAGGCGGGGTCAATAAGGCTGGAAAGCATGGTATTGAAAAAAAAAATAAAAGATCTCATGCTTTCAGCTGCAATCATGTTCGTTCACCACAGTGGTGTAGTGTATAGCACTTTGACCTAGCAGCAAAAGAGTCGTTGGTTCGAATCCCGCCCGTGACAGCATCTGCATGGAGTTTGCATGTTCTCCCTGTGCCTGCGTGGGTTTCCTCCCACAATATAAAAACACGCTGTAAATCGGTTCCGGTCTAAATAAGCCCTAATATGCAGTAGTATATTTAGGTTTGGTTCTGCCCTAGGCCTGACTACATATCTGCACCTCCTAATAGAAAAATGACCCACCCCTTCCTGTCAAGGTCACACCCTGTTTTTGTATAACCCCGCCCAGTAATTTTCAGGGGACCCACACACTAGTTCTGGGGGGGCACTGGATTCCCTTAACCACTTCCATACCAGGCACTTACGCACCTTCCCGCCCAAGCCAATTTTCAGCTTTCAACACTGTCGCACTTTGAATGGCAATTGCGCGGTCATACAACACTGTACCCAAACAAAATTGGCGTCCTTTTTTCCCCACAAATAGAGCTTTCTTTTGTTGTTATTTGACCACCTCTGCGTTTTTTTTTTTTGCGCAACAACTAAAAAAAGACTGCAAATTTTGAAACAAAAAAAACGTTTTTATTTTTTTAGGTTAATTTTTTTGTAAATAAGTTTTTCTCTTTCAATTACGGGCACTGATATGGCGGCACTGATGGGCACCGATGAGATGGCACTGATGGACATCGATGAGGTAGTACTGACGGGCACAGATGAGGTGGCATTGATTGGCGGCGCTGCTATGCGGCACTGATGGGCACTCATAGGCGGCACTGATGGGCACTCATGGGCGGCACAGATGGGCGGCACTTATGGGTGGCACTGATGGATACTTATGGGTGGCACAGGTGGGCACTGATAGGTGGGCACTGTGCATGGATGGGCACTGTGGGGTGGCACTGATGGACACTGTGGGGTGGCACTGATTTTCCCAGTCAGTGCCCATTTGTGGGCACTGATTGGCATCTTTTTTCTTATTTTTTAATGCTTTTTGTTTTTTTGTTCTATATTTTTTTTGTTTTTGCACACCCTGGTGGTCCAGGGTGGGCATCCCTGGTGGTCCAGTGTGGTGATCCGAGGGGGGGCTGTGCTGATAAACAATCAGCGCGAACGCCCCCTGTCAGGAGAGCCGCCGATCGGCTCTCCTCTACTCGCGTCTGTCAGACGCGAGTGAGGAAGAGCCATCGATGGCTCTTCCTGTTTACATCGTGATCAGCCGTGATTGGACACGGCTGATCACGTGGTAAAGAGTCTCCCGCATCACCGATCGCCGCGCTGCGTGCCCCCACAGGCGCGTGCAGCATGAAATCCTGCAGGACGTCCTGTCAGGATTGTGTAACCACTTCCCGGACGTAAATCGGCCATAGGCTGGGCGGGAAGTGGTTAATTTGCATAGTTTTTCTCTCACTTCCTGTTTGGCTATGGGGCAGGAAGTGAAGGCAAATCTCCCCAATTGGACACAGATAATACAAAATAAACTGACAGGGCCTATAACCCTCCCTCACTCTATCCAAAATTAAAGAAAATAAAACTTGTTGATTATAGTTCTTGTCAGGGGCGGACTGACCATTGAGTCACTCGGGCACTGCCCGAGGGCCCCATGCCACTAGGGGGCCCCATCCGGGTTGCCAGGCTCAGTAAAACCAGGGACAGTATGTAAAAATCTGTGTTTTTTTTAGATCTGTCCCTGATATGTCCGAAAATGACATGCTTTTAATGTGAATATCCCAAGATTTTAGCTGCCCGCCTCTGCACTACCTCCTGGCGTGGTGGCCATCTGTAAGCCAGAGGGGCCCCATAATCTTCTATTGCCCAGGGGCCCCATGAGTTGTCAGTCCGCCCCTGGTTCTAGTTTAAGCACAAATTTCATAGAGTTTTATTGAGAGCCCTAAGAAAATATAACCATGCCAATAGGCCAGGATAGAGCGTTGCTAATATGTAGGAATGTGTGTGTTAGAGCACCCCACCCAATGTTAACTAAAAAATTATTAATTTGCAAATAAGTATTATCTGCTCATTTTTTTGGGGATGTCTGCACCCCTGATAGTGACAACATTTGTGAGGTGTCTTCACCCTTTCTAATTCATTCACTTCCTGTCACATAGCCAAACAGGAAGTGAGGGTAAAACCTTACTAATATCTTTTCTTGGGGACACAGAGATCAATCTAAATCGTTTCCCATTATGTAAATTGCACTCTAGCATTTTGCTGTGTACACCCCAAATTATTAGGGATCTTGGACTTTGGGGTCCATTTACTAAAGGCAAATCCACTTTGCACTACAAGTGCAAAGCAAGGAAGAAAGAAAACAAAACAACTTTGCTTCTACAGGATTGGATGTTAAAACCATCAGTGCTTCCTCTCTGATTTTCAGCAACTATGCTTGTACTGCAGAGTGGCTTTGCCTTTACTAAACCCCAAACTAAATAATCATTTGGGGCAGGGATCCTCAAACTACGGCCCTCCAGCTGTTTTAGAACTACACATCCCATGAGGCCTTGTAATGCACTGACATTCACAGACATGACTAGGCATGATGGGAATTGTAGTTCCTGAACAACTGGAGGGCCGTAGTTTGAAGACCCATGATTTGGGGTGTACACAGCAGTGCTGGAGTGCAATTTGCTTAATGGGGACACTAGTTAAATTGACCTGTGTCCCCAAGAAATGACACTGGTAGGGTTTTAACCTCACTTCCTGTTCAGCTGTGTGACAGGAAGTGAAGCCAATTTTAAGAAAAGGGACACAAAGCTCAACACAAAAATAAAAAAACACAAAGCAGGGGTTCTAACACTCACTTGGCTTCCCTCAAACACCCACAATTTGAATAGGATTGCCTTGCGCTAGATTTAAGCACAGTGCTGTAAATCAGCACGTCAAGCCTGTCCACCAATAGCAAACCCCCCCACAGGCCATGTTTGCAGGTTTTCCTTCATCTTGCACATGTGCTTTAAAATACAGTCTGGACAGCAATTCTTGATAAGAGAAATCCACAAAACATGTCCTGTCGGGGGTACTTGAGGGCTGAGGACCACTGCAGAAAAAATAAAATACTTACCAGTTTTTGTCTTTAAAGTCATGGGGAATAAACATGGCAAACATTTCATGATTACACACCAGGAAAGAAGCTTAGACACACATAATTTGTTAGGCCCAAACCGATTTCAGCTGCAGCTGTCAACATATGTAGCATGAAAAAGTAACAAAAGACAAACTTAACAATTTTAAAGTAATTTTTATTGGTCAACAAAACAAGGAAAGCGAAAAAAGACAAACAAACAAACACAAACAAAAATACATTTCAAAATTCTAAATAACCATAGCTTCACACATTTTTCATAAAATAAGGCCACATAGACAAATACATCAAAGTGAACATCATTTAAAAATAAACCAAAACCATTGGCAAAATAAAACAAAACCCATGCAACAAACCACATTTGTGTTTAGCAACAGCATTTCTGCCAGCCTGCCCCTTTTGAGGGCAGCTGAGGACTGATCGATCCAAGCTTTTTATAACAGTGCTAGTAATGAAGCAATTGAAATCACATGAACAAATTGCAGTCTCTAGTTTGGGTGAGCTTGTAATTGGGCACACCTGCAATTAACCCAAACCACGCTCTATGAGCATCAAAGGAGTGTTTTTCACCTTTTAAAAAGAAAGGATATTTTTTTTCTAAGTGTTTGAGCATGCTCAGTTCATCACACATGTAGGAACCAAGCTGCAATGGAATGAGAGCTTTTTTTTTTTTTGTTTCCCCTGATCTGATGCTTTCCAGCCTGAAGGGGAGGTGTTAAAGACAGAAGTAAACACGCACATTTAATAATCTATTTGTGGGAAAAAAAAGGTTGCCAATTTTGTTTGGGAGCCACGTCGCACGACTGCGCAATTGTCAGTTAAAGCGACGCCGTGCCGAATCACAAAAACTTGCCCGGTCATTGACCAGAAATATGGTCCGGGCTCAAGTGGTTAAAAATTAACAAAACACAAAAGTGAGCCCAATTTTTGGGGATAATGTGAAAGATGATGTTACACTGAGTAAATAGATACCTTACATGTCACGCTTTACTATTGGAAACACTCCTGCAATGGGGCCAAAATGAATTCCGTGAATATCCCCATAGGCGACCTTTTATTTTTTTTCCAGGTTACCAGTTTATAGTTACAAAGAAGGTCTAGTGGTAAAAGTATTGCTCTCGCTCTAACGCACGCGTCAATACCTCACATGTGTGGTTTGAACGATGTTTATATATGTGGGCGGGACTTGCGTAAGTCCCGCCCACATATGTAAAAAATATTTTTACTTTTTGCTATAATAAATATCCCCAAAAATATATATTGTAAAAAATAAAAAAAACCTCAGTTTAGGCCGATACGTATTCTACATCTTTTTGGTTCCAAAAAATCGCAAATAGCGTTTAGTGTTTGGTTTTGGCAAAAGTTATAGCGTCTACAAAATATTTTTTTGTTTGTTTTAACTAGTTATTGGGGCGATCAGCGATTTTTATCAGTACTGCGACATTATGGCGGACACATCGAACACTTTTTTGGAACCATTGGCATTTTTCTATCGATCAGTGCTGTAAAAATGCATTGCTTACTGTAAAAATGCCACTGGCAGGGAAGGGGTTAACACTAGGTGCGAGGGAGGGGTTAAATATGTTCCCTGGGTGTGTTCTAACTGTAGGGGGGGGACTGACATGTGTAAATGACAGATCGCTGTTCATGAAGGGGAACTCCAGACCCCCCCCAAAAAAAAAATAAGGTGGGTTCCCTCCAGGTGCATACCAGGCTCTTAGGCTTGGTCTGGAACATAAGGGGTTAAACCCGCGCAAAAAAAAATAGCGTGGGGTCCCCCCCAAGATCCAAACCAAGCCCTTATCCCAGGCACGCAGTCTGGTCAGACAGGAATGGGGGTGGGGACGAGCGAGCGCCCCCCTCCCTCCTGAGCCATACCAGACCACATGCCCTCAACATGGGGGAGTGTGTGCTGTGGGGGAGGGGGGCACTGCCCCCCCACCCCAAAGCACTCTTGTCCCCATGTCGATAGGGACAAGAGCCTCTTCCCGACAACCCTGGCCGTTGGTTGTCGGGGTATGCGGGCGGAGGGCTTATCAGAATCTGAGAGGCCCCTTTAATAAAGGGGTCCCCAGATTCCGGCCCCCCACCCTATGTGAATGAGTATGGGGTACATTGTACCCCTACCCATTCACCTGGGGAAAAAAATGGAAAAAAATAATACACCACACATGAATAAATTAATTTATTAGTCAGCCGGGGGTCTTCTGCCGGGGCCCCCCACCACCACCCCATTAGGCCCCGGGCTTCGCCATCTTCTGCCGGAACCCCCTTCACCAGTGAGGCTCCTGCCTTTGGGGGAGGGTCCCGGGCTACTACGACGGTTTCTGCGGGGGGGGGTGCACTGGCACCCCACCCCCGTCTTCAGCGACGTAATTCACCGGGACCCCCTTCACCAGGGAGGCTCCTGCCTTTGGGGGAGGGTCCCGGGCTTCCACGACGGTTTCTGCGGGGGGGGGTGCACTGGCACCCCACCCCCGTCTTCAGCGACGTAATTCACCGGGACCCCCTTCACCAGGGAGGCTCCTGCCTTTGGGGGAGGGTCCCGGGCTTCCACGACGGTTTCTGCGGGGGGGGTGCACTGGCACCCCACCCCCGTCTTCAGCGACGTAATTCACCGGGACCCCCTTCACCAGGGAGGCTCCTGCCTTTGGGGGAGGGTCCCGGGCTTCCACGACGGTTTCTGCGGGGGGGGTGCACTGGCACCCCACCCCCGTCTTCAGCGACGTAATTCACCGGGACCCCCTTCACCAGGGAGGCTCCTGCCTTTGGGGGAGGGTCCCGGGCTTGTACGGTGTCTTCCGCCGGAGGGCGCCACTCTCCGGGCTTCTGCGATGCCTTCCGCTTCTGCCTGTCTCCTCCGCGGAGCACAGGGCTTGTCTCCGCTGTGTTCTCCCTTCTCTTCCATTCGATGTTGACACGACGAGGTCCGGCGCTGGAATGCCGTCTGAGCAGTGGGCATGGACTTATATAGGGCAATGCCACCATGTGACCTCAACCCATGTGACATCACATTCCCATCATGCCCAGGGAATGTGATGTCACATGGGTTGAGGTCACATGGTGGCATTACCCTATATAAGTCCATGCCCGCCGCTGACACCGCATGTCAGCGCGGAACCTCGTCGTGTCAACATCCAATGGAAGAGAAGGAAAGAAGGAAGAAGACAGCGGAGACAAGCCCTGTGCTCCCGGAGGAGACAGGCAGAAGAAGGAAGAGAGAAGAAAGAAGACGGAAGAAAGCCCTGGCTCCGCGGGGGAGCCAGGCAGAAGAGGGAGCAGAGAAAAGACCGGGGAGTTGGCGCACCCCCGGCAGAAGACCAGGAAGACCGGAACCCTGGCGGAAGGCACCGGAAAGACCGGGGGATAGGCGCCATCCCCCGGCAGAAGACCCCGAAGTCCGGATGCCCCTCCCTAATGAAAAAGAGCTTAAATGGGGTGGGGGCATCCGGCGGAAGGCTCCGGAGAGGACCGAGGGATGGCGCCCTCCCCCGGCAGAAATCACCGAAGCCCAGGGTCCCGGCAGAAGATCGGGAGAGAAGTAACCCCCCCTTCTAAGAGAGCTAAAGAAGAAAGGGGGGGCTCCGGAGCAGATTAATAAAATATTTTATTGTGTGGTGTTTTATTTTACTTTACATTTCCCCCATGTGAATGGGTAGAGGTACGATGTACCCCATACTCATTCACATAGGGTGGGGGGCCGGCATCTGGGTGCCCCCTTATTAAAGGAGCTCGCAGATTCCGATTAGCCCCGCCCGCATACCCCGACAACCAATGGCAAGGGTTGTCGGGAAGAGGCTCTTGTCCCTATCGACATGGGGGCAAGAGTGCTGTGGGGTGGGGGGGCAGTGCCCCCCTCCCCCACAGCACACACTCCCCCATGTTGAGGGCATGCGGTCTGGTACGGCTCAGGAGGGGGGGGGGGCGCTCGCTCGTCCCCGCCCCCATTCCTGTCCGGGCCAGACTGCATGCTTGGGATGAGGGCTTGGTTTGGATCTGGGGGGGACCCCCGCGCCGAATCGGCGCGGGTTTAACCCCTCACGTTCCGGACCAAGCCTAAGAGCCTAATGTAGCCCTGGAGGGGGACCCGCGCCGATTTCAAGTTTGAAATTTGGCGCGGAGTTCCCCTTCAGGGCTGAAAACAGCTCGGAGATTCCCGTGCGCCGCGTCACGCAGCGCAATCACGGGTACGCCGCTTGGTATTTACCAAGATTTTCACGGCGTACTGACAAGGCGCACGGGAATCCCTGACTTTTCTCTCTGCGCATGCCCAGTATGCAAATGAACCTCCCGAGGTTCAGGCGCACTGTGCAAGCGTACGGGGATCTGTTTTCAAAAAACACTTTCCCTTTCAATTCGGCCCGCCAAACACTTCAAAACACATGTCACTTCACTTCCCCTGCATCCCCCCACCTCCCCCCCTAATAAACTCCCGCCCAAACCCCCGCAATTTACAGTTTAATGTGCCGTGCGCCAGGTCTGTACTGGTGCACAATGCACCCTCTCCTGGGCGCACGGAGCACATTAGTAACTAGGGAAATACACTGCACTAGCAGCGTATTTCTTTAGTAAATCACCAAACGGCTGCTACTCCTGCTTTTACTCCATGAGTCATGGAGTAAAGGCTTGGTAAATCAGCCCCAATGTGTAATGTGTGCTGCTTTTACTTTCTGATCTGGCTGTTTCCCCCCCTGTTTTTTTAAAGGTTATTAAAAGTTTTTTAAGTTTATTAAAAGTCAGCAGCTACAAAAAGTGTAGCTGCTGGCTTTTAATAAACTGACACTTACCTGCTCCAGTGTTCCAGCGACGCGCCGGCCTGGGGCCTGCTCCTCTCCCCCCCTCCCCGGCCGGGGTCTTCATTGTCACTGTGGGCACCCGGCCGTGACAGCTTTTGGCTTCACGGCCGGGCACCCACTGCGCATGCACAAGCGGCACTGCGCATGCGCGAGCGGCCCGGCGCTGCGCTGTTTGATTGGACAGGCGATCGCCTGGGACCTGTCACGTGTCCCAGGCGATCGCCTACAGGGAGGGGCTGCCAAAAGGCGATATGAAGTATCGCCTTAGCAGCACCTCGGCGGAAGAAGGAAGTGGGACAGGAAGTCCCCTTCTCCTGAAGCCCCCACTCCCCCCCCAAAAAAATTACATGCCAAATGTGGCATGTAAGGGGGAGAGGAGTGGGTTAAGAGGAAGTTCCATTTTTGGGTGGAACTCCTCTTTAAGGAGAAGAAACAGCCAGATCGCTGTTCCCCATACACAGAGTGCTGTGTTTTTGTAAACACAGAACTCTGTGTGTGATTGGACACAACCAATCAGCAGGTTTCAGCCCAAAAAAAGAATTGACTGAAATCTGCTGCCAAACTCCTGCTGTTTTAGAAGAAGGCCGGTTACGTACGTGTGTCTGTATCGTCTGGCTGCTCGCAGTATATTTACTGTGAGCGGTCGGAAGAAAGATAGTTAAAAATGACACTAAACTCTATTCTCTTTCTATTAGAGGGTGGATGAGTTCCATGTATGTAGGAATGTAGCCAATGTTTGCGTACTTCTGAGATGGACCAGGGACTATGGGATTGTAGTGCGCACAGAGCAGAGCACAACTAACCTCCATTGCTCGTTTCAAACAAAGTGAGAGGGAAAAGGAGGGGTTTGGGAGCTCACAGAGGACATTACAAGGAGGCAGAAAAACACAGTAAGAGACAATTTCTTCAAACATAGATTACTGGGACTATTAATTAGTGAATGTGTATGGATTATTTTTGGAGAATAAGGGGATTGCTTAATGTCACTTTAATGCATGGTAGCACTTTTGGTGTCCTGCCTGCTGAGACTCTCTCAGTACATGTTCTTATTCTGTATGGATGAATGCTGCACAGTATTACTTCTCATTTTCTATAAGCTGTTTGTATTTCTCAGTATCTGTGCCATTGTATCTTCATCCTGAAAGTGATTTGTGGCATCTCTTCTAAGGCCTCATTTCCATGGACGTTTTTACAGACACTTTTCTGAGCGTTTTTTACAGTTTAAAAACGCCTGTCCATGTTATTCTATGGCTTCATGCCCACATAGGCGTTTTTGAGCTGCAAATGGCATAGGCGTTTTTGAGCTGTAAAAATGCCAGACGTTAAAAAACGCTCAAAAACTCTTAAAAACGATTAAAAACGCTTAAAACCGCTACCGCTGCGTTTTTGAGCTCCAGCGTTTTATCAGCAAAAATGTCATTGGTCACTGTAGCCTCTGTAAACACAGGAAATTCCTGTCTGGACATTTTAATTACCCAGGAGTGCTTTGCACAGCCGTGTGCTTGTGGGTATAGCAGAGAGGAGAGAGAACTAACTAAGATGGCAATGGCAAGTTCTGTCTCCCAACTTTATTTCATCACTGCTGTTCAAGCACATCCTGAACTGTGGGACGTGGCACATGCTCTTCATGGAGATCATATTAGGAAGGTAAAGGCATGTGGATAATCCACAACTTGTGGCAGGTGACGTGGCCAGGTGACGTGGCAAGTGGACAATCCACAACTTGTGGCAGGTGTCGTGGTCAGGTGACGTGGCAAGTGGACAATCCACAACTTGTGGCAGGTGACGTGGCCAGTTGACGTGGCAGGTGACGTGGCCAGTGGACAATCCACAACTTGTGGCAGGTGACGTGGCCAGTTGACGTGGCAGGTGACGTGGCCAGTTGATGTGGCAGGTGACGTGGCCAGTGGACAATCCACAACTTGTGGCAGGTGATGTGGCCAGTTGACGTGGCAGGTGACGTGCCCAGTTGATGTGGCAGGTGACGTGGCCAGTGAACAATCCACAACTTGTGGCAGGTGACGTGGCCAGTTGACGTGGCAGGTGACGTAGCCAGTTGACGTGGCAGGTGACGTGGCCAGTTGACGTGGCAGGTGACGTGGCCAGTGGACAATCCACAACATGTGGCAGGTGACGTGGCCAGTTGACGTGACAGGTGACGTGGCCAGTTGACGTGGCAGGTGACGTGGCCAATAGACCTGGCAGGTGACGTGGCCAGTGGACAATCCACAACTTGTGGCAGGTGACGTGGCCATTTGACGTGGCAGGTGACGTGGCCAGTGGACAATCCACAACATGTGGCAGGTGACGTGGCCAGTTGACGTGGCAGGTGACGTGGCCAGGTGACATGGCAAGTGGACAATCCACAACTTGTGGCAGGAGACGTGGCCAGGTGACGTGGCCAGGTGACGTGGCCAGTTGACGTGGCAGGTAACGTGGCAGGTGACGTGGCCAGGTGACATGGCAAGTGGACAATCCACAACTTGTGGCAGGTGACGTAGCCAGGTGACATGGCAGGTGACGTGGCCAGGTGACGTGGCCAGTGGACAATCCACAACTTGTGGCGTGGCCAGGTGACATGGCAGATGACGTGGCAAGTGGACAATCCGCAGCTTGTGGCAGTTGATGTGGCAAGTGACCCGCTAAATACAAGTACACTGCTGCTCTCTCAGCTACTACTCACTCTGGTCTCACAAAATGGCAGAAATTGTTAAATTATACTGTTTTTTGAGCTTAGGGAGGGTCTTATGATGTTTCACTGAAATTTGGGAGTGTATATAGCCTAGAGATGTGTTTTTCTTCAAAAAACGCTGCCTAACTATAGCGCTAAAAAACGCGCGCTAACGCTAATGCAAAACCGCGTTTTTAACGCAGATTTTTTCTGGAGTCCTACCTAGCTTTACAGCTCGTTTTGGAAATGAAAAGCCTAAATGTTAACTGGAAGTCTTCTTTAACCACTTCAATACCGGGCACTTTCACCCCCTTCCTGCCCAGGACAATTTCCAGCTTTCACCTCTGTGGCACTTTGAATGACAATTGTGCGGTCATGCTACACCTGTACCCAAAAGGCTGCATTCACACCTAGGCGACAAACCGCCTAAAGCGCGACGCTACAATACGCTGGAGGGGAGAAATAACATGATTCTCTATGGAGATGGTTCACATCTCCACACCGAACGCCGAAACGCTGAACGCCTGAAGCTCAAACAAGTCCCGGACCCTTTTTTGTCGCGGCATATCGGGCGGCTTCGGCGTTCTCCATACCCGACAATGACCTATACAAAACCGCGGTTAAAAACGCCGCTTTTTGACGCGCCAAATCGCGGTAAAAAACGCTATTTTTTTTCACACAAATAAAGCTTTCTTTTGGTGGAGTTTAATCACCACCGTTTTTTTTTTTTGTTTTTTTTGCTAAATAAACCAAAAAATACGAAAATTTTAAAGAAAACATGTTGTTCTTAGTTTCTGTTATAGAATTTTGCAATGATGCAATATTTCCTGAATTTATTCAGCTACATGTCTTTGGGGAAAAAAAACCCAAATCAGTGTATATTATATTTAGTCTGTAGGAAAGTTATAGAGTCCAGAAACTATGGTGTATATCTGAAAATCAATCGATCCTGATGTACTGATCGATTCCTGAGGCCTGAAAATGCCAAGACAGTACAAAAATCCTTTGAATGACCCCTTGTTGGAAAGTAGACAGTCCAAGGTATTTAGTAAGAGGCAATGCAAGTTTTTTGAAGTTGTAATTTTCGGTCACAATGTTTTGGAAAACGAAGATTTTATTTTTATTTACATACTATCACCAGTACAGCACAGCGTCATCATGTAACTGATGTGGCAGTGATCAGGGAAACTGACTGGCGACCGTATGTAAAAAATAAATTAATAATTGTTTTTCAATTTCTTTTAATTTTCTTTTCCTTTATTTTACGTTTTTTTTTTAACCACTTTAGCCCCGGACCATTTTGTTGCTAAAGGACCAAGACCCTTTTTGCGATTCGCTTTAACTGACAATTGCGCGGTCGTGCGACGTGGCTCCCAAACAAAATTTACGTCCTTTTTTTCCCACAAATAGAGCTTTCTTTTGGTGGTATTTGATCACCTCTGCAGTTTTTATTTTTTGTACTATAAACAAAAATAGAGCGATAATTTAGAACAAAAAAATACAATATTTTTTACTTTTTGCTATAATAAATATCCCCAAAAAATATATAAATGTTTTTTTTTCCATCAGTTTAGGCAATACATTTTCTTCTACATATTTTTGGTATAAAAATGTATTAATTGGTTTGAGCAAAAGTTATAGCATCTACAAAGTAGGGGGTAGTTTTATGGCATTTTTATTAATATATATATATTTTTTACTAGTAATGGCAGCGATCAGCGATTTTTATCGTGACTGCTACATTATAGTGGACACATCGGACACTTTTGACACCTTTTTGGGACCATTTTTACAGCGATCAGTGCTATAAAAATGCACTGATACTGTGAAAATGACACTGGCAGTGAAGGGATTAACCAGTAGGTGGCGCTGTAGGGATTAAGTGTTTCCTAGGGAGTGCTTCTTACTGTAGGGGGGATGGGCTGTGTGTCACATGACACTGATCTTGGGTGTCCCGGCGGCGATCGAGTCCACGGGACCCACGGTCCGGCTCACGGAGAAAGTGGCAGGGTAGCGAGTGCGCTGGCGTGCGCGACCACATGGCGGCATCTTAAAAGGGACGTAGCTTATGCCTGTCCGTGCCACTCTGCCGACGTAAATGTACAGGAGGCGGTCCTTAAGCGGTTAACACTCTGTGACCAGAACAATACAGAGTTACAATAATAACACTATCAGTTTTTTATTTTATTTTTTTTAAACATTATGATTGCTTATACCCATGAATTTCATTGGTATTAGCATCCATTTTTATTTAATGATACAAATTAATTCAGTGATTATTGCTGAGATGGCTTCCTTTCATGCCATCCATTGTGTACAATTGTGTTGCTTGCTGTGATTGGCCACAGCTAATCACATGGTACAGATTGGCTGTGATTGCCCATGTCTGTACCATGTGATCACTGTGACCAATCACAGCTAGCAACACAATTGTACACAATGGATGGCCATTACGGTAATGACTAAGCGCTAACATTTGCACAAAACGCATCTACCTCTTTGTCCTCTGCTCCATCTGTTAACCACTTGTCATATGAAGCTTCAATGAAAGGATTTTTGAAAGTGCGGAATTATTTCCTTATGTTACACAGCATGTGAGCTGGGCTAGCACAGAGTTTACTACCACTTTAACCAGAGACTCACTCACCTGGAACGGCTTTTCTTGTGTCATGTGATTTGCTGTGATTGGTCACCATATGGTACCGGCAGTGGGCTGGTACAGTGATCTGTCATCGGCGGTGTGCGGTGGTCATATGGCGTCCCACACCCCGTCATATTGCTATAGGCCGGGTGGGAAGTGGTTGAAGTACTCTCCTTGGATGAAAGCTTGTTTGACAAAGCACTGCATATGATAAACAATTGTATTTAAAAGAAAAACAAAATACTGTTTTCACCTTTTTTTTTATCCTTTGTTGCATATCAGCACTGCTGATCTTTTACAGCCTCTTCACAGTCACTTCTTGTCTAAATACATGCTCTACAACTTAGTAATGTCTTAGGACAGGTTTTGTTATAGTGATAACAGTGGACAATGCCTGCACAGTGTGCAATGCACTGTCTCTTAACCACTTGGGATCTGCGCTATGGACAAAAGACGTCCACAGCGTGGCTCTCAAGTGCCAGGTGGACGTCCCTGGACGTCCTGTTGTTGTTGTTCCCTGTGCGCGCGGCGGGGAAACAATGTGCCCGGCGCATCGTTCAGGGGGCCGATGTGAGTGCCTGGCGGCCGCGATCGTCGGTAACACAGCAGGACGTGGAGCTCTGTGTGTGAACACAAAGCTCCACGTGCTGTCAGGGAGAGAGGAGACCGATCTGTGTCCCTTTACATAGGGACACAGCATCGGTCACCTCCCCCAGTCACCCCCCTCCCCCCACACAGTAAGAACACAATGAGGGAATACATTTAACCCCTTCCTCACCCCCTAGTGTTAACCCCTTCACTGCCAGTCACATTTATACAGTAATTAGTGCATTTTTATAGCACTGCTCGCTGTATAAATTTGAATGGTCCCAAAATTGTGTCAAAAGTGTCCGATACGTCTGCCGCAATATCGCAGCCCTGACAAAAAAATCGCAAATCGCCGCCATTACAAGTAAAAAAAAAAAAAAAAAAATCATAAATCTATCCCCCATTTTGTAGGTGCTATAACTTTTGCACAAACCAGTCGCTTATTGCGATTTTTTTTTTACAAAAATACGTCGAAAAATACGTATCGGCCTTAACTGAGAAAAAAAATAGTTTTTAACAAAAAAAATAGGGATATTTAATATAGCAACAAGTAAAAAATATATATATATTTTTTTAAATTGTCGCTCTTTTTTTGTTTATAGCGCAAAAAATAAAAACCGCAGAGGTGATCAAATACCACCAAAAGAAAGCTCTATTTGTGGGGAAAAAAGGACGTCAATTTTGTTTGGGAGCCACGTCGCACGACGGCGCAATTGTCAGTTAAAGCGACGCAGTGCCGGAAGCTGAAATTTCGCCTGGGCACGAAGGGGGTTTATGTGCCCAGTGCGCAAGTGGTTAAAGTCGTCATAATGAGATTGTGTTGCAGGGAGATAGGGACAGAGCGTTGTCACCCTGTAACAGGATGTGCCTGCACATGGACCTTCGTATCAGGATTACCAGACATTATTTTAAATGCTGTAGATTGAAAAAATATTGAAAACTACATCTGAAATGATACGACTTTATAAACTATATAGGAAACTTCAGTGAGTGTTTTTACATGTACTCAAAAAAAAAAAATTCTACTTTTTAAAGAATCTCCTTACTTCTCCTGAATAAGTACATGTGCTGTTATTCACTTTTCTTTTCTCCCTGTCAGAGCAGAAACGTCACCCCAATGTCAAGCTGTAAGGCATTCTGTCCTGGCGGCTGGAGGAAGGTAAATGGTAAGTTAACAAATGCTTTATTGTACTTTCATGTGATCCTTACTGAGCCTTTGTTATTCAGCATTTTTTAGGTCTCTGTTATCAGCACTGGCAATCAGTAAAGCCTCATTCGTACACACGATGAGACTATCGGTCAAACGATCATCTGTTTTTTTGTCTATATAAAAAATGAATAAGTTACTAAAGTTACAAAAATTCTCGTACGACAAAATACAAAAGTGATGTAATGTGTTGTATTGTAATGTATCATTCGTTGCCGAGCATGCGTGGTCTTGGTCATTTGATTTTTTTCAGACGAATGCTGTACTTATTAAACAAAAATTGTTCTTTCTGGTATCGTACAAGAGAAATTTTCATGCTTGCCCCTTCGGGTAATTTCACATAAACTGTCATGAAGTGTACTAATGATCAGATTATCGTACGATCGCTTCGAAAGCAGTATTCTCTATCCGATTTTTACTAGACATAATCAAATACAAGTTAATAATAAATATCAAGTAATCTCTTCGGCCCCTTTCCCACTTTTTGCGACCTGAATGTCACGCAATTTTGACGCGACTTGAAGAAATGCCTGTGTATTCTTGACGTCTCTGGACCTTAAGTCGGATCAAAGTCGAACAAGAAGGGCAAGGGACTAGTTTGAAGTCGCGCAGATATGAACGGGACTCATTCGAAATCATTGGGTACGACTTTTCATGTGACTTTGCAGTCCCAAGTAACAGGACAGGTCGCACAAGTGTGAAAGTGGCTTTAGTGGTGACAGTGGCTAGGGAAGGACCCAAATGGCAGAGCCACGGCAGTCTGGATGGGGCAGTGCCTCTGTCTGGTCCCAGACCGCAGTCAGCCATGTAAACTGCTCTAAGACCCCTTTCACACTGAGGAGTTTTTCAGGCGGTACAGCGCTGAAAATAGCGCTGCTATACCGCCTGAAAAACTCCTGCACTGCATACTCAATGTGAAAGCCCGAGGGCTTTCACACTGAGGCGATGCGCTGGCGGGAGAGAAAAAAATCTCCTGCCAGCAGCATCTTTGGAGCGGTGAGAGGAGCGGCGTGTATACCGCTCCTTCACCGCTCCTTCCCATTTAAAACAATGGGAAACCGCGGCAATACCGCCCGCAATGCGCCTCTGCAGAGGCGCTTTGCGGGCGGTATTAACCCTTTATCGGCCGCTAGCGGGGGTTAATACTGCACCACTAGCGGTCGAATCCCGCGGCAAATCGGACGGTATAGCACCGCTATTTTTAGCGGCGTTATACCGCCACCGCGCCTCCCGCCCCAGTGTGAAAGGGGCCTAAGGCTCCATTCACACCTGATTGCGGGTGGAATCGCCACAATTCCTCTCACGTTTTCAAATTGTTGAAAAACGAGGGTTGCGTTTGTGATTCCATCTAATGGCACCCCAATTTTGCCATGATTGTTGCACGGTAAATAGCGCTGCAATCACGGCATATCGCAGCACGCAACGCTGTCGCCCAAAAGAAGCTCATGTTCCTTTTGTGTGTGACAAGTGTTGTGTTTACAGCGTGATTTACTGCGTGACAGTCATGGAAAAATCGCAGAGCGATTGGGGTGCCATTAAGAAGTAATGGCATTGCAAGCATGTCCACGTTTTGTAGCGATTGGAAATCACGGGCAGAATCGCTGCAATCAGGTGTGAATGGAGCCTGAGGCCTCGTACACACGGCCGAGGAACTCGACGTGCCAAACACATCGAGTTCCTCGGCCAGTTCAGCCCTGAAGCCGCCGAGGAGCTCGGCGGGCCGAGAGCTCCCATAGAACAACGAGGAAATAGAGAACATGTTCTCTATTTCCTCGTCGAGCTCCTCGTCGGCTTCCTCGGCCGAAAGTGTACACACGACCAGTTTCCTCGGCAGAATTCAGCCAGAAACTCGGTCGGAAGCTGAATTCTGCCGAGGAAACTGGTCGTGTGTACGGGGCCTTAGAACAGTTTACATGGCAGACTGGTCTGGACACGGGCTGAAGCCTCGTACATACGACCGAGTTTCTCGGCAAAAACCAGCAAGAAACTTGCTGTTTTTTTTTTGCCGAGGAAACCGGTCGTGTGTACACTTTTCGACGGGGAAACTGTTGAGGATCTCGTTGAGCCCAAAAGAGAGCATGTCTTATTTTTTCTCGATGGCAATGGAGAAATTTGGCTCGCCGAGATCCTCGACAGCCTAACAAGGAACTCGACGAGCAAAACGATGTGTTTTGCCCGTCGAGATACTCGGTCGTGTGTACGAGGCTAAAGGCACTGTCCCATCATGACTGCTGTGGCTCTGCCATTTAGGTTCTTCCTCCTAGCCACTGTCACCGTTGTCATCCCCACAGAGCTGACAGCAGGAGGCAGAAATGTTCTGGACAGAGCGGTGTTGCCCGAGTTACCTTTTCAAGTTAATCAGCAGGTGCTTGGCTGCTAGGATGCAGGACAGTCCTAACAACCAATCACACGCTGTTTAACAGGAAAAGTTGTGTAACTCTGGCAGGGGTGTCTTTCACATTCGGACTATGAGTAACAGCCTGGCTTCACCTTCTTTATGGCCTCCAAGATGCATGATGGTGGCACCAAATAGGGGAATAACTGGGTGTATTGATTATGTGCCAGTGATTTGTTTATAAGCTGAATAGTTCATATTTGCTAGTGGTTTCTCTAAGGCCCCCATACACACTAGGTTTAGCAGAAACGCGCATTCATGCACGCTTTTTTTTAACAGGTTTTTCACGTGTTTCCACTCACTTGAATGAACTGACCTATATATGACAATTGTGCCAAAGAAGCTCACCAAATTTTGAAACTGAGCCAGACACGTTTGGCAATGCGTGTTTTGCTGTGATTTCACAGGACAAATGTGCCAAAATTGGACAGCGTTTGATTGCACAGCGTTTGGGGTGCCATTAGAAAATAACTGCACTGCAAGCACATTACACGTTTTGTTGTGTTTCTGAAAACACAGGTAGAAACGTGCCGATTGTGAATGCAGCTTACATTTTGGTCAAGAAAGGAGTTGCTTTAGGTGGAATGCAGGTGGAATAAGTCTTCTGTGGCAGTGGGCATCACAACATAGTCCCATGCACCACTCTAAGTATGCTTACAGCCTCTCAAATTACACTGTATAGCCCAAAATTTGCCGCACATAGCCATGCAATCTCTGTTGACCAACATTGGTGGTAGAATGGGTTGTACTGAATAGCTCAGTGACTGATAATAGCACCATTGTTTGTTCTATCAAGACTGTGTCTCTGATCACAAACACAGGTCTGAACTCCTCTGGGGTGAATTGGAGCGCCGATTATGAGCCACGTCTTCGCATTCAATATCAGTACTTGACCTCACAAATGCTGAATGGGTATAAATTGCCACAAATGTCTTCCAAAGTCTTAAAAAAAAATCAGCACTATGGACATTACTTACAGAATAATCAGTGTCAATGTGTCCCTTGTGCTGCTGTTTACTGGTTTAGTCCCCCCACTTGGAAATTACAGCAGTGGGGGTTGATTGAGGTGAGGAGTGCCAAGGTGGTAGGATGACCTGAAGGGTGCCTGAGGTTGTAGGATGAGGAGTGCCTCCCCTATTTGGTGCCACCATCATGCATCTTGGAGGCCATAAAGAAGGTGAAGCCAGGCTGTTACTCATAGTCCGAATGTAAAATTACAGCAGTGGGGGTTGATTGAGGTGAGGAGTGCCAAGGTGGTAGGATGACCTGAAGGGTGCCTGAGGTTGTAGGATGACCTGAGGAGTGCCTGAGGTGGTAAGATGTCCTGAGGAATGCCAGAGGTGGTAGGATGACCTGAGGAGTGCCTAAGGTGACAGGCGTCTCAGACAATCAGGTTCACCGGTTCTGGTTACCGGTAACTTGATTGGCTAAAGCGACATCGATGGCGGGACTACTTCGAGGGATCGTGGAGGAAGATCTGAGGATGGCTGACCAAGAAAGGTAAGTGCCAGGCGGGGGGGCAATCTGGCAGCATTTTAGGGGCAAACTGGCGGCAATTGATGGGCACAGTGGTGGCAATTGATGGGCACAGTGGCAACAATTGATGGCAAAGTGGCGACAATGTCATGGCACAGTGGCGACAATTGATGGGCACAGTGGCAAAAATTGATGGCACAGTGGCGACAATGGCATTGCACAGTGGCTACAATTGATAGGCACAGTGGCGACAATGGCATAGCACAGTGGCTGCATTTGGCATGGCACAGTGGCGACAATTGATGGGCACAGTGGTGACAATGGCATGGCACAGTGGCTGCGTTTGGCATGGCACAGTGGCGACAATTGATGGCACAGTGGCTGCGTTTGGCATGGCACAGTGGCTACAATTGATGGCATGGCACAGTGGCGACAATTGATGGGCACAGTGGCAACAATTGATGGCACAGTGGCTGCGTTTGATGGCATGGCACAGTGACGACAATTTTATGGCACTGTGGCAACAATTTTTTGGCACAGTGGCTGCGTTTGATGGGCACAGTGACTGCATTTGATGGGCACAGTGGCGGCAATTGATGGGCACAGTGAGGCTGCAATTGATGTTTTTTTTTTTTTCGTTTATTTGCGCCCCCCCAAAGATTTGGAGCACCAGCCGCCACTGATCAAGACATCGCTTGTATATCAATGCAAAATTTGTTAAAAAATGTTGCTTGTCTTGCAAAACGCTCTCAAACCAAGGTTTTAGACTGTTCACTTTACAAGGGAATTTTCCCCAGAGCTTAGTGAATTAGTTGAAACTTTTCAAACTTCTGTCATCCAATCACGTGTAAGCACAAATTCAGTTTTTTTTATTTTCCTTTCACATGATCAAATTTCATCACATTCACTGAGCCCGCGGGAAAATGACCTTGCCACTTCCCTATGTGCTTTTAGTAAATCAGCCCCTAGGTGAGCAAACTATTAAAAATAAAATTGTTCTGCAATCTATGCAATTCTTTTTTTTTTCTCCAGAAAAAAAAGTCATATATTTTGACTTGTCTTTGAAGATAGATTGATCCCTAAGTAAATAATGATGAGTGTCAGACTTGAAAGTCATGTGTGGAGATTTTTGTTGTGATCTTGCCATTTTCCACTGAAGTAAACCATTAACCCCTTTGCCTCCCGATTCCAAGAAGCTGCTCCGGAGCACATGATGCAACTACATCAAGCTGCGATTGAGGAGCTATTTGCTGACCACGTTCACGTCCTGAGCCCTGGAGCTAAAAGCACTTTACACCATAAAATAAAAGCACTGTCTTTTTTTTTTTTTCTAAAAGGTTACGTCTGGAGGCCACGCTGCTCATACTTCATACAGAAAACTACTGAAAGAGCTATGAAATCCTCTATGATTTACACTCTTCCAGCGCATTAGGATATAGATCTAGTAGACTCCATACAAGTTCTTAACCGCGCCGGTATCTGTGTCTTCTTGTCGAAAATGTGCCCGATAAAAATCAGAGCTGTTATACAGCTTGGGAACTTCTCTTCAAGAACATTGGATAGATCATAAAATGAGATCAGGAATCGTTTTGGGCCTGTAGGAAAATAAGGTGTTCAGAAAGCACCTAGGGCCATATTCTGAGTATAGTTACGACGGAGTATCTCAGGATACTCCATCGTATCTCTCTTTTTTGACCCGTGTATCTATGCGAGTGATTCTGAAGCCCCATACACACTATCAGTTTTCCTGATGGTTTTCTCTTCAGGTTTACCAAAACCATCTAATATGAGGTCAAATCTTAAGCGTTTCAATTTGAATGCAATCAGGCAGGTCCTTGTACTACATGGTTTTGGTAAACCTGAAGAGAAAACCTGCAGGAAAACTGATAGTGTGTATGGGGCTTTAGAATCATTTTCGCATAGATACGCTTAAGATCCGACATGTGTAAGTCACTTACACTGTCGGATCTTAAATGTAATTACCCAGCCGGCCGCTAGGTGGCGTTTACGTTCAGGTCTCATTTGTTTATGCAAATGAGCCTGATACGCCGATTCCCAAACTAATTTGCGTCGCGTAACCGTCGCTAACGTTGTTTGCGTAAGGTTACCCATGCTATATGAGGGGTAACCTTACGCCAGTCCCACGTACGCCATGTTAAGTATGGCGTCGGGTCCGCATCGTCTTTTCCCGTCGGGTACGTCGTTTCCCTAAGTCGTTCTTGAATACGACTTTACGTCAATGACGCACACGTCGGCGTCATTGGCGTTTTACGCCGAGAACTGGAGCATGCGCACTGGGCTATTTTAAGCCCGGCGCATGCGCAGTTCGTTCGAATCGGGGGCGCGCTTAATTTAAATACAAGCCGCCCCCTTGGATTTACGCGGGGATACGCTGGGCCAATTACACTACGCCGCACCAAACTACGGAGCAAGTGTTTGGGGAATACAGCACTTGCTCCTGTAGGTTGGGGCAGCGGAGTGTAAATGGCTTACGCGCCGCCCGCCGAAAATGTACAAGAATATGGCCCCTAGACATTATACACAGAGGGGTTGATTTACTAAGACTGGAGAGTGCAAAATCTGGTGCAGCTCCGCATAGAAACCAATCAGCTTCCAGCTTTTTTTTTTAATCAAATCCAGTGGCGGTGTGTCCATAGAGGGCGCAGGAGCGCCGCCCCCTTTCTCCTGCACCCCTCATAACCAATAGATAGATTCATGCATTGTACAAATCTATCTTTTATCGCCCCCTATTCAGGTGTCCGGTCCCTTGTCGGGCGCCGGGCATCTGAATTACAGTAGCGTTTTTTTTGGAAGTGCCTGATTAGAGCCGTGGGCTCTAATAGGCTTCCAAATTGGTAATCTGCGGGCGCAATGCAGTGTTGTGTTAGAGAAGCGAATAAATCGCTTCTCTAACACTGACCCGCCTCTCAGCCAATCAGGATGCTCGGGTCAGGTTACCTGTCACCTGATTGGCTGAAGCTGCAGGCGCTGTGATTGGACGCCTATCAGGCGTCCAATCATAGCAGAGATGACAGGAAGAGGACGGGAGAAGACATGGAGGACTCGGATCGCGGAGAACAGCGCCGAGACAGGTAAGTGTCGAGCGGGGGGGGGGGGCACACTGGTGGCAATTGATGGGGCACACTGGCGGCAATAGATGGGGCACACTGGCGGCAATTGTTGGGTTACACTGGCGGCAATTGATGGGGCACACTGGCGGCAATTGATGGGGCACACTGGTGGCAATTGATGGGGCACACTGGCGGCAATTGATGGGGCACACTGGTGACAATTGATGGGCACACTGGCAGCAATTGATGGGTACAGTATCTGCGTTTGATGGAACAGTGACGGCAATTTATGGGTACAGTGGCTGCGTTTGGTGGGCACAGTGACTGCGCTTGATGGGCACAGTGGCTGCGCTTGATGGGTTTTTTATTTTTCAGTTTGTTTGTGCCCCCCAAAAATTTTGAGCACCAGCCGTCAAATCTTAAAATGTCACTAAACCCAGGACCCTGCATTAGGGTTGCCACCTTTTCTTCAAGCCAAACCCAAACCCAATTTATTTTAAGGGGGAACGCTGTGGACTCTGGTGTAAAGAAAAACTCTGATGTAAGGGGGTTTCTGCTCACCAAAGCTCCCACTTACTTTAGAGTTCCCAGCATTTCCCCTAAATCAGGGTTTCCAAAGCCCCCCCCCCCCCCCCATATCAGAGTCCCCCTTATCTTAGTGTACACACTCGCTCAGAGATAGGAGAGAGAAGGAAGGGAGGGGAAGACTTCAGACATTGGATGGTGAGCTCACACACCCAAGGATGGAGGCTTAAGCACTGACACGTTTCATCCACAATGTATCTCCCGGCTGCTGAGCTTCAAATTTCCACGCATCCCTAGCTATAAAAATGCACTGATTACTGTAAAAATTACACTGGCAGTGAAAGGGTTAACCTGTAGAGGTCGCTAAAGGGGCTAAGTGTTTCCTAGCTAGTGATTACTACTGTGTGGGGGCGTGGCTTGGCGTGTGACGTCACTGATCGTCGTTCCCTATGACAGGGAACAGGCGATCAGTGACAGCCACACTAGGAAGAATGGGGAAAGGTTTGTTTACACTTTCCTCTCCCCGTTCTTCAGCTCTGTGACCCAATCGCGGCTGGGCTCTGAAAGGGCAATGTACCTGTATGTGCTTATGCCCAGCCGTGCCATTCTGCCGACATGTATTGGCGTGAGACGTTCCATAAGTGGTTAACTTGCTGGGATTTCCTCTCACTTGCTGTTTGGCTAGAGGACAGGAAGTGAAGGCAAATCTCCCCACATGGGACACAGATGGCAAAAAATGAAATCTGACAGAGGTTACAACCCTCCCTTACTCTATCAAAATTGAAAAAAAAAATGCCTATAGTTCTACTTTAAAGCTTTTATGAGGTTTTAATTTTTGGGTTTACTGTTTTGCAAATGCCCTACTACTTGTATCTATGACAAAAAAAATAAATGATTATTTTGTGACTTACCAATTCATAGATGTGATCGCTGCATTTCTTTTTCTTTTTTAAGCTTTCTTTCTTCTATTTTCATCTGGTAATCCAGCCAGCAAGTCTGTTGTTTTCCAAAAGCACAAGCTCTCCAGAAGAATGTATCAGTTCACACGGATGAGACAAACCATTTAACGCTGGCAGGGGTGCTTATAATGATCAGCTGTTATTCATTCATGTAAAATCTTTATCCCAAAAAGAAAAAAAAGTGCTGTAACTGATTATAAAGTGTGAGCTGGAGATTGGCTTCAATTTGTTAGTGTTTTTAAATCTGCTAATATTAACACTCCCCTCTCCCCCAATGCTGCTGTCAGCTGTGCCTCCTGTTCTCCTTCCTCCAGCATTGTGTTTCAGTAATACAGGAGGTGCGTTACTGGCCAGATCACCAGGTGAAAACAGAGCGGAAAAGCAAAGAAATGAAAACTGATGCAGCCACCACATCTCATGATTGGTAAGAGTCAATATATTACATTTTTGGTTTTGGGTTTAAACTCGCTTTAACCGTTTAGCGACCACCCCAAGTACATTTACTACGGCAAGATGGCCGGTATTCGCCATATTATGTACCTAGTATGTGGTCTAACACGTCATCTGGCTCCTGCTGTGATTATACATAGAAGGAGCCCGGTGGCGGGTACCGCGGACTTAGGCTCCATTCACATCTAGGCGTTTTCACGCCAGACGCCCGACGCTCGTGCCGCTGGAGGGGAGATTTCACATTGGTGTCTATGGAGATGGTTCACATCTCACGCCGAACGCCGAAACGCCGTACGCCTGCCGCCTGAAAAAAAGTCCCGGACCCTTTTTTTCAGGCGGCATTGGCGTTCGGCCATAGACAACAATGTGTTGTCAAAAAAAAAAAAAAAAAAGACCCGTTTTGTCGCGGCAAATCGCGGGTTAAATACGCCGCAATTTGTAGCGGCAAAATACGCCGCGTTACAGTGTGAATGCGGCCCTAATGTCTGCCAGTGCCTGCTGATTAGATCAGTGTTTCTCAACCTTTTTCTAGCCAGTCTTGAGGCACCCCAGTCCAAGGCTTGGTTCACATTACGGTGTGTCGCAGAACACGCGCAAAATCGTGCTCTTTCCTGACACACAGACAAATGCTCTGCTCTTTAGGGGTACCATTAATTCTTAATGGTACCCCCACACATTGGAAAACATGGGGTGCTTTTCCTGCAGTGCAATTTAAAAAAAAAGTTTGGGGACTTGTTTCCCTGCATTTTGTGGGTACAGAAATAAATGGACTGCCCTACATGCAGCTACACAGATGTGAACCAAGGGCTTGTTCACATGTCATAGGGGCAGTAAAACCACATGGTTGAGCTGTTTTTACCACCCCCAACTTCTCCACCTTTAGCTGCAGAGGCAGCAGCTGGGGGTGTACACATGCTGTGGCTTCAACTGGAGGTATACCCATAATGAATAGGGCTGCACTGCAACTACCCCGCAACTGTGTGCATTGCACGGTTGCAGTGTAGTGATGCTGCATTTACGGGCTTAAAACAGGTGGTAAAGAGGCAACATAATGCCTCTTTACCGCCTGTCAAATGCCTCTGAAAAGCGATCTGTGCATGGATTGCTTTTCAGAGGAGCAGCAGTCCTTGCTGCTATCAAACAAGCCCTACAAAAGCCATTCTGATGGTACAGGAATGGGGGGGGGGGGGGTTCAGGATTAAAAGTAACATACACACATACATACAGACACATGCTTACACACGCATACACATACATACATACACACACACACATGTGCACACATACAGACAGACACTCACATGTGCACACACACACACACATACAGACAGACACTCACATGTGCACACACACACACATACAGGCAGACACTCACATGTGCACACACACACACATACAGACAGACACTCAAGCCTCGTACACACGACTGAGTTTCTCGGCAAAAAACAGCAAGAAACTTGCTGGGATTTTTTTTTTTTTGCCGAGGAAACCGGTCGTGTGTACATTTTCGTTGAGGAAACTCAGGCCGGGTCACGAGCGTCGTCGCGGGCGCGCGCGCGCCCTAGATCGCCGGGAACGCAGGACGTCATATGACGTCCACCCGGATCGAGGAGGGGTTCCTGCCGCCGTCATTTTACAATGACGCGGTAGGGATGTGGTTAAAGGGGTTGTAAAGGTACAATTGTTTTTCCTAAATAGCTTCCTTTACCTTAGTGCAGTCCTCCTTCTCTTGCCTCATCCTTCAATTTTGCTTTTAAATGTCCTTATTACTTCTGAGAAATCCTCACTTCCTGTTCTTCTGTCTGTAACTCCACACAGTAATGTGAGGCTTTCTCCCTGGTGTGGAGTGTCGTGCTCGCCCCCTCCCTTGGACTACAGGAGAGTCAGGACTCTCTCTACGATGCATATAGAGAAAGGAGCTGTGTATTAGTGGGTGTCCTGACTCTCCTGCAGTCCAAGGATATTCCATTCTTCCAGACTCAGTAATAATTCTGTAGCCGGATGAAGACCGAACTAATGGTGAAATGCGCGTAGAAATTGTAGAAAAATGAGAATAAATCTTTGCCCCCAAGGTAATCAATAATTTTAATCCTCACTGTAATTGTCCTTTAAGAATGATGATGAAGCAAAGTAATGTAGAAAGGATATAACAAGCGACAACACGAGCACCGGTTTTCAGAGCGCAATTGCGTACACGCCACCCCAGGACCATTGAATAAAACCCCACTGTCCGTAATTATGAGACAGATATAAAATCCCTGCAGGCATCCCACTGCAAAACACAATAAAACTGACTCGCGAGAAATTATTTTAACATTCCCTTTATTTACTGCAGCCTGAAAAAGAAAAAAGAAAAAAAAAAAAGGGTGCATAGTATAACGACTGTGATTTATAGAGATTTCTGGAGAAAATGGCATACAGAATACTAGAGATCTCACCAAATGTGTCACTGTGTGCATATCATAATTACAGGAAATACATGAAGATTTATACAAGGGACTTGTGAATGACATTCAAAGATATTTCTGAAAAAAACTTCTGAGATCTTATCAGACGGGAGGATATTTGAGATAAATTGGGTGATGGTGGGGAAAGATATTTGGCTGCGCACAACTGACTTCCTGTCCAATGATCCCATAGAAAGATATAGCAGGCAGCCTTTTCCTAGCTCCAGATGGCCGATAATGTCTGAAAATTCATTACAGTCAGCTACCTAAAAAAAAGATAAAATACTTGAAGATTATATAAGGTGGTGTCAGTAGTAGTAAGGGTGTGCAAAGTGCCGTAACCATTAACAACCAAAGCTGACTTCACTTTAAACGATCAGAACGATGAAATATATATAGCGACTGGTTGGGCTTCTACACTTTGCCGGTGCTGTCCACCTTATTAAAAAAGTTTGATCAAAATAATTCAAACTGAGTTTTTTTTGTATATAAATGTGAGTTTTCTGTTCTTTTTTTATTTATTTTTTACATTTTCAAGTTTCGACATAGTTGGGCGATTTTTTTTTTAATTTAAACGTAAATTAATAATTTTTTATTAAATTTTCAAGTTTCAACACAGCTGGGTGATTTTTATATTTTTTTTGTATAAAAACATACATTTTTCATTTTTTTTATTTTTACATTTTCAACTTTCGACACAGTTGGGCAAATTTTTTTTTGTATATAAACGTGAATTATTATTATTTTTTTATTACATTTTCAAGTTTCAACACAGCTAGGTGATTTTTATATTTTTTTTTGTATAAAAACATACATTTTTCATTTTTTTTTTTTTTTTACATTTTCAACTTTCGACACAGTTGGGCAATATTTTTATTTTTCATGTGATTATGCTGCTACAGGGATATGCAATTAGCAGACCTTCAGCTGTTGCAGAACTACAATTCCCATGAGGCATAGAAGGACTCTGACAGCCACAAGCATGACACCCAGAGGCAAAAGCATGATGGGACTTGTAGTTTTGCAACAGCTGGAGGTCCGCTAATTGCATATCCCTGTGCTACTAGAATTGCCCACCATTAATCAAATTAAAGTAATTAAACATTATTTTTTTTTGTATATAAATGTGATTTTTTTTTTTTTACATTTTCAAATTTCGACACAGTTGGGCGATTTTTTTTTCTTGTATATAAATGTGAATTATTATTTTTTTTATTACATTTTCAAGATTCAACACAGCTAGGCGATTTTTTTTGTATAAAAACATACATTTTTTTATTTTATTTTTTACATTTTCAAGTTTTTCGACACAGTTGGGTGATTTTTTTATTATTTCCTTTGTATATAAACATAAATTATTATTTATTTTTTTTACATTTTCAAGTTTCAACACAGTTGGGCGATTTTTTTTATTATTTTCTTTGTATATAAACATAAATTATTATTTTTTTATTACATTTTCAAGTTTCAACACAACTAGGCGATTTTTTTTTGTATAAAAACATCATTTTTTTATTTTTACATTTTCAAGTTTCGACACAGTTGGGCGATTTTTTTATTATTTTCTTTGTATATAAACATAAATTATTATTTTTTTATTACATTTTCAAGTTTCAACACAACTAGGCGATTTTTTTTTTTTGTATAAAAACATAATTTTTTTATTTATTTTTTATTTTTACATTTTCAAGTTTCGATACAGTTGGGCAATTTTTTTATTTTTCATGTGATTGTGCTACTAGAATTGCCCACCATTAATCACTAGTGGTTAAACATTATTCTATACACGTAGGGAACAGCGTAGCATGTAGAAAGGATTAAATGCTAATGATCGCACAGTGCTCTTAACCCACGCGATCAAGCGCTATTTCTTTCAACTCTATGGGTTTGATTTACTAAAGGCTGTTCACTTTGAAAGGGAAATTGCATTTTTTGCAAAGGGAATTTTCCCCAGTGAATGTGTTAAAAATGTCATGCGTTGCAAAGAATATCCAATCCCATGCAAGGAGAAATAAAAAAACTCAATTTTTGCTTGCACGTGATTGGATGATTGAAGTCAGCAGAGCTTCACTACATTTTCTAAGCTCTGGGGAAATTTCCTTTGCAAAATTAACAGTTTACGGCCTCATACACACGACCGAGGAACTCGTCGTAAAAAAAACATCGTTTTCCTCGACGAGTTCCTTGTTAGGCTTGTGGAGAACCTTGACAAGCTTTCTTTGCATACACACTGTCAAGACAAAATCTCGTTGTTCTCAAACGCGGTGACGTAAAACACGTACGACGGCACTATAAAGGGGAAGTTTGATTCCACTGGCGCCACACTTCTGAGCATGTGCGGGTTTCTAAGCATACACACGAACATGTATCTCGTCGAAAAACAAGCCCGACGAGGAACACCACGAGGCAATTGAGACTCCCGACGAGGAAAAAGAGAACTTTTTCTCATCGAGTTCCACGACAGTTTTCCCGATGAAAAACATACACACGGCCGTTTTCCTCGGCAAAAAAGCTCTGCCACCAAGTTTCTTGATGGATTCTGTCGAGGAAAACGGTCGTGTGTACGAGGCCTAATGATCGCACAGTGCTCTTAACTCACGCAATCAAGCGCTATTCTATTCAACTCTATAGGGTTGATTTACTAAAGGCAAATAAGCTGTTTACTTTGCAAAGAAAGTTGCACTTTTGCAAAGGGAAATTTCCCCAGTTCAAACAGAAGCAACAGTGCTGCTACCCATACAACATACCGATGAAAGAGCTTCTGGGTGCCCGATCCACAGCCCTTTCACTGAGTGCATATATGAGTTATGACTAAGGCTGAAACGCGTCAACTGATCTTATCTGTGCTTGTTGAATAAAGGAGACTTTTTTTATGAGTAACTATTGGTGTGTGGATCATCTTCCTATATAATTTTCCCCAGTGAATGTGTTGAAATTTCACACTTTGCAAAGCATATCCAATATATATAAGCCCTTTCATTGAGTGCACATATGAGTTATGACTAAGGCCTCATAGGCTGAAACACGTCAACTGATCTTATCTGTGATTATGTACTGTGGTTCTTGAACAAAAGAGAATATTTTTGTTAAGAGCAACTATTGGCGTGTGGATCACCTTTCCATATAATTTCCCCCAGTGAATGTCTTGAAATTTCACACTTTGTAAAGAATATCCAATCCCATGCAAGAAGAAGAATAATAAAAAAAAAACTGAATGTTTGCCTGCACATGATTGGATGATGGAAGTCAACAGAGCGTCACCTCATTTTCTAAGCTCTGGGGAAATTTCTCTTGCAAAATGAACAGTCTTTTAGTCCTATTATAGATCAACCCCATAGAGCGGTTACAGGTACGTATTGATTTTTTTATCTTCCTATTTTACTTGTGAATAGAAGCCATTTTTTGTATTATATGACAAATTGTTTATGGCCATCATACCTATATAAGATGCTTGGACGTGGAAGGAAAAAAAAATAAAAAATTACAAAAAAAATCTGCATTTTTGCTTGCATATGATTGGATGATGGAAGTCAGCAGAGCTTCACCTCATTCTGTATTCTTTGGGGAAAATGATCTTGCAAAGTGAACAGTCTATTTGCCTTTAGTAAAGCAACACCTACTGAGTTTCACGTCATTCACTAAGCTTTTGCTTGCATATGATTGGATGATGGAAGTCAACAGAGCTTTACCTCAGTCTCTAAGCTCTGGGGAAAATTCACTTGCAAAGTGAACAGATCATTTTTCCTTTAATAAATCAACACCAAAGAGTGATTACAGGACCATACCAATTTTGGATCTTCTCTTTTCTCATTTTACTTTTTTCATTACATTATGTACATTATTTGGCCAAATGTTTGTGAACACTTGACCAGCAACCCTATATGAGATTCTTGGACATGCAAGAGAAAAAAAAAAAAAAATTGTTTTACTTGCACATGATTGGATAATGGAAGCCGGCAGAGCTTTACCTCATCCACTAAGCTTTGGGGAAAATTCCCTTGCAAAGTGAACAGTCTATTAGCCTTTAGTAAATAAACCCCGGCAGAGCATCACCTCATTTACTAAGCTTTGGGGAAAATTCCCTTGCAAAGTGAACAGTCTATTTGCCTTTAGTAAAGCAGCCCAAGCAACATCGGCAGAGCTTCACTTCATTCACTAAGCTTTGGGGAAAATTCCCTTGCAAAGTGAACAGTCTATTTGCCTTTAGTAAAGCAGCCCAAGCAACATCGGCAGAGCTTCACTTCATTCACTAAGCTTTGGGGAAAATTCCCTTGAAAAGTGAACAGTCTATTGCCTTTAGTAAATATACCCCGGCAGAGTTTCACCTCATTCACT